>NW_018164444.1:81044223-81074943 GCF_001263595.1 Phalaenopsis equestris
GGGGAGGGGCGGGAGGGGAGGAGGGAGGAGGGGAGTTTGAATCGGTGGAAGGAGATGAGTTTTTGGGGGAGAGGTGTTTGCATTTCAAGAGGTGGGTGGGTGGGTGGGGGTGAGCTTGAGGACCGTTGGGTTTGCAACGGTTTTTTAAATGGGGGCACTTACATACATTCCACCTAAGTTTTTTATTTATTTACATATCAATTAAATTTTTTTTTAAAAATATTATTATTTTAACTTTTAGTTAGATATATAAATATATATGAATTAAGTGGTATGTATATTATTAATCCTATTTTTAAAAAGACTGATGTGCTTATAAAACTAGAGTGCTATATAATATATACATAAATATTAAATTTTATGCAAATTTATAAAAATTGCATGTCATGAATATAAACTAAAAATTAAAAAAGAAACAAACGGCCGGCAGATATTCTGCTTCCACCGCTCTCAATTAAATACAATCATCTTCTCCCCCATTCGGTCAAACCACAGCAAACCTCAAAGAACCATTAAAAATGGCGAGTTTTCTCTGTCGGGTCCCCTCATCAGAGCAGAAAGCGCAGAGCTTTATTCTGCAGAACAAATGGAGTTTTCAGGGGAGGAAGAAGGAGCTCCAAAGGATCAACTTCCGCTCCTTCTCTTTAAAAAAAATCTCACCTTTGGCCGCTCTGCTTCCGAGCTCTGCGGAGACGTTTAGTATGGGGACTTCTCAGGAGATGATCCATGAAGCGGTGATAAAGCAGGCGGCTTTAGCCAGAGAGAACTTCCGCTGGAACAGAATCGCCGCCGCCGACGCCGCCGCCGTTGAGTTATCAACTCCGGCGAACTCAAATATGTTGAATGTGGCCTACGAGAGGTGCGGCGAGGTCTGTAAGGAGTTCGCCAAGACTTTCTATTTGGGTAAAGTTCCTGTTTTTATTGCTGAGTTCTGTTTTTTTTTTCGGAAATTTACATACATATCACTCAATTCTTATGTATTTACAGATCTTACGTTCAAAATTTCATATTTGCACTTATTTACAAATATACCACACAATTCTTACGTATTTATACATCTAACACTTTAAATTTTGAAATTATAGATTTTTTTAATAATATTTATATAATTATTCTAAGCTTCACTTAAATTTGATAATTAAAATAATTTTTATATTTTTCATAAAATTAATATTATGAAAATGTTCCAAATAATCTTCTTTCTGCAAAAGAAGTATTACATATCTGTCCATATATGAAGATATTCTTTACATTTACTTTATAGGAACAATGCTCATGACTGAAGAGAGGCGAAGAGCAATTTGGGCGATATATGGTATGTATTTGAGCCTTATTTCAGATATATATTTGGAAGATTTACATATCTAACACCTAAACTTCAATTTTTACATATATACCATTGATGATTAATTAGGTGTTAGATATGTAAATACACGGAAATGGGGTGGTATGTATATGTAAATGTCCAGTATATCATATGAACTCTTCTCTGTAATGTTCAGTCTGGTGCAGAAGAACTGATGAGCTTGTGGATGGCCCAAACTCTTCCCACACAACTCCGGCCGCCCTCGACCGCTGGGAGAGAAGACTCGCCGACCTATTCGACGGCCGCCCATACGATCTCTTCGACTCCGCCCTATCGGATACCGTTGCAAGATTCCCCATTGATATTCAGGTTACATGAAAGTTGCAATTTTGCGCAAATTTTTCTTGTTTTGCAATTATTCGGCTCAATCTTTCCATTTTCATGCATAGACAAGGTGGCATATGTGCAAAAATTGATGTTTATGTATTTAAATATCTAGCACCTAAATTATATTTTTACATTTATACCACCCAAATCCTTCATATGACATCAAAATACCTCTATTTCAACTTTTTAAATGTGAAACACCCATTTTCCATACATAATTAAGGTGGCATGTGTAAAAATTAAGGTTTAGGTGTTAGATATGTAAAAACCTATATAAGAATTGAGTCTTGTGCATGTAAATCTTCAAAAAATAAGGCCGCATTTACATACATACCACTGAACTTGTCTTTATTTGCACTTCCAACACCTAAATTTTAATTTTTTAGATTTATAGCACCTAAATCTTTCATATCACATAAAAATTTTGGTTTCAGATGTGTAAATACATAAGAATTGATTGGTATACATGTAAATTTGTTAAAAAAGCGATTTTTATTATCGCATTCATATACAACTCTCCTTTTATGCAGCCATTCAAGGACATGATTGAAGGAATGAGACAAGATTTAAGAAAGCCAAAGTATTTTAGCTTTGATGAGCTCTATCTATACTGTTACTATGTGGCTGGGACTGTGGGGCTGATGTGTGTCCCAGTTATGGGCATCGCCCCGAGCTCGAAGGCGTCGGTCGCGAGCGTTTATAATGCCGCCTTATCCCTTGGGATCGCCAATCAACTCACAAACATTCTTCGGGATGTAGGTGAAGAGTACGTATTTAGACTTGAAAAAAGCGTTAAAATAGTCTACTGATTCTTTGCAGCATGTCATTTTACGGTGTTTATGGAGTAGTGGGGTGGTGGCAGTGCAGTGTCGTGGCGCACTTTTTGGTGTTTGACAAAACTGTGTTTTGCCTGTTTTTTCAAAAAACTATGGTTTAAAATTGCGTTTTGCAACCTAGTTTGGAGTAGTGGCGTGGTGGGAGTGCATGTCATGGCGCACTTTTTGGTCAAAAAAACTATGGTTTAAAATTGCGTTTTGCAACCTAACCTGGCTAAGAATGGTGGCTGCTAGAAAGTTACTTTGTGACTTTTTGAAAAATCATTTTTTTGTAATAGCCACCATAACGTTTTGAACAATAGCTTCTTCTGCAGCTACTTCTTCACAGCTGTTTCTTCAAATAACTGCAGCAATCCCAAATGTACCATTAGTTCCAGAGTTTACAAAAATGTCCATTTAGTTCTTAGACTTTCTCATATTACTCATTTTTAACGCATATGTTATAACTTATAGGTTCTTAATGTCGAGCATATGTTCAGTGCTTGTAGGGGACGAATATATCTTCCACAAGACGAGCTCGAGTCGGCGGGTCTATCCGAAAAAGATGTATTTGGAATGAAAGTCACTGATAAATGGAGATGCTTTATGAAGGGCCAGATTCAACGTGCGAGAAAGTTCTTCGACGAGGCCGAGAGCAGCATCGCAGAGCTCGACATGGCAAGTCGATGGCCGGTATGAGACATAACATCATATTAACAATGAATCTTCATCTTACAAAATTTTTTTTTTCTTAACATTTTGAGATTCTTCACTTTAAAATGAGGGGTTTTGATTTATGGTTTTCTCTGTTGGCAGGTTACGGCATCTCTGATGCTGTACAGGCAGATATTAGATGCTATAGAAGCAAATGACTATAATAATTTCACAACTCGTGCGTACGTTGGGAAGGCAAAGAAATTTCTCACATTGCCTGTAGCCTATGCGGCCACGCTCTTCTGATCAGCTCAACAATCTTAATATATTGCAGGCAGCAAATTCAAGTTTCTGAAACTTTTTTTTACACTCTGAAATTTCAAGGCTTTTATATAGGTGCTGAATGCAAAATTATTATTTTGCAGGACCTTGCTGATAAGGGTGTAAATAAGTTGAGCTTCTTTGTTAGATTGTGTAGTCTTTTACTCATGAAATGATCCTCTATTTATAAAGAAATGGTGCCTCATGTGTGAATTTACAAATGTGCCCCTGCTTTGTTGGGGGTTGTACAAGTTAGTATAGATATTTTACATACGTGGGGCTCGACTGACTAGAATGACGAGCCCATTGACAGACAACATGTAAGAGAGACCGGTTGGTTGGCCTAGTATGACGGTTGTCGGTTGGCTATGTAAGAGAGACCGGTTGGTTGGCCTAGTATGACGACTGTCGGTTTGCTAGATTCTTACTGGCATTGAGGTCACCAAAATCAGCTAAGTGGGCTCGGTCGGTTGACCAGATTTGTCTGCCAACTTTCAATTGCTAAGAAGGAGCTCCTGTCAGCTGAGTGGAGCTAGGTTATCGGGCAGGGAGTGCATCATCATTATTTGATAAGTAGATGCCATCGGACGAAGAGGTCCTGGGGGATGGTTGAGATTAGCCTTACTGACTTTTAACGACGTTCGGGGAGGCTGCTAAATACCTCCTGTTGAATTATGGGACCCGAGGTGTTAGTTCTTCCCCTTATGTCGCAAGGATGTTCGTAGATTCGGGCTGCTTTTACAGACTTGCTTAGTTATGATCTTGATGCTTCAAATCAGATGCATGAGTCTTTCTTTGACACCTCTTGTTGTGCTTGGGTCTTTATATCTCCTCGGGATTCGTGCTTGTGGTTTTTTCTATGTACAATTAGGTTTGTCTTATCAATACATTCAATTTAATTATAAATTTATTAAAATCAAAGATCAGACGATTCTCCATCTAATTCAAAAAAAAAAAATTTCAATATAAATAACAAGTATCAAATAAACTACAAATAAAAAATAATAAATTTTCATTTTCCCCTCTATTTTCAGATGTCATTTTTCTTATTTGAATAATAATGTCATTAAAAAAAAATAAGCAATGAATATATTTGTGATAGGGTTGGTGTAGCTCCTGTGACAAACAAAATTAGAGAAAGTCGTCTTAGACGGTTTGGTCACATTAAACGTCGATCATCTGATGATCTGATTAAGAGAGTAGATGTTTTAGATTCGACTTGTGTTAAGAAAGGCAGAAGTAGACTTAGGAAGACTTGGGCTTATTGTATTAAAAAATGATCTTAATTTACTAGAACTAAATGAAAATATGACACTAAATAGGACGCAAGGGAGAAAAAGGATTCATGTAGCCGACCCCACGTAGTGAGATTAAGTCTGTTGTTGTATTAAAAAAAATAAACAATGAAGACTAAATTGCATGCACATACTAAATATGCTTAAATTAATAATTCTTTTTAATAATTGTCAAATAAATAAAATTATAAATTAAAAAAGTCATCAGATGAAGCCAAATCAACATGTGATGCTCTCCATAGACTCAGGATCTACATAGCCACAAACGCCAAGCTTTCCAAAATAAATAAATAAATAAATAGTCCAATATTCTATCTTTGATTTTATTTATTTATTTATTTAATAACTTTTATGTATATATGACGAGCTTTCAAGATATCCCTTGATATGAAAAATGTTTCATCTGGACGATCAACCACTGGCCACCACGTTTCCTGCCGATGATTTGTATGACGACATGATGGCTGGTGGTTGGCCGCTCGGACGGAATATTTTCTTTGGTACTTGACATGTAATCCTTTGTTTTTTTTTAAAATAAAATTATTATTGGCATTTTAAAACTATACTCTATGAATCAAATCTTCTATGTGATTTTATTCATTTATTTTTTAATTAATTTTTTCAATTATTCTTCAATTGTATCAAGTAATAAGAAATGAATAGAAAAAGAATCAAGTATATCAATTAATAATTATTTTAGGAAGAATTACATGTATACCCCTCAATTCTTATGTATTTACATATGGAACAACTACATTTCATTTTTTATATAAAAGCCACCTTATCCATGAATGAAAATGTATATTTCACTTTTTTTAAAGTTAAACTTGTGATATTCTTATGTGACATGGAAGATTTGGAGGGTATAAATGTAAAAATAAAATAAAATATTGGTGTTATGTATGAAAATACATAAGAATTAGGTTGTATCATTGTATGTATGTAAATGGCCATAAAATATAATTCATTATTTATCATAAAGCTTCAAGAGTTAGTTTTCACTTGTTTCTAAAGCTATACATTTTAGTGATGCTAAAGATGTTGAGCCACACCTCTTGGGGCTCCACCTGATAGTCATATAATAGAGTTTCACTCCTTTGACCTTAAGGCTAGCAAGGTCCTCGAGGATGACGCAATTCAAAGATTACTGATCGTGGATCTCTAGACGTGTTGGGTCGATTACCTTCACGACCAGGTTGACTTAGGGTCCTAGTAGCTTAAGATGACGGGTCCGTGGCACTCTTACCTGGTTACCTCTACCTCTACCTTTTAGGATTACTCATCCCTTCCTTTAACTATCGTTGTTGAGCCATGTCGCTTCTTTTGCCTTCGTACGACAAGCCGATTGCTGATGAGTTGCCACTCATTTGGCATAAGACGATTCATCTTCTGTCTTATGGCCCCGATCTGCTTTGATGTATTGGGATTTCTCGTCAGGACAACTTACTTATTTTGCAGGCTCCGTATGCCGATGAGTCCATTATCTATATGAGACTGTGAGAAATTCACAATCCGCTATGTAGCTTAGTACGAGCTTTGAAATCATCACATTATTCCCATGCGAAATAACAATCATTTGATAGCCCTGTGCTATTTGGATAAAAAATATTCTTGTGCAACCCCCAAAATGTCATTAACTAAGTGGGATAGGTCTCCTTGGGAGCACTCTCGACCCCATAACAGGAAAACACAAATGAATCTCTGGTTGTGTTTAGCTTTCGTAGATATTCTTTCACGGATATTTGACACATGCTATTTCAATCTTATCTTATTCAAACATATATGCTTGACCTATCCCAACGAGTTTTGCCACATTGAAGTTCTCCATTTTCTCTCTTTTGTTGTCCGCTTTTGTCTTATGTCATGTTTTTTCAGTTCATTTCTTCTCATGATCATTCATATGATCCAAAAGAGTGACTTATTCTGAAAAAAAGGAAGTACACCACGATGAACAAACTGATGATCCCTTTAAAAATAAAAAGAAAAAAGAACGAAAATACATACCCCCCTAATATGGAGAATATGAGTTAAAATTCAAAACCGCCATCAAAGAAGTTGTGTTTATTTTAAATTTTCTTAATTAATTTTTCACTAACTGAGAAACACATTTTGAATGTCAGCATGAGAAAATGAATAACTATTTAATTTTTCAGTTAACATCATAAATTATTTAACTTAATTCTTATGTCATTAGATTTGTATTATCTAGATATTTGGTTTGACCACAAATTTATTAAAATCAAATTTCAGATGATTCCATATTTAATTCTTAGAAATTTCAGTCCAAAATGTCTTTCAACTCATGCTTGAAATGATAAATTAACATTTTTCCCTCTGGTCGGGGTTTCGAATCCCCTCTGACACAGTTGATTTTAAGGAGATGATACTTGAATTATTAGACACATTAGGAGTAGAGGTGTGAACGAACCGAACACGAGCAAACAAAGCTTGTGTTCGTGTTCGGTTCGTTTGAAATTTAATTTGCTTGAAATAAGCACGTATTCGAAATTGTTCATGAGGTCACTGTTCGTCTTCTTAACGAAAGAGTCGAACACAAACTGTTCGAGAACGACGAGCCAGTTTGACATCCCTAATATTAATATATATAAATAATATATTATATTAATTATATAACTTATATTATATAAATATATATCTATATTAGTATATTACTAATATAATATATTATTATTATATTATTAATTTATTATATATTATAATTTATAAAATTTAATTTTTTAATATATCATATATTTTTTATATATAATTATTTTAAATTCTTTTATATTTCGAACAATAACGTTTCGAACACGAACGAATGCATCACTGTTCGTGTTTGGTTCGTTTAACTAACCGAACAAAAAAAAAATTGTTCACGTTGGTCTCGTTTACTTATCGAACGAATCGAACACAAACTCATTGACGAACCGAACACGAACTGTTGCACGTGTAATTACCTTTTTTCTTATTTATTACAAAAGTGCCCGAATCGGACAAAAATTAAATTATGTATTGTGGACCATAAATCTTCTCTCAGATGAGATTGATAGGTATGTAATTACAGAATTGTTTCAATAATAGCCACAAATTCTCATGTATTTACATATATAACTCTTAAATATTTATATTTATATTTATACCATCGTAATCTTTCATATCATGCCAAAAACTCAGGCCATGGCTTCTAAAAGGTCAAAATTAAAAATTAGGTGTTAAATACATAAATACATGTGTTTGCCAGGATTATTAGGCTATTTTGTTTGTATCCATCTAAAAAATTCCATATTTTTTTTCCAAATTACAATCATACCCTAAACCTTGTTTTTTAATAAGCATTTTCATATGATTTGTAGGCAAAATATGCAACCAAATTCTATCAACTATATGTATAAAAAAAAGAGTAATTATAAAAATCAAATAAAGTTAATAGATTGTTGCATTCTATTAATGTTATAAGTTTCATTAATACAATCCAAATTCATATATTAAGGGTCTGTTTGGGGAAGTTGCACCAAATTAATAAGCAGTTGATTCAGATAATCTGCTGAACACATAAGTTGGTTAGCTGTTTGGTTTTTGTTGTTGGAAAATAACTGTTTTGCAGTTGTTTCTGAATAAATGATCATTCTGCCCATGTAGAATAATGTTGTTTGAAATATAACTGTCAGAACAATATATTTAATACTTAAGAAACAAAAAATTACTTCAAAAAAGTGTAAAAAATAAGATATATTGTATTCTATTAATATTATAAGTTTCATTATAATTTAAATGCATTGAAATACAATCGAGATTCATATATTAAGTAATGTAATCATTACAAAAAAAAGAGCAGTTTAATTGCCAGTATTAAGAGTGTAACCCTAGTTCAATCCAACCTATAGGGGTTGATCGGATCGGCGGTCTCCGCTGATCAATCTTTTTAACTATATATATTAAAAAAAGAATGGTTAGAAGCTATTATACAAGTCTCCAGCCACCCCTAATGTGTCTAACAATTCGAGTACCACCTCCTTAATGCCAATTGTGCGATTCAATCCCTCAACATAAGGGATCTTATATCCTGAATGCCAACCAACAGACCGAGTTATGCGACACTAAGAATTGCGTGTATATATGTCAACACCCAACTTATTGAAAGCCGAGCACGTCTTTTTCTTATACAATGATTTATAACACCAAATTGTTACAAATATAAAGAACAATATGTAGATGTTAAATAGGTAAATCCATAAGAGGTGAGATATATAAATTAATTAGTCAATTTGAACTGATAAATCCCACCATCACCACTTACCTAATCCTATTTTGCCTCTTGAAATTTGTAATAAACAAATCTCAAGGAAGAGACAAATAATAAGCCAGCTGAACAGAATAATCTCCCAGCTTTGACCAAAATTAAATTAAAGCGAAACTTAGCTTTATGAAAATGAGTTATATCATTCATAAAAACAAATTCAGACGAATTATTAAATAAATGACGGGCATCAAATATATATTTTTATGTGTAGGTGTGTAAATGAGCCGAACACGAGCAAGCTTGGGCTTAGCTTGTGTTATGCACATTTATATTTCGAGTTTAAAAAGTGTTTTCGTGTTCAACTTGTTTGCTTAGTGAGCCGAACACGAGTTGTTCACGAATAAAGAGTCATTTTGACAACCTTAATCACGTAGCCATAAGATATTTAGGGTTTAGGCAAGATTTAAAAAATATTATTTATATTAAAACATCATTTGAATCTAATCTAATAATTTTTATTCTATTTTCTTAATTAATACTTTTAATTGATTATAAATCTTTGTAGCCAATTAAATCTTTGTAGCCCTGTATATATATAATTGATGAGCAGTATTTCGTGCCAAAACGAGTCAAACACGAACGAACAAATCTTTGTTCGTGTTGTCCGTGCTTGACTCGTTAACTTAGCAAATAAGCCAAACACGAGCTTCTTAACGAACCCAACAAGAGGTGTTCGTGAAACTTTTGACAGTCTTATTTATGTGGCATCCGCAATAAAAGATCTCTCAAGCCGGGGGTTAGAACCCCCTCTGACATTAGTAGCTTTAAAGAGGTGGTACTCAAATTGTTAGGCATATTAGAGGTAATTGGAGGCTCGTATTAGCCTCTGATCAATCCTATTATATATATATATAATGCAAGAAAAAAAGGACATCAAAATATGTAGGAGCATTTCCATACATACCTCCCAATTTTTCTATATTTACATATCAATATCTAAACTTTATTTTTTTAATATTTATACCATCGAAATCTTTCATAGCAATAATAATAATAATAATAATAATAAACTCCACTATTTGAACTTCTAAAAATGTAAAATACATCTCATGCAAAGTCAAGGATGGCATATAAATATACCCTATGCATGAAAAGGTGCATTTCACTACTAAAAAAGTTGTGATGTTAAGGATTTAGATGGTATGAATGTAAAAAGTTTGGGCACTAAGCTTGTGTGTGTATGTATGTACATGCCCCCTACTTTTTTATTCACATCCATACCATTCCAATCAAGGTTTAATTCAAATTATATACTTAAATTTATTCGGTCCAATAACTCAGTGAAACGATAACTTTTCGCATTCTGGTCGGGTTAATTGGGTCATATTGAATTAAGAAAATACATGATCCAAATAATGAGAAGATTATACGGTCCGGATTCGAATTAGGAGAGTTCAGGTCAAATTATTTGGATCAAACTCAAGCCAAAACATATTCGGATCGAATCGATTTCAGGACATATCGAACCCAAACCACCCCAACCGACACCCCCTAGTTCCAAAATAAAGAAAAAACAATTAATTATGTGGTAAGAAGAAATGAAGAAAAAGAAGCCATGAAAACCATAATCATGGTGCTAAATGAAAAGAAAGGCTATTCATCAAACACAAACATTTCAAGTATACATATATCATTGTGTAGTACCCTAAATTTTCTACAAAATATTTCAAACATCGTGGATCACAACTATATATAAACATCAAATGAAGCAGTCTTTGCATTTCAGAGCCAAAAGTGCATAACGGGACTTACCAGGTCCAGTCAGTTGTGCTGATCCGGCCTTGCCGGCTCATTATCCGGCGGGGCGAAATCCTGGCCGTGATCGGCGTCTCGCACATCTCTGAACATGGAGAAGAAGGATATGATGCCGTCGGAAGCTCCGCCGCCCAATATCCAGAGCAAGAAGGACCCGAAGGGGTTGAGGAAGCCGGAAACGGGCGCTGTTCCGGCTTGCTGCGGATTCAAGCCGGGGAATCGGAGATGGTTTGTCATCGAATCAGGAACATTGCCGGCGGCAGGTTGATCAGGAGATCCGGTAGTGTTTTGAGGTTGCGGCAGGAGCGGAACGGCGGTGACAGGTACGGGATTTTGGATCCCATTGATGGTTCCGATGCTCGCATTCCTGACATTGACCCTAGCGATGTGTAACGTTGAGGTGTAGATGGTGGAAGAGGTGATTTGGACGCCGGCTTGGTGCTGCAGCTGGCCGCGGGCTCTCATGAATCTTTGCAGAGCTGGAACCTGAGACAGAAGCCTAATGCTAGTTAGGATCCAAGGCTTATTGGTTTTCAACAAACTTTAGTTCTCAGGAGATTATAGTAATATCAGCAACGCAGTTTTGCTATGTTGTAACTCGTAGGCTTTGTTTTCATACAACAAACAAGGAGTTGGTTGGTTATGAATCTCGAAATATTTATTCTTTATGATTTACATATCCAATGCCTAAAACTTACTATTTACACTGACAACAAACACCTTTGCATCGTAAACCTATGCATCAAAAGTTATATTTTACTTTTAAAAAGATAATGATAGTGATATTTTTTATGTAACGTTAAAAATTTGAGTTACATGTATGGAAATATGAATTTTCAGGTTTTTTTTTTTTTTTCACACGAACACTTAAAACCATGCACACTGCATATGCAAGGTCTTGAAGGGACCTCTTTGTTAAAAGACAAAGCTCTCAACGACTGTCAAAATGGCTTGCATAAAAAATATGAATGTTCAGGTGTTAGATATTTAAATACATAAGAATTGAGTGTTATGTATTTAAATGCACCTATATAATTTTGGGAGTTCATTTCCTTCCACTCTAATCCCAAGTATGCAAACAAAGTCTTGGCTTCAAGAGAAAAATCTAATATATTATAAACACGGTTAAAAAACAACCTTAAATAAATTTAAATTATTTATTACATATTTTCAGGACAAATTAATTAAGCTTTTTGGTGATTTCTACATCTTATGTAGCTATCAATGTTTCAAATTAAGATCAAAGAACTCAGAAATAAATAGCATATTATTTTTGCTCGAAAAGTAAAAATTTATTAAAAAACCAATCAACGTGATATAATTTTGATAATTCACAAATATGGAAAAAAAAAACTTCGAGCAAATTTCAAATCAAAGAAAGTCATCTTAAATGGTTTGGTCACATTAAACGTCGATCATCTGATCATCTAATCAGGAGAGTAGATATTTTAGATTCGACTTGTGTTAAGAAAGGCAGAGGCAGACCTACGAAGACTTGTGGCTTATTGTATAAAAAGTGATCTTAATTTATTAGAACTAAATGAAAATATGACACTAAATAGGACGCAATGAAGAAAAATGATTCATGTAGCCGACCACACGTAGTGAGATTAAGGCTTTGTTGTTGAGCAATTTTCAAATCAGCATCTGAATACTCAAACTAAAAAATTTAAGAATTGATTTTTTATCATGTAAACTCCATTTTCAACAAAGTTAGTCAGAACGAGCAAAAATCGATAACACAAACCTAACAATGCTAGAGGCCAAGAATGCCCTGATTAGAGTGCAAATAGGTATGACGCTCTCCAATTTTTGTTTGCTTATAATAATTAAAAAAAAAACCACTTCAATGAGATGAATGTGTGAGTTCAAAATCCCACAATTCAAAGATCATTATGCTATGTACTAATGACACTCTAAAAATGTGTTAAACATGTGTCAGACACATATCAAACATGAACACTTGTCTGACACTCCCGGACACTACAAAATATATCTGAGTTTTTTTGGGCTCAGACACATCCCAGACACCTCAATACCGCATCAGATATGAGCTCAACAAGAATTGTGAAAAAAGGAATACAAGAAATAGAAAACCAAAGTAATTTGCATCTCATAGTCGGCATATCAAAGCTCCATCAAACATTCATCAACATTTAATATTTGAATGTTTGTAGCAGCCAAACTACTGTTTGTAACAACCATACTGCTATTTTCAGCTTTGTCTTGCACCTCCACCTTCAATAGAACCAAAGTAATTTGTTTTATATCCTTAATAAAAAAGTAGGTGTTGGTATAACCATTATGAACAGTTCAGAGTTAATGAAGGTGATGTGGACAAATTGTATTGGCCTTCACAATTTGTTTCCCAAACAACAAATGACAAGCATCCATAGGAATGATGCCACATTGAACTTCCTCTTGGAGCTTTCGGCTAATAGAAAATTGTATTGGACAATGTCTAGTAACTTGGAGCTGATTCCTAAGCCAATAAGGATGAGGATGTGATTGTGTGATCAATCCGTGTTTCTCTACCACTGTAGTAGAAATGACTTTTTTACAACTTCCACCATCGATGATGCGGTTACAAACTTTATCCCGCACGGTGCATCTTGTCCTAAAGAAATTTGTGATGAAGCCATTCTAAATTAAGAAAGGGCTCGGCATTGCCTATGAATGACTAATTATACACCCTCATCCGCATGCAACACCTGTTCTCCTGTAGGGTTGTCAGAACCCTCTTCCAGAATTTCTTTTCCTTATGGACAGTTTTTTTCCACCAATGAAATGATTAGGCGGTTAGAACAATTGGATGCTATATGTCCGAACCATGAATTCAAAAACACCTTACTGAAGAAGGGTGAAGAAGGGTTTGCAACCGTTTTTATTGCTCCTCATGGCTGAAAGACAACTTGACTACTGTTGGATTCGCCTTTCTTCTTACCGATTGGACCCGATTTTATCCAGTTCTGGACGGAACCGATTTCTCCCCCTAAGGTGGTATAAGAGTGCAGATTTACTCCATTTTTGTTGTCGTTCAACCATGACAACAAAGTTGATGCAATTTGGAGGGTCTAAAAGGGCTGTAATTGAACCGCATTGGCTATAGAAGGTCAGAGACCACCCAAAAAATGTGCAATGGTGTTCTTCGGGTTCTTAAAGGTTACATTTCAGTCCTAGCAGTTCAAATTCAGCAGCATATTCTTCCACCGATTATTTTTATTGATGAAGGTGTTGTAACTGAATGAATACCTATTTGACGATATTGCTCTCAAAGGAATGTGCCTTGTAATTCTTTCTTCATTTTTCTCCAAGTGATAATCTTGGATCAACCCTCCATTTGTCGTGTTTTTTTATCAAGTTTTCCTATCAAAGAGAGGTGTTCCCCCTCAATTTAATAGCTACAAGCTTGACACTTTATTCTTGAGGAACTTCTATAAATTCAAGAATCCGCTCTATCATATGTAGCCAACTAATAAATTCATTCGGATCTAGCTGGCCTTCAAAATCTAGAATATCGATCTTGATTCCAAAATCAACAACCTTGTTGTGTCTTTCCCTCCACGCATGCAGAGGTTGGGCTTCATTGTTGGAAGATTCATGGTGAAATGGATTCACTTTTCTCATCCTCCGCCCCATCCATTTTTGGTTCCACTATTCGATCTTCTCAATTTCTTTGCTTCTAGACTGTAAGTTGTTCCTATATATGTCTGATTTCACATTGCAAGTCTTCAACAACCGGTTTTTGATTGGGACATGCAACGCTTCTTCGTGTAGGCATCTTGTTCAATTGAAAAATCACAGTTTGAAACAAGAAGAACAACAACACTGAAGACAACCATAAATTTTCGCCAAATGCAACAAATAGAAAGGTTGGATCCCCATGAAAATTGGAAATTTGCAAACATAAATCTGTCGGGGCAAATCTTATTGAATTAAGCGTAATTGAGATGAGTACTATGTGTTTTTGTATGTTTTTTTTCTTTTTTTTAATTGAGATATTATTTTTCTTTATTTGTCATATCGTTAAGGATATTGTAGCTACTTACTCATGCAGTTGATGTATGTTTTATAGTATGTTGAATTGAATGCGATGAATACATATGTTTATATTGAATGCTTGTATTGACATGCTTATGATAGAACATCACTTGCTAGTACACGGGAACACTAATGTACCCGTGTACGTAAATGGAAAAGGATATTGATAATGATATGTCTTAATTGACACAATTTTTCGACGGTGTGTCTTGTGACGGTTGTATAGATATGAAATGATATTGTTATAATATTGATATAGAATCTTTGAATAACACATTAAATATTTACATTGATTTATAAAGAAGCTTAACTGATATGCATATTATTTTTTTTCTTATAATATTGTAGTTTAAAAGTATGAGTATTTACTGGCTCATTTAGCTAACAATTGTTTTAACTAACATTTTAGGTTTAATTAAATTATTAAAAGATGAGTGCAAGATGAGAAAACATTTATAGAAGACGCGAACAATCTTCAACAAGGTAATTTTAATTATACAACTTTAATTTAATTTGTAATGATTCTTTCATCTGTTAAATTGTAGAAGAATATAGAAAATTTAGTTTATCCCGTCCGACTGTCTGTACCCGTTTTGATAAATTCCAAGCACTAGGCCGGATTGTGACAAATGATCAGGTTTTCATTATTGTACCTTGGATTTGTTTCAGCTGGGAAAGAGCCAAAAAGACGGGCAGCAATAAGAGACACCCTCATACAACTTCCTGGCAGAACAGTAAAATTACCAAAGTTTTAAGTGAGGTTTTACTTCGAATAAATCGGATGCCTACAACGAAGTATGGTTTATAAACGGGGAAATAAAAACATGAAGAATCTGGCACAAATAACTCCTAAACATAGGATCTCCAGAATACACCAGAAATAAATTAACCACTACTCCAGGACTTCCCAGTAAACAAAAGTATGTGTCCACAGAAATTGCAAATTTATTCAAAAAATTAAACGTATTAGAGAAATAAAGATGTAATGAGTATCATTACCTCAAACCTATTCCAGAAATAAAGAATCAAGTGTTGCATGAATGCAGCAGTGGCAGAAAAGGCCAGATATGAAAAACCTGAGGGTAAAAAAAATGAACATTAGAGCCTAAATATCTTCAGAAATTCTTCAAAAAGAACTACTAGAAGACCATTTGTTTGATATAATGGAGGACAGACATACCATAAGCATATGAAAAGAAGTAGATATGGAAAACCAGAAAGTAGAGCAAAAAGAAGCGAGGAAAAAACTGCATCGAGATTGATGTCCGAACACTGCAATCCACAGTAAAATTAAGGTTAAATGCTAGCCTAATCACCTAAAACTTGCAGTATTGATGATACTGCAAGTATGCGCAGAAAAAAAATTGAGATTCCTACTGATAAAGAGAGAGGACCTGATCATTGTAAATAATTCGCACAACCACACAAGAGTTAGTACCAGGAATGCAAGTAGTTGATCATCATAAAATTCAAATAAGAAAAAGAGAATCCCAATCATAATCTGCGACATTAAGACAGAAAAATATGAGAAAGAAGGCAGTGTAGGCATCACAAACAAAAATTGGTAGAAAATACGTCTCATCAAGATCCATCCATAAATATTAAGAGGCATTCACATACATACGACCCAATTCATATCTAACACCCAAATATTAAATTTTACATTTAAACCACCCAAAAATTTCAAGCATAGATAAGGTGGCATATATGTAAATGATACCAGAGTTAACCAAACCACGACAGGAAATACAACTTTTTATTACTGAAAGTAAATAGGGGTTACAACAAACAAACACCAAAATAAAAAAATATCAAAAGAAACACAAAACACACCAAACTAGGGCTGGGGTTGAAGGCGGTGGGAAGGCTGCGGTAAGGTAGCTACAGTTGGGGAAGATGGAAGGTTGGAATGGGGTAGGCAGCAGCAAGGTAAGCAAGGGCCGGCTACTGGAGTGTGGCAAGGGGAGTGAAGACTGTCAGCAAGGCTACAGCAAAGAGAAGGGCGGCTGGTGGCTGGCGGCAGCGCTGTAGCAAAGAGATGGGCAGCTGGCAGCAGAGGAAAGGCAGGAAGGGAAGGCTTGGTAGCTGGGGGTAAAACAAGAAGGGAAGAAGGCTGGCGGGAAGGCAGGAGGAAGACTGGGAGAGCAACTCCAGCAGGGATGCAGCAGCAGGTCAGGCGGCTGGGATAAAGGTTGTGAAAGCAAGGAATGGTACATAAACACCGTCCTGAGATGAGTTACAGCCAAAGCACCTTCTCGTCTTCGGATTCAACCCAAGATGTGACAATTGGAAACGCAAACGGCTGTCGAGACAGAAATCACGAGAAAAACTACCCCTAGAACACAAAATTGATATATAAATACTATAAGCTAACTAAGGAGTGGCCACTGGTTGACCACCCTCCTCTGAACCGGTCAAGACTTGCAGCAAGTCTCCCACGTCAGTCCACATCTTCACACCCGTTTCAGTTAAAATTGAAGTTTAGGTGTTAGATATGTAAATGCATAAGAATTAAGTGGTACTTATGTAAATCTTCCCACTACCTAAATACTGGGGTAAGATCAAAATCCACTCACCGGCACAAAAACCAGCGATTCAATAACATGCACAAAGATTAACTGGAACGTTGGAAGCTGATGGCGAGCATGGTGTTGAAGCTGCACTGCATATAATAAAAATAATGCATTACACTATATGAAACAAAGCAAAAAAAATTTCGATTAGATACTCCATGGATATAGAATAACTGAAATAAGCAAACCTGTGAACTTGAGCATGCGAGATTGAGTTTCTCTGAGTGTGAAAGAAACGGACATAGTAGTAGTGAAGAAAACAAACAATGACATGATTAAAACACCGCATTTGGTCACAAAATAATCTGCATAAATAAAGCTATCATATTAAAAAAATTATTTTAAAGAGATACAGAAAGAATATCATAAAAAAGGCCAAAATAGCATAAATAATCATGTGAATTTGCTGGCAGATCTATAAAGAAATAAAATAATACAGCCATGACAGAATAAATAGCAGTAAATGATTAGGCGAATTTAATAGTTTATTAAAACTACTGGATGCAGGCAGCAAATACGGACAAGTTACTAATCAAAAGCGAGGTATTATAAATTTTATTATCAGATCATACAAATGATCCAAGTTCCTCTTACAATAGAACAGAATAAGAAACAACAAGACAAAATAACCAACTAATTGGCAAGTATTTAGGAGGATAGCATTACTCGAGACAACAATGCATATGCATGAATTAAGCCAGATATAAAATGCTGCAAATTGAATGCAATTCAAATAATTATACATTCCTAACACAAAGTTAACCTGGAAAATCATTTATAAGTTTTTTATTTTCAATTTTTCATACTTAAACAACTTTTCACACAATAAGATACTCAGTTAAGCAACCAAAAAATGTTAAGAAAACAACCATCAAGCTTAATATGCTTTAAAATCTTCTGAATTCTTCATTATTACCTTTTCAAACAAGATGATTTCTTTTCAAGGAAAAATGGTGCACAATATTGTTAAACTATAAACCAACTTTGTGCTGAAAGATTATTACTTTCAATTTCAACATGATGAAGACAAAGAACCCGGAGAAGAAAATGCAAATCCCTGATAACATTCAAACATACCAATTTTTAAAATCGGTCAGATCTTGGCTTCAAATATTCAATAATTCAATAGTACAAATTAGAGTGCAAAGCCTGGCGATGCATACTACTGGTGTCCTTCATGTTGCAAGGCAAGGATGGACAAACCAAATAATACATGTTAAATGGGCTCATAGGATTTATCGTACATAGCACATGCTATATTGTTGTATCTGACTTTCAAATTATCTCAGTGACCAAATAAGAGGTTTGGGAACAAGATGGAAAAAAAGAGCAAAAAAATCAATCAAGTACACTTTCATTGTTCCAGGCATCATACATAGAATAGTCCCTCAATGCATATTAAAACATAACTAAGATGAGCAGTGAGAAATCATATGTGGGAGGTGCAGTTGCAGGGTAAAGGGCAACAGGGAAAAAGCAGTGGCAGCATTAGGGATTGCG
The DNA here is from genome assembly GCF_001263595.1 of Phalaenopsis equestris. Taxonomy (NCBI): domain Eukaryota; kingdom Viridiplantae; phylum Streptophyta; class Magnoliopsida; order Asparagales; family Orchidaceae; genus Phalaenopsis; species Phalaenopsis equestris. Next base: position 81,063,171 of record NW_018164444.1, read on the forward strand.
GTTGCAGGAGAACATTAAGGAGTTGCCCGGAATTCCTACAGAAAGAGAAGGTACAACGGCAGAAAACTCAACAAAAACTAACACTAAAAAAGAAAAGAACTGGTTCGACACTTTTCCAACTGAACCAGTCAACTTAGGCTTCCCTAGGTGAGCCCCGCATCAGTTTCTCGGTGATGGGAGAGTATCGACCTCATTTGTTGAAGCCTTTGTCTGCACATTGAAAGAATCATAGCTGCTATGATCTCCCAGGGTTGAGGGTCTTCGACTGTGGTCCAAGAAGCACTTGGATCCCACTGGCGAATGCACTGTACCCCAAAGCACCTAAGTGTTTTCCGCAATTTCGAGAAAACCTCCATTTAGGGGAAGACTCTACTGAGTTGAACTAGGGTTCCATGCCAAAGTGTGTTCTGTTGAATTCTCCAAAAACAATACAAGGTCGGTTCAACCCAATCCGAGGTTATGTTAGTCTGAATCACTTTGAATGTTTGCGGCCATGGTGGTATAGTAAATATGTGATATCCTGACATGCTCTCTGCGTGACTATCTCATATTTGGAATCTACGTTTCAATCCTATCATCCTCTATTGTCACCAAAACTAATCCCACTGAGGCTTCTCAAATAGCAAAGACACTTGTGATCTTAGACTCCATAGAATATAGAAGGACGATACACTTACCATCTTTGATCAAGGAGTGGGTGTTCCTGTATCAATCATGTCGAGTCTTGCGGTCATACTGTCACTCTCCTTAACAAAAGGTGACAAGCATCCATGGGTACAACTTCACACCACACCTGATCCTGTAGCTGGCTTCCAATCGAAAACTCCACTAGCCACCTCCTATCAATGATGACCCCGCTCTCCTTCAACCACGTCAAAGAATACTGTTGGGAATACCTCGGAGTCATGATGCTCAATCTCTCCAACATCAACATAGATGTCAAGTTCTTGTTGTTCCTTTCATTGATGATGAGACTACACATCTTTCAGTTCACCGTACAACGGGTGTAGAATATGTTGTGACAAAGTCATTTGGTCTTGTATTCTTAGTTCATAAGACTCGTCGAACCACGAGAAGATGGTAACCTCACCCTATTCTTCAACTGCCTCTTCGTCGCTAACTTTATTCACTGCACCCTACTCGGTAAAGGACATAACTTGGCTCGTTGGGCAATTGAAGGTGACGTGACCAAATCCATGGCATCTGAAGCATTTTCAGTCTCGAATTGTCGTAAGCGTGCTACTTTTCTCGAGTTTCTTCTCACTTTGAGTGACTCTATCCTTATCCTGACTATTTTTCTCAACTCGAGGCATGTTCTTACTGATGTCTCCCTCTGCAGGTGGTTGTGTGAATGGTGGGGGCCGCCTGCTCCATTTATATTGTCTCTCAACTTTCAATGCTAAGTTTTAGACATCTCCCAGTGAACAATAAGGTTGCACTGCACAACATTATTCATAATCGGCTTCAGGCCCCCTAGGTAATGGGCTATGATATGTTCATCTGGTTCATGCAACTAGTCAAATTGTGTCGTGAACTCCTCCACTGATAGATCTCTCTGATGCAGGTAAGCGAGCCTCAAAAACATATCCTAGCAGTAATTAGGCAGTATGTATTTTCACTGCGACTTCTTTATCTTCTCTCACTTGATAATCTTGTCACTGCCCTCTCTTTCTCTACCTCTACAAAATTTTTCACAAGGAAGAGCTCTTTTTCAACTTGATGGTTGCGAGCTTTGCCCTCTTGTCTTCTAGCACCTATTTGTACTCGAGGATTCTCTCAACTAACTGTAGTCATTTGATGAGATCGTCTGGATCCATACCTCCATCGAATTCTGATAGATCCACCTTGATTACACAGTCTCTTTGTCCTCCATATGTTTTCTCTTGGCCTCCTCTGAAAATGAATTTCTAAGCGTCGCCTCTGTCTTTCTCATCACTGAAGTCATTCCCATGGAAGGAATTCAGGTCCTCGCCCCTTTCTCGTCTTTGACTCTGCAAATCACGATTGAAGGTGATTTCCCCTTAGGTTCCCTCTTCAATCTCCGCCAGCCTCTACTGAAGTCGACAGAGCTCTCGTTGTATCTCTTCCTGGTAGGCTTAAGCATATATCTCCTTAGTGACATGGTTAAGGTTTGAGATTTATGAAAGTGGAGAGGGTATTTGGGGATATAAAAGAAATTTTTTTTGGTGGAGATGGTTTGGATACGACAGATGCTAGGAAACCCTAGGATAAGACTAGGATTAGGCAAGCACTGATACAAATTGAAACTGAAGTTAACCTAAAATCACAATGAAAAAAAAATATTATTGTTGAAATTAAAGGGGGATTATATCCCAAAAATTTGAAAAAAGGAAAATGACACAAACGCACTAGAGCATAAGTCGGAGCGATGGTGTTGTGATTAGAGGGGGAGTGGCGGTTATTGTGGGTTGTGTGGTGGAGGGGCATCAAGTAGATGGCTAGAGGAGGCCTGGCTACTGGATGGTTGTAGGAAGGCTGAGGCTGACAGTTTGATGGATTGCTGGCTGGTACTGGGTTACGATAGGGAGGGAGGCTTGCTGTTGGGTATCGCATGGAAGAGTGAAAGTTGGCGGCTTGGAGTTGTCGGGGACAACAATGAAGGAAGCTGCAGCAAGGGTGAGGAGGTGTGGTTGTAGGTGATGGGCAGTAGGGAAAAGGCTGTGGTAGGTTCAATGGATTGCTCTTGCAGGGGAACAACAAAGAGTGGCCCGGGATTACTGCAGCAAGAGAAGATATAACAACAATGGTGTAGGGGGGTTTGCGGAAAACAGAGAGTAATCACCAACTCGGAACAAGATACAACCGAGACACCAATCGCCCTTGGATACAACCTTAGAAGAAAGAGCTCAAGACGCCGATGGTTGTCCCGACAGAAAACTCAACTAAAATTAATCCTAAACAAAGAAAAGAACATATTTATAATAATAGATAACTACAAGACCCCTCCCCTTGGGTCGCAGCCCTAACCCAAACCTAAGGCCGGCTACATCTTGAACCGGTTCAAAACTTTTCCAGATGGACCAGCCGGTTGAACCTGCCACAGGTGAACCGCATGTCATCAACTTGTTTGGCATTAGTAGAAATACAACCAAACATTAGTCCATAATTTGCAAGGAATTGTACTACTGGTCAAACTATTTTTAAGACAGTACAATATCATTAAAAACTAACTAGGACATTAGAAGCATGAACAGTTTCAACTTTCGTAAAACTTAGAATAAATAATTCATTCCTCTCTCTAATATTTTTAAAATGCTAAGCTTAGCACCCCAAGAAAGCATTCTTAAAACTTTTGATAAAAATCTTAGAATTTAGCAGTAGTAAAACTAATGCCTTTTGTACCAGAATGCAGGCGCTTCGACTTTTAATAACAATTACTTAAAAGGTAAAAAATGAGAAATTTACAAAGGAATATTTCTCATCTAACAGTTGAATTTATCGCAAAAATATACGAAGTGCACTTTAAACCTCCATGGTTGACAACACTTTGAAGTCTCTCAATATGAATCTATAAGTTTTCACCATATATGACGGTGCTTTAAAGCTTTCCACTGAAGGAAAAGCCTAAAAAGATAACTCACTATTTTAGGCATGGCTAATCTGCTTGGTTCAGGGAAGTCTCACTCCGGGCATTTCTCGTCCTGAAATGCCTTCAACTCCGTTTGCTGCTGGTGTATTGATGTCTATTATCACAAGAAAATATATGCTGATCTATTATTCAATACTTGATAATATCAAATACTAGAGAAGCGGCACATGTAAATTAATGAACTTTTAGTCATATTCCCTACATAAACATAGAGCTACTTTTTAATATAATCCAAGAGAAACCTATGTTAAGGCATGAGCAATGGACTGATGATCTATTTTATGCGAAAATGATACTTTGGAAAACTCATTCCAAAGTCAAAATCTCAATAATGCATAAAAAAATCTATAGGTTGCACTATTTTTCATTGTTTTAATCTGATTTCTTCTCATTCTTTCTTTAATAGACTCGGCTACTCATAAAAAAACTTGCAATCTTTTAACCAATTGTATTCGATTAATATGTTGGCATATAACTAGAACATTAGGTATTATAGAACTTTGCGACTCAAGCTCACGAGGCTTAAAGCTATCTTGAAGAATGCATTTCTTTCCCTCAAGATACTTATAGGAATCAGTTGTTGAAATAATGCTACGTTCTAATACTTATATTGCAAATATAGAGTACTTCTGTTCAGCGAACAACTAAACTTAAATTTGGCTAGGAAATTTGAATTGTTGCAATGGAATAGAAGGCATAATGTTGGATTAATGATCCTAAGAGCATGTCACATATGAATCCCGAGTCTTAAACCATAGTATCACCTTATGTACAATCAAATCATTCATTTAGAACCGTAAAAAAAATGAATATTTGTTTTCCACTGCTCCCTTTGCATAATGTCGTGTAGAATATTCAAAAGTAGGTTCATATATCTTTCTGATTCACAATGTCTTTCATTGCTATAAATGTTTATGAAAAAATGCATCTTTCAAACATAATATCAGCAAAAGAATTCAATTGGACCTACATTTAAAGAAACTTCAGAACTAGCTAAAATAATGTTTCACGCCTGGGAACGACAAGCTAATATTTGAGTGTTAACCAGTGCAAGAAAACGATAAAGAATCATTTCTCCTTCATAAGCGATAAATACAAATTTTGCACCTGCAATGAAACCAGCGTTTAAGGACCAAAACTAAAGCATTTCCCTTTAACCTAACGATAGAAGTAAACATCTGAATAAGAAACATAATTGTCTGAACATGAGAATTTAATAGAAAAAAAAAAAACTCTAATTCAGGATATGATATGCAAGGATATGATATGCAAAATAATTGAAAAAAATGTAAGAACAATACAAATATTTAACTAGCATAGAGGCAATTAACCTTAGACGCAGCTTAAATAGAAAATAAGATCGATAGTTAGAATGAAACTAAAAAACTATTTAATTCACAGATGACTTTAGGCCACAACTAACAATTATAGCAAACTAAAGCTCAAAAATTGATGGCCTCCCTATCCTAAAAGAAGCAACCTAAAGAAATTCCATGGAAATATGAACTCATAACTTCTAAGAAAATCAAGAAAAATATTATCCCACAAACCTCCGAATCTTGCAGAACCTTCGGATGGCTCATGTCCATGACTAAGATCGAAAAATTCCCTAGACTGAAAATTGTAAAGATATCCTGAAATGTAACAAAATAGCAATCAACAAAAAGCTTTGACCAAAACACATTCAGTTAGGTCTCTCAGATAAACATGAGCATTCTTCAGAAACGAAATAAAGCCATAAGAGAAATAAAGAAAAATCAGCAATTTTGAAAATAACTTTTAAAATAAGTTCATCACATGGTTTGACAATGGATTGCTTGTGTCTATGTGAAAAGCAGGGGAGGAAGGCTATAATGCCTCGTTTCAAGGGAGAAAATGAGGGAGTCAGAGTGTGTGATAAAGTGAGCTGTCGGGAACACGAAAGGATGATTTCGTTCTATAAATCGACACATATGAGGGGAGGAAGTGGCGAGATAGAGAGGCTTTGTAGTAGACGCCGAACATGAGCGAGAACGATTTACCTGGGGAGTCGATCGACATGTACAAAGGTAGGAGACCAACGCACACAAGCTAGGTCTTCCATGTCCATCGACCGAAGCCAAAGGCGACGATGTCTACTAGCGACAACGTCTGTTGTCGTCGAACAAAGGAGATGAGGTGCTAGGGCCCAATGAGGGCAACAAAGCTGGCAATTGAAGCCGAAGAAAGAGGTGTCGTCGAGGGATGGCGAAGGATAGGAAGTAAAGAGCGTGCATTGTCCCTCATTTCAAGTGAAGTGCATTGCAACATCAAGCAAGCGAGGGAAACGACGACTTGTTCAGGTGTTGTGATCCGTCAAGGAAGTAGTTTTCTTGGGCGAAGCAAGCAGAGGCAAGGGTTGATGCAGAAAGGTAAATATTGGTTTATATACATATTGACCTCACTTTTGGCGGAGGTCTAGTCTCTCCTTTTTGATAACCTAGGGTCTAGACGTAGGACTTTCCTATCGACTATTCCTAAAAAACTAGCAAAGGAGCCCTCCCCGTTAGAAATTCTGAGCTTTTCTTTGCTCGACTTGACGTTCCGCATGGTACCTTTTGACCTCTAGCACTTAGTAGGTGGGGCTACTATGAGGGAGCTCAAGGAGAATCCCTATAGGACTGTTGGCCTTAGGATTGACTATACGCATTGACCTGACGCCGTCACACTCTGCACCGTCTTGTTTAATTGAGCTTGCACCGAGTTTTTTTTGACGTAATTTGGGTCGTGACGTGTTTTGTCCTGATCGTGGACGAGGTTGCCTAAACGACTTCGGTTGATGAAACGGACTGCGCCGACGTGTTTGGGGAAGGATATATAATTTAGGTGTAATTATAATAATAAATGATATTGTTATTATTATTATTATTTATTAAAATCTAAATCTATCTACCCCCCTCCCCATCGCTTTTCTCGAACACGTGGGCCTCAACCCTAGCTCTGTTCGTTCGCTCGCCTGGCCCGTCTGGCCCGCGTCCTTCTTGTGTCGTTGGACCTTCACTCCCGCGCTCGCCTCTTGCACGCGAGACCATCTCGCGGACGACCCACCGCGAGGATCTCATCCACTGCCTCTCTCGAGCCGCCCGCATGGGGCGTCTGCTCTGCTCGTTCCCTCGAGCCGTTTACGATCTTTCGATCGCTCCTCCTTATCCTGTCTATATTAAGCTCTACTTAGAGCATTTCAGCGGGCAGAAAAATCTCTTAGAGGGAGGGAAAACTCTGCTATGTTCTTTTCTCACTTGCTTCTTTAGCTTTTTTGTACTTGGGTTGGCTTCCTCTTACTGTTGGAGGAAGGATTGAGGAGGAAGGATTGGAGGAAGGATTGAAGTTGAGTGCTTTTAAAATTTCTGTGTTGCTTTTTGATGCAAAGAGGTACCTTCTTCCCCCCTCATGTGTCTTGCTTCTTTTCGTTTTTCCCTCTGCCGAGCCTTTGAGCTTGGTGTTGTGGATGGTATAGCATGCTAGGGTGATATTGCACCTATATTTTTGAAATATTTGTTACTCGTTACTCAAGCATTGAAATATTTGTTACTCAAGCATCTAGAAATGGAGATGTGAGCATGTTCTAGGAGTTAGACTTGATTACTTGCTTAATATGGTGAAGCTATGACATGTTTCTATTTATTGTAGCATATTTCTATTGGAAACAATTAGCAGGGTTGAAACATGGCTTTGAGACAATGTTAACTTCTCTTGCAAGCATGTTAGGATATGTATCATGAAGCTTTTCATTTATTCTTATCTAGCATGAGACATTGGAAGGTTTATTTGGTCTTTCACACAGGTGGAAGGCTCGGTTTTAGCATCGTAAATTCCTTTTTGGTTTAAAAATGCATGCTATGAAGAAATTCATCTTGATTGGGAAAGTTCTACGGCTATTCTTGTTCGAAACACGTGGCGGCCCTATGTTTTGATGTTTTGAAGGTATGAGGATGTTTTCTAGCTTTTGTTGTGGCCGGGTTCTGAGCTTTAGTTGCGGCTCGGCTTGGCTCCTTGCAGCTTTTCCTTACTTGAAATACATGTTGTGAGAAAATCTATTTCACTTGGAAGTGTCTTATATCCTGTTTTGATAGTTTGGTTTGGCTCCTCGAAAGGGAAGGGAACATCTTTCATGCTTAGAACAATTATATTGGTAGCTTAAAATATTTTTCATGCTACTGTTACAGTTTAAAACATATTTTGGCTCCATATTTTGATGTTTCAAGGGCACATGGGTATTCTTTAACCCTTGGATAGCATGGGTTTTGAACCTTTACTATGGTTGGGTTTTGACCTCTATTGGTGCTCGGTTTCATTATGAGGTGGCTGGGTGTGGATTTGTTATTATGGTTTCATTTGTTGGCCTTCAAAGGTTGGGTTTGGTCTCTATTGGAGCTCGGTTTTCACCTTGGAAGGGTTGGAGGTTGAGCTTTGTTGAGACTTGACTTTTGGTTTTGGTTAAGGCTTTGTACTAATAGAATGTGGCATGTTATTAGCTTCTCTCTTTTCTTTCTCTTTTTTACTTAAAGCAACTGGAAATGTGATGAATATGGGCTCTGAGATAACATATGCTCCTCTGCAATACATGTTGGGATGCACTACGAGGCTTCTCTTTTTTTTATTCACTCTTGCTTAGTATGAAGTATTGGAAAACTTGCTTTGCTTTTCATATATATGTGGAATTCGGTTTTTGATTCCTTGTGGATTTTCCTGGCATGAAATGCATGCTATGAAGAAATTCATCTTGATTTGGGAAAGTTCTACAGCTGTTCTTGTTCGAAACACGGGTGGCCCTATGTTTTGATGTTTTGAAGGCATGAGGATGTTTTCTAGATTTTGTTGTGGCCGGGTTCTGAGCTTTAGCTGCTGTTTGGTTTGGCTCCTTGTAGCTTTTTCTTACTTGAAATACATGTTGTGAGAAAATCTATTTCACTTGGAAGTGTCTTATATCTTGCTTTGATAGTTTGGTTTGACTCATTGAGAAGGGGAAAGGAACATCTTTCATGCTTAGAACAATTATATTGGTAGCTTAAAATTATTTTTCATGCTACTGTTACAGTTTAAAACATATTTTGGCTACATATTTTGATCTTTCAAAGGCATATGAGTATTCTTTAACCCTTGGATGGCATGGGCTTTGAACTTTTACTCTGGTTGGGTTTTAACCTCTATTGGTGCTCGGTTTCATTATGAGGTGGCTGGGTGTGGATTTGTTATTATGGTTTCATTTGTTGGCCTTCAAAGGTTGGGTTTGGTCTCTATTAGAGCTCGGTTTTCACTTTGGAAGGGTTGGAGGTTGAGCTTTGGGTTTTGGTTTTGGTTAAGGCTTTGTCCTAGTTGTTTGAACTTCATTTATGGACCTTGAGGGGTCTGTTTTGGCTTTGTCTGGGTGCTCAGTGTGCTGGTTTAGCTCCTACCAGAGAGCCTATTTTTAGGCTTTATACTTGTCCCTAACAAAAAGTCTTGGTGGCTGCCCTGTGCTTGCTTCTGTCTCTATCCGAGGGCTGGCTGAGGGGTCAGTTTGGCTTGTCTTAGGCCCTTACCCGAGGGTCTAGCTTGTGTTTTTTTTTTTGGGTTCCTATTTGTGAGCCTTAGTGGCTATCCTGAGTTGTTTCCTACTCCTATTCGTGAGACCTATGTTGTTTAATTTGATTTGGTCCTTCTTGTTGGGCTCGAATTACTTGGATGATTGTTGGCGGATCAAATTTGTCATCCCAAAATTATGGTTATATTTTGTACTCTCTTATGTATATCAAAGATCCTCATGGAATTGATTCGGGTTGCCTTGGTCGTGAAACTTTCTTGTGCTTGGGCTGATTTTCCTTACTTTGGCCATGATCCTTGTTCAATGGGCACTGCCCTTGTGGCCTTCGGTTTTGCCCTCTAACCGTGAGATCAATAGACATAGGTCTGCTTCCTTTTTGCTCCCCACCCGTGGATTTGTGTTGTGTTGGGTTCCCGCTTGCCATCTGTGGCCGTGAGATTCCTATATGGAATTTGGTTTGGTTTGTTCTGACTCCTACCCGTGAGCTAGTTTGGAGCTCGGTTGTGCTTTTGTTGGCCTTACCCGTGACCCTCTACTCTCTTTTGGCTCTGTTTCTTGCCTTGGCCGTGAGCCTTTCCTGTGTCTTGGGTTGCCTTGGTCGTGAGCTTCTTTTGGCCCTGTTTGTTGCCTTAGCCGTGAGTGCCTTGTTCTGTTGGTGGACTTAGCCGAGATCCTTGGTGGTTGCTTCCTCTTCCCTATTGACCCCGACCGTGAGCATTTATGTGGCTTTATTGGAAGACTATGTTTATTTGATATATGAAGCTATTGATTAATTTGGGAGTTGGGAAACCTTAATTTTGATATGGGTTTGGAAATGCTAGTGATGGTTTCCCCTGGGTCACTTTCCTTTTGCTTGATTTGAGGGGTTTGGAGAGTTACGAGTTTTTTTATTTGCGAAAGCATTTAGCTGAGTCAAATTGAGCCTATGGAAGATGTTTTTGGAGGTTAGACACCGATGTCAGGGAGGTCATTTGTGGGTGGTCGTCATGTCGGTTCACCCCGTTTCGACTCGTTCGAAACAGGATTTGGAAAGGACACCCTCCTTGGGTTGCTCCAATTCTAATAAAGCGAGAAAATGACATCCTTTTGGATTGATTCAAGGACTTTGAGCCTTAATTTTTCAAGTCTTTTCGTCATGAGTTTTGGGAACTGATTCATCCTCCGTATTTTCGGTGTTTTAGGTGGATTAGTGTCTCATCTCTCTCACCTCATTTTTATTCTTTTTTTTTCTTTGCTTCTTGGTTCATTTTTTTTTATGTTTATGTCCGATACATAAGTGTCAACGTATAGCATTTTGCTATACGTGAAACCATCAAGCAAGGTCGCAATTAGGTCGGTTTTGTTTTGGGGCTTAAGGCGGTGATGACAAAGGTACACCGGTGATAGAGCAGAATAATGTTCCATCCTACGACTTCGGGACACCCCCCACGGACCCGGTGAACCGTATGATGTAATATCATTCACCGACATAAGACTAGCGGGAGTTGACCCGTACCTTCTTAGGTTATTGGTAGTCCTACGTCCGACAGTGTGATCGACTCGTGGACAACTACACTTTTCAAAATTGATTAAAAAAACAAATTTGACAAGAACAAATACACCTTTTCTAAACAAAAATATATTTTTCGCTACAAAAAAAATTGATATAACCCACTTTTGTATGCTTAAAATCTATGTGCATGCTAAAAATATAAATTTTAAATACATTTTAAACATTGATTGTCCACCTGTTAATTATCTGTTTGGGCTAAGGAGTACCCTCCTAAGTTAGGTTCGATATGACACCCTTCTAGTTGAGTCGCGGGCTTTATACATCCGAGTAACCAAGTAGCCTTCGACGACCCTCTAGTACAAACATATATCTGAGCCTAGCCCCGACCCGAGTGCTTGCGGTCCCCTCTTTTTGGACTTTTTCATATGTTTTATTGAAATTTTTGGATAAAGCACTCGTCTTTTCTCCGGGATTTTCCTAAGTTTTTTTTTTATGATTTTATTTGAATTGTTACCCGTTAATTTTTCTAGAGCTTTTCGTCATGGATTATTCATTGATTTTTCCCGAATTTTCCATTCGAATTTTCCGGTCATTTACCATTCTTTCTCAAGTTTTCCGGGTGACGTTTCTTTTCTTCTTTTGCTTTCGTTTATATGATGGATTTCAACCTGTTCTATTTGTACCTGTTGCATCAACTACATCTAAGGAACAGCGAATCCCCCAGGTATGCAGGTTTGATTTATGTTTACATCATGTTAATTTCTTGTAATCACTTTCTTGCTGTACCGTCTACTTTTTATTTACCGCATGTTGTACTGTTTTATTTACTGCAAACTCTACTGCTTCTCTTGTGTTACATATTCTACTGTTATGTTATACACTATACAATTTCAGCATATTATTTATAAAATATCTGAAGAACTACAACTATAGGCCGTTGGATTTGACATCATAACTTGACACCCTAGAAAACTTAAACTCGTCACGACAATGAGCTTGAAACTAGCACGGTGGGCAACACGACCATCTGAACATATCTTTCCCAGCTAAATCATTCCTTAGAATTAAACAACAATTCATAGGATTTCAAGGTTGTTTGCCTAGTGCAACATGTTTGCCTAGTGCAACA
>NW_018164444.1:81074953-81104537 GCF_001263595.1 Phalaenopsis equestris
TTGCCTAGTGCAACATAAATCCTCAATTTTTCGTTAGGCATTTGTACAATTATACAGTGCAATCTAAGCCCTAACTCTTATTAGGATTTCGAGGTTGTCGTTCGTCACGACTTAAATCCTCATATCTTTCAGACTGTTTGTGTGATCGTTTCATACGAATATAAGCTCTAATTAAATAAAATTGGCAGGATGACACACTTGAATAATTTTTCCTCAAAACTGAAGTCAAACCATAGGGTAGACCGGGAAGTCACCGAGGTTCTCCTTCGGATCTGTGACATCCCCTAGTTCTTCCTCCTTTGGATTCTCTAATAAATGTTCCAAGTTTGAATAATTCCCCTGTACACACCTCTTTGTCCGGTTTCGTTGAAAAGTCATATCCTTTTGACCTCATTGAAGATAATTTCTCCTGATTTTTATCAAGAGTATTCTTAGATGACTACGGCCGTCTAAGATGTAATTAACTATAGATGATTGCCCTTATAGGAAGCTTTTTTTAACCCAGCTTAAAATAAACCCTATTTAATTTTTCATATTAAATAGGGGAATTTGTCGGCAAACAAAACGGTTTTGCAGACCAAACGGATGTCATATCTTTCTTAGTTTATTTTATCGAGCTTCATCCTCAGGTCTTGTGAGGGTTTATCCTTCGAGATAGATACAAGATTTGAGGTAAAGGGTTTATCCTTCAAGATAGATACAAGATTTGAGGTAAAACGCTCTTTCATTTAAACTATGAAAAATATGAGGTAAGTTTGATTTTCATATTTTTCTAAACTTAAATCTATATGTAAATTAAACGTCTTTTCGGAGCGGGCGACGGGATTTTGATTCCGGTGACCGACAGCTTCCTACGGGCAACTCCCCCAACCTTTTTTTAGTGCTGACAATACATATATAATAAAAATAATTTCTATCATATATTTTAATTAAAATTGAAAGATTTATGATTTAATCATAACAACATAATTAAAAATAAATATGAAAGATTATAATCTAAATTAAAATAATGAAATAAGAAAATAATAAGTAATAACAATTAATTAGCATTTGTGATAAAAAAAATTATTAATATGTATATTTTTATATTATAGGCATTCAATTGAAGGAACTGCGGCTTAAGAAATAAGTTGTGAAGAACATTGAAGTGAGTGCTGATATTCTTATGTTATATTAATATTTTGCTTCTTTTCGAGCAAATACATTTATTGTTACTATTATATTTATATCACTACATACCTATAATTTATGATTCTATTAAATTTTTGTTCATAGTGTAGAAATGACATGTACACTCAACATTTTTTAAATTATCATAGATATTGAATCATGTACAAGTATAAAGGTATATGTGCACGTAAATGAAAAAAAAATATTGATAGTGAAGTCTTAACTGGTACAATTTTTAGATGATGCCCCGGACAAGATTGTACAAATATAAAATAATATAGACAATTTATTGATATGATAAAACACCTCGAATATTATGAAAGATCGTAAGTAATTGTATTCATATACTATATAATATTTTATACTGATTTATTAAAATCTTAACTGGCATACATATTATTTATTTTTTACTGTGTTACTGTCGTTTAGGAGAGTGAGTATTCACTGGCTATAGTTAGCACGCTGAGTGATTTAAAAAATATCCAATAGAAGAAGAAATATTCACAGAAGACACGAACAATTAGTAATGAAAAAGATTTAATTGTCCCTCTTTAATTTACTTTAGTAATTTTTTCATTAATTAAATATTAGTTATAGAAAATAAATATAGAAAATTGTTATGTTTTAATTTACTTTTCGTGTTTTTACCTCACATTTGTCTTGTATGGAAATTCCTAGTAATATGCAGGATGCTTTAAAACTACCTAACTGGAAAGACGTTGTTTTCGAGGAAATGAAAGCTCTTAAAAAAATGGTACGTTGAAATTGATGTGTTTACCTAGAGGAAAGACAACTATCGGGTGCAAATGGGAGTTTACAATCAAGTATAATTCTGATGGCTCAATTGGTTGATAAGAGATTCACTCAAACCAATGACATTGATTATTTAGAGACATTTGCCTCAGTCGCAAAACTAAACTCTATAAGGGTTCTTCTGTCACTTGAAGCTAATCTTAACTGGCCTCTACAACAGTTGGATATAAAGAATGTCTTTCTTAATTAACCCTAAACCCTAAACAAATAACAAAAATCTTCACCAAAAAATTGTTCAGGCCTAGTTTTGAGCTCCTTGTAAGCAGATTGGACATGATAGATATATAAGCTCCAACTTAAGAAGGTGTTGGAATTTTAGAAAGATTTTATTTTTAGTATCTTATATTTTAATATTTTTTATTTTTAGAATTTAGAATTATTACTGATTTTATATTTTTTCAGAATATGGGAGTAATCCTCCTCTATTTATCTTGAAATCGATTACTATGAAATTGAAGAGGAATAATTAATTTTTTCCCTCCAAAAACTATATATATATATATATATATATATATATATATATATATATATAAACACAAAAAAAAAATCTATTTTTTGTTACATTTGTGTGATTAATTATTGAGGTAAAATATGAGTTTTTTTAGTAAATTGATTATGTGGCATTTAATTTTCTCTCCTAATTTCAAATTTGATTTTTCATATTGCCTCATTTTTATATTTATTTTATTATTATTTTGCAGCAATTTATATTTTAAGACGGTGTTTGATAGCATACGTTTATTAATATTTATTTGTGAATTTAACATAAATCTACCAAAATATAAAATAGTAGAACTAAATCTAACAGTTTGATAAATTCCCTTATATATATATATATATATATAACCACAAAAAAAGAATCTAATAGTTTTTATTTTTCATGTCTACTACGTACAGAGAATGTATCTTATAATGCCAGCATTGCTTGTTTCTTTGCTCTCATTTATAAATATTTTCAGATTGACTGTCAAACATTTTTAAACTGCTTAGTAAGTTTTTAATAAGCGAACTTCATGTATGAAAGGAATTATTGAATTTTCTATTTTGCATATTTCCTTAATATTTCAATTGTGGATAAGCGCTAATCTCTCATCATAAAAAATGTGCAAATTGATTTATTAATTATGTTCAAGTAATGAACCTTGTTCTCTTCCTAACGGAGGAAACTGAGTATTTAAATAATAAAAAGTTACCTTCCACAAATTTGACACAATCCACTGTAAAAATATCAGATAAAATTCTTACCATGGCCAGGAGAGTTTAACAAACTGTTCATAAGTATCGTATCATATCCAACAAAACTGTTAATAAGAAGCTGCTTCCACCTAAAAAAAGCACAAAGGGAAAAAAAATGTCAACAAAACGCCATCTAAAAATCAGAAGAAAATAGCATTCATGCAGGTTAACGCCGTAGCTGCCTAGGAAGCCAACAAAAACAATTTTGTTCGAATTCATTTCATGATTTCTAAGAAAATGATAAACACAATGAAAATAAGAAAAAAAATTTCAAGAGGTAAAATACAAAACAAATCCAAAATAGCAAAGGTTTGACAAGAAGTAGTAAGCTTAAACACCATAGATTTTCATATTCAACAAAATACAGTCTCACATGAAATTTTTGAAGGTCAAGAGTGAGCGACATTCTAAGGTCCTCCACACCTGTAAGTCAGGTAGTGTCAGAACCACACCATTGTAAATTCCTCAACTTTACTACACCTTCCATGTCCCCATCATGACGTTGAAGCTCCCTGTAGTCACCAGCTCCAATCCTAGCTTCTCCATCACCTGATTTGAGATAAAGTTGTGTGTGGCCCTGCTGTCTATCAACACCACAATCGATTGTTGCTCGATCCACCCCTTCACCTTCATGGTGTGATTCGAGGTAAAACCCACCACCGAATTAAGAGACACCTCTACTACATCCAAATGCAGATGCTCTTCTTCCACCACATCCTTCTCTGATTCCTCACTCTCCGTCCCTCCTCTTGAACTAACAGATCTGAAGGGCACGCTCCTTGCAACGGTGGCCTGGGGCATATTTCTCGTCATGGTGGCAACATAATCCTTTCGCTCTTTTATCCTGCACTTATGCGTCGATGAGACGCTTGAAATTACCCCCGGGATGGGTCCTTGTATTCTTCTCCTTGGGTATCTCTTTCAAAAATGACATTGTCTGGGTCCTCGGTTTCGTGTCTATCAGGATGCTTTTGTACAATCTACCAAGGTTGTCGTGTTTGTTCGCCTTTTTCACATGGATGCTTTTGTACAATCTACCAAGGTTGTCGTGTTTGTTCGCCTTTTTCACATGTTTCTTATCTTCTATCATCAGGGTGAGCTCCATAATTTTCCCGAATCCACGTGGTCTAAAGGGTCGAATGGCAGCTAGTATGTTGGGTTTTAGGCCATTCAAGAAGTTC
Organism: Phalaenopsis equestris; assembly: GCF_001263595.1. Lineage (NCBI taxonomy): Eukaryota > Viridiplantae > Streptophyta > Magnoliopsida > Asparagales > Orchidaceae > Phalaenopsis > Phalaenopsis equestris. The sequence continues at coordinate 81,079,354 of NW_018164444.1, forward strand.
TGTTCCAGACTTGTTGCAAAAATACCCCTAAACCTCTCTGACAAGAGCTCGAACTTCTTCCAGTATTCTGTAACCGTCCCCTCCTGAGTCAAAACATAGAATTGCTCGTGAAGGTCTCCTTCCCGAATGGCTTGGAAACGCTCCAACAAGCAATCCTTAAACTCCTCCAATGAGTGCATCGAATACATTGCCTCCATCCACTGGAACCACACTAAAGTTTTTCCCTCCAAACATAATCTCGCTGTCATGAGCTCCTCTTCCTCTGTTAACCCATTGATCGCAAAGTATCGCTCCATCCTGCACATTACCTATGTGCATCTCCCCCTTCAAAGATCGACATCTTCAATTGCAACTTCACACCAACTCCCTCTTCATCTGGCATTTCCCCCCATATATCTAGGGTGGAACTCCCTCCTCCGGTCATAGGCATACCCCACTCCCAATTCCCTGCTGCCTCCATCATGCTCTTCCATGCCCCTTAGACCATACCTCCAATTTTCAGCTCATCCCTCTCCATTTATAGTCTCCACTCCCCCTCCTCTTGGAGTCCTAAGGGAACGCTCTTATTGGTAGGTGATGTCTTCCTCGTTGTCTTCTTGCTTAATCTCCTTCCCTTTTGACCTAGCCAAGGATTACCTAATCAAGCCTTGGTTAGGGTTTGCAACCGAAGCGGTTGGCATGGCCTTAGACTGCATTTCCATGAGTTTATTCATCATCTCCCGCATTTCTCCTATGCTTTCAAATCTATCCTCTATTCGACTTTCTATGGAAGAAAACCTGTCCGACATGGTAAAGAATCCTTCTTCCATTCCCGATCTCTCCTTCTAGCGCATCCACTTTTTTTGCTGCATCCCACAAAGTTCAATGCTCTGATACCAATTTGATACGCTCCGGAACAAAAATCAGCGAGCAAACGAAAGCGAAATAGAAATAGATAGATGGAAAACTCAAACGAGTGCTACTCTTATAAAAAAAATAAAGGAAAACAAGCAAGCTACAATGGTGATCTACTTTTCGAGAGGTGGATTGACTCTCCCACAACCCTAGAGATCGCTAGGAACACCACAAAAGAAAAAGAAAATAACAACCAACAAAAAAATGAATAAAGAAAAACAAACCCTCACATGGCATTTCAAACTTTTTTTCCAGATGTTCCCTCCAAACTTCTTTAATTTCTCCTCCTTAAATATGTGATTAAGGCCCTCCTGAACCCCACCTACTCCCTGTCTTCTTTTATCGCATCAAACGATCGCCGATCACCCTTTCTCGTGTACGCGATCGGCCCGCCTAGTCCAGGGGCGGGTCAATTGGAGGGCTCTTGACCGGTCCTTTTTGGATCTGTCCACATGTGGGAGGCGTAACAGACAAACTTCCAATAGATTACAACAAGCAGCTACAACAACGACAACTTTCCTCTATACTCAACTGTCTCCACTGCAGTCAAGTAGAAGCAATCCTAAAAACTTGAAAGGTTGATAACCAAGTACGGGATGAAGACATCAAGTTCTACTCCAGAGGTTAATTATGAATAAGAGACAAAAATTCTGTCCAGACGACTCCTGGACTCTCTAACTTTATCAAAAATCATAAACACCATGATCATAACTATCTTCAATTATCTCAATCTGTGCTTATGTGCATTTGTGATAAAGAAAAAGAGAAACATCTCACGGAATAAGACACGATTTCTGAGGTCACAAACCCCAACCACCGCACATGAAAGAATCGAGATCGTATGATTAGGTCTTGTCTAGTCAACTCAATGAACACTAAAGTGGGAGAAAATTTTCTGCTCTATAAAACAACAAAAAAAATCAGGGAGGTTGCAATAGAAATATATTCAACACTGAGAACACTGCAGAGTTGTTTAAGATCGAAAAAAAACTTCTTGATCTTCGTCAAGGGCAGCTAAGTATCACCCAGTACTTTAACCCACTACAATTTGATATGTTTGAGACACATGTGGAAATATCTATATTGTGTCAAATTCCTAATAGGGCTAACTCAGGAATTGAATGAAGAGAGAGGGAGGATCATGGGAATAAGACCTCTTCTATCTATCCGTGAAGCCTTTGCTGAAGTCAGGAGAGAAGAGAGCAGAAAGGATTTGATGTTGTCTGGAAATGAGGGATTACAAAGTATTGAAACCTCGGGTCTGCACACTCTTAATTCCTCTCATGACTCAAAGCATAAGAAGATTCGTCTCACATGTGACTATTGTAAGAAAATTGGACATATAAATGACAAATGTTGAAAACTTCATGAAAGTCAACAGACTGAAAACCTGGACGAGGAAAAGAAGATCAAGAGAAAAAGACCAATGCAACTGCCACATCCGAAGGGGTTAGACCATTCACCAAAGAATAGCTTGAAGTACTGAAAAAAACTTCTTGAAGGTAATTCAAAGTAGAACACCAACCTCGTGACACACTAAGGTAATTTATCCTTCTCTCATCTTGACAATATCGAGAGACTTAGAACTTGAATCATAGATTCAAAAGCCTCTGATTATATGACCGGATACATCAATGTTTTAGTCAACTATCAAGAATATTCTACATCTAGATTGGTAAGACTTGTTGACTGATCACACTCAAACATTGCTATGAAAGGAGATGAGGAACTCTTTCGAGATATTACTCTTTATTATATATGTTCCACAGTCGAACTGCATTTTGATTTCGATTAGTAAGCTTACTCATGATATAAAATGTATAACTAAAATTCTTACAAATTCTTGTAAATTTTAGATGGTGGAGTCAGAGAAAGTGATTGGCGGTGCTGAAATGCATCAAAACTTATACCTGCTCAATAAAATTATCTCTAAATACAAACGATCTCACCTACATATTTATCACAAAGTTCTAAACCTATTTAATTCATGTTTATCGAAAATTAAATCTTGTTATAGCATTACCGTCTAGATCATCTTTATATCAATTATGTTGCTAAATTGGGTGCCCATTTGGTTATCAATAAAAAATCTAAATTTTATCGATGTAATGTGTGATTTGTCAACTTGTCAAACACACAAGAAATGGTTCTCATGACCTAGTACAAAGCTTCACACCCTTTTTTCTATTATCCACAATGATAATTGGAGAGCCTCAAAGGTAAAAACTTTAAGTGGGGCCAGATAATATGTCACATTTATTGACGATCGCACTAGAATCACTTGAATATTTATAATCAAGGAGAAATTTGAAATAGCCCAAATCTTCCAAAACTTCCATAATATCATTCAAACTCAACTCCAATGCAAAATTTAGATCCTCAAAACTGATAATACAAAAGAATATTTCGACTCCATCCATGGGTCCAATTTTCAAAAAATGGAATCATCCATACAAGTATGTACTGACACCTCACAATAAAATAGAATAGCTGACTGAAAAAACAGACATCTCCATCAGGTATCCTGCTCATCATGTTGTAAGATATTGTTGGGGGGAAGTAGTTCTTACTACAACATACCTTATTAATCGAATGTCTAGCCGAGTAAAATTTAAAACACATATCCATGTTTTGATGGTTTCATAGATTCTTACTTTTCCGCTCCACCCGTCACACTATCCCTCCTGCAGCCTCAGTATCTTCACCTCCGGAACCCGGAAGCAATCCATTATGGCATATGTAAAGCACTCTTGATGCTCTGCATTTGCATCCAAGTAAGAGCCTCTAAGTCTGGCTGTCAATGCCCTTCCCGTAATAAGCTATCATATCGCCGCGGGGTCTAAAAAAAAAGCTTCGTCATGAGCCATGAATAGCCATTATGACCTCAAGGCTTATGAGGTACGTCATTCCTGGATGCCCATAGTTTGCCATCCCATAAACTCTTTTTCAATTTGTAGTTGGCAAAAGGAGTGAAAACCGCAATACGTCTATCATGTGGATGGGCCAGGGATCTGAGTTTTCTCAAGTACAAGATGTTTCAAATAGAAAACCCTTTCTTCTTTAGCTCTTTAGGGCAATCCCCAGTAGAGGTATCCCGCTCAATTATAATATCTCATCACATTACAAGATATTTTTGGGGAGAAGTAGTTCTTACTACCAAATTCCTCATCAATCAAATGTCTAGTCAAGCCCTTAAATTTAAAACACCTATTCATGTTTTGATGGTTACATATCCTCACATCAGAAATTTTTCTTCTGCTATACACAAAATCTTTGAGTGTGCATCATTAGTTCATGTCATTCCCATAATCACACAAAACTTGATCTTAAAAATGTCAAGTATATTTTTCTCGAGTATGCGACCAATAAAAAAGGGTACAATTGCTACTCTCCTATGAAACGATTATTAGGTTAGGTCGTCAGTTGTCCTCTCTAATATCAGGTAGTTTTGGGAAGGAAAAAATAATTATTCCCCTTATGAAATGATTACAAAATAAATAGAGGAGGATGGGTCCCATTAGAAACATCATAAATTAATCATAACTTCCCGCGATAAAAAAAAAAAGAAACAAGAGTTATAACATACCAATAATACAAAGCTATAATAAGAAAATAAAAATAAAAGATGTTAAAAAAAAAACTTCCTAAATAATTTCAACACTATCAAATGTCACTTCATGCCTATCCGTTCTCATTTCTACCATCTTCAAATTAGCTATCAATGACTTATTTACTACCCAATAGTCAAGTGCATAAAAAGTAATTAAATTACTAGTAATTTTATAAAATTTACCTTCTGGCATCCATACATTCTCATATTATTTTGTGTTTTAATAAACTTCATTTTAATCACCATGCTTTATTTATGAAAGCTAAATTCTCATTTATGCCCTAATTCTTTTGCATTAATAGAATAAAGATATTTATATCTGTCGTAATTATTTATGACATTATCCACTAGTTATATAGATGCATAATTAGAGATATAATACCCACTAACAATTTATTCATCAATTGCTGAAATTATATCTACATAACATTCAACAAGAAGTCTTACTTTGAATATCTATTATCAGCAGCTTTCAAAACCAATGCAAAAATATGTAGACTTAATATTGTTACTCATGCAAAATTATCGTGATTAAAAACCGCTCCATCACCCCACAACAGATAATAATGCTAGAAAATGCTTCATCATACACATACAGTTAACAACTACAACGTACCTTTTGAAATATTTGTTCACTGTGTTTGCACCAAATCAATTCCTCATGTAAACCATGATCAATAATACCGCCAATGAAGATCTATCATTTGCTATTTATAATTTATCTTTGCATTACTTTCCTAAGTAAAAAAATACAGTCTTTTTTAAAAATATGGCCCAATAGCCACCCCCAAGACTTCAATGTACAACTACTTAAATTTAATTATTTATAATTGTCTCGTTGTCATAATCCAACGCATAATATAGGAACAAAAAATTATTCTTCTTCATCAGATTTTTTTAAACCACCAACAGCTTTGGGAGATGGACCCCTCAATAATTTCAATTATTTGACATCCTCTAAGTTATCTAAAGTCCGTAGAAAAGGTTTGTCAATTAAACAACCTCAATAGCACCCATAACTCCCAAATCTCTAAAGATAATATATCTAGGCCCAAAGATTTACATGTACACATGTTCATCAAAGCAAACTCCTCTTCAATTTTTCCAATCAATAGATAATATGCCACATTTTTTGTCTATCATGCTCTTCTAAAAATATTTCTTCCTTGAAATTCTCATTTACAATTTCTCACAATAGCATTCACAGCTTTTTAAGTGTTTGTTTTTCACTAAGATATCATTAACATCACTTTTAATGCTTGATCAAAACCTCGATATCTTTAATCTTCATTACATATATCTCATTTTCCATTCTTGAACCCATACATGACACAAATAATTAGAATTTATAGCTTTTGCTTCGTCCAAAAAATAAAAAATTAATATTTAGTTGTCCAACTTCAAATTTCAATAGGATAGTTTGGTTGTTTCATGGTATTATGAACTTGACGAGTTGATAAAGGGCCCGCTTGGGGCAGCTTATTGGTGCGGTGGGCGTTTTGGCGTTTGTTTCGCAGGTATCGATCGCGATATGAAATCGTCGGACGTTGTTCTTTCATTATTCGCGACCGCGCCTCCAGCCCTACGTTCTGCGTTTCGTTCGAGTGTATTACCCTCGAGCCACTCATCCCCGATATCTCCCTTCGCTTCTCCTCTCCGATCTCTCGCGATTTTCTCCCAAGCAGTCCCGGTCGCAGTTGATCGAAGCCGGCTCCAGGCGGAGAACAAAGGTTTCTGAGAAATAGGACCGCTTTCTGGGCGGCGGCATCTCCTTCAGCTTCGTCACCGAGCTCACCGATGAAGCTTCCTCTGGCAAAACTCAGCTCTATCTTCAAATAGTCCTCTCCGCCGCATCCCCCAGCTCTTCTGGCGACATACCTTCTGCTTCTCTCTTCATCTCCACCGAACCCCCCTTTCCTCTCCGCCGTCTCCTCTCCCTCCCTGCTCCAGGTGAGGATCTGCTTGACAGTAATTATTTTCTGCTTTATAACAAAATTCCAGGGGTGATATGAAATGGATTGGAGGGCTTTATTGGAAAACCATCTAAGCCTATACCTTCTACCTATATAAAAACAGATGAAAAGAAAAGCTAATTTACATAGTAGAAATTCTCTTTTATGTCTTTATATAGTTTGTTGTATAATTTTTTAGCTATGGCATTCATATTATAAGGGCCATAAATTGAAAACAGGCAATGAGATTGGAGTCTTCTTCCACTTACCAGTGTAAGGTTTCCCAAGTCCACTGGTCAATTTTCAATGATACAATTGTTTGAAAGATTTCAAATGATCAATTAATGCTAGAATCTTATCTTTGAATATAGTAACGTGCATATAAGTTCGTTTTCATTGGATGAATCAAGTCAAAATAAGCACATAAACAGGGTCTTATGAAACAGCTTAACCAAACAGGGACAGAATGTTCATTTATTCAACAACAGCTCCCAGTAAGTTGTTCTGAATAAGCTGCCCCAAACAGCAAGCCAGTTTATTTTTATTATCTGCAGATTATCAGATTATCAGAATAATCTGTTTATCAACAGATTATAAATAATCAATGGCTGCCCCAAACAGACCCAAAGCCTGCAAAAGGGGCCAGACCAAAATTAATTTTTCTCAAATATGTTGCCAACTATTACAAATAAGTTGAATGAGAACTAACCTACAAAATGCATGGTGCTAAACACACTAAAAAACATTTTATACTTTTGTCATGATATTTCGCTTCCAAATTCTTCAAAATTTCAGAAAAAAAAAATTATCATATAGTTTACTAATTAACTAGGAGAGTCGTTTTGAAATCACGTCCAGTTTAGGACATTTATGCTGGAAACAAGCATTCTGCCGTTGTTACCATTTCATCTGTCTCCATCTAAGAACATTAACCACTAAAATCATAAGTATAACAAAGCAGTTCATTGCTGAGAAATTAAAAATAATATCTATCTAATTTACCATTCTTGAACATACTGCAAAAAGGAATCCAAGCAGTAAAGTCGCGCAGAAAAATCTTAATCAGATTCCAGTAGTGTTGGCCAACGCTAAAAAAACTATTACAAACTACAAAAAAGTTATGATTTAATGGTATGCATGAAAAGACCATGATATCAGCCAAAACAGTCTTTAACGCAATGCAATCTGTGAAGCATGCCATGGAAAATTCAAGTTGATAAATAGAAATAATACAAACTTCTAACCGGTTTCCAAAGCATGGATTCTGAGCAGATAGTGTGACATTAACCGTCCGTATGTTGTGCTGAGATTTTGCTCCTTCAGGAAGCAGAAAATAACCCTATAAAATTATTATGGTATTAGATTTTAACACACTAAGAAAGCATGTCCGTCAACAGAGAAGACTAGATTCTTCTGCAAGTGCAGAACCAGCTAAAATATTAAGGGTGGACAAAATTATCAAATATTGAAAATTTGAAAGTAATGGGCAAAAAAACAATTAGAAGATAGCAAAAAATACTTAATTGCCTAAATTACGCAGAAAAAAATATATTAAATATTCTATCATTTATAAGAAATCTGGGCAACTTAACCTAGGTCTGCCATTGTTCTTCTATAAGATCACGGATTAGAAGAAAATCATGTTAGCATGAAATTTCTCAACCTTGAACCCATCAATATCGAAGCAGAAATAATCCAAAGTTGTTACCTTCTCAACAGTGTACAGATATGTCGGCTCAAATGACTTGCTTCTCCTCTCAAGCCACTGCACTGCAATCAAAATAAATCACTTGGTCAAACAAAACAAACAAGACCACAAGCCATAAAAAAAGATTAACATAACAGAGCATAAATCAAAATCAAGGGGACTAAAGGCATTAATAAAATGGCGAATTGTTGGAATATCAACAATGTTTAATGATCTTGATGTAATTAGAAAAGAAAAAATGGCAAAAACTAAAAATGACATCAATAACAATAACAGTGGGGATATAGAATCATGGAATAAGTCTATTAACGGGCTTCTTTGGGATCATTTTTCCTTTCTTTCTTTTGTTTAAAAAGCATGTTGGTATATTGTGTTTTTGCACATATTTTTATTTTTGCTTCTAAAAACAAACTAACATGTTTTTAAAAACACAAAAAATATTTTTAAGTGTTTTTAAAAACAATCATATCGAATCAAAACATAAACAAAACAAAATTAAAATTAAAAATAAAAAACAAAAAAAAGTGATCCTCCGTTCCTCAATTCATGCAAATATGAGGCCATTTGGGATCACTTTTTTTATATTTTATTTTTTATGTTTTAATTTAAAGCAAAACATGTTCAGTATTATAGAACAGGTTTAATTGTTTTCAAAAACACTCAAAATAATTTTTAGAAGTTTTGAGTGTTTTAAAAAACAAGTTAACTTATTTTTAAAAACAAAAAAAAAGCAATAAATACACTAAAGAAATTTTATAAGAAAAAAAGCAAAAACAAAAATAAAAGTGATCCCAAACAAGCCCTACGTATATTAATTCCATTTTTTTTTTGTCACATCAATTTTCCTAAACATATCATGCTGCCTTCTTCCCATCTTAAAAATTTCATACTCTTATCATTTAACCCATCAGATATATAAATACAGAAAACAATAACGTTTCAAAGTTTAAAGTGATCAGATTATTTTCTACCACAAGCTTGTAAATTTCAAGCTTTCCCAGTCCTCCCATATATTGATGATCTCTCAGTCATTACAACCTCTAAATAAAACTATGCACATTTCCTCCATTCCTCGCTCATTTGCTTTCCATCCATGACCTATCAATGATTTTCTAACCAAATACACAGGAAAAACACAAAATAAACAAGTATATTTGATAGTGACACTTTAGCTTCCTTCACCTTTACAATCTGCAAAAACACTTCAGAAGGCCACTTTCGTTTCCATCTTTTTATTCACAATCCACAACTTATAGTTATTGTCAGCGCAAATAAGAGAAATTAGCTGCTTTTTTACTGAATATTCATTAGTATTTTTTTTCCCCATTTAATGGCTTGATTTGATTTTTGCTAATGACCCAAGTCTAATTATCCATGGTTCTTTCAAGACAAAAAAAAAGGAAAATAAATCATATTTTGATTCTCATCTTTCTCCATATATTTCAAGAGCTTTAAATGTTAGAATTATAAATTTCATATTCAATTAATAAAAATATCAATTTTAAAAAAATAGAAAACAATAACATAACAAGAAAGAAATAAAAAGGAAAAAAATAAAAATTTAAGAATAATATAGTTGATGCAGTTCCTAACTGGAACAGAAATGAAAGTAAATATGAAAGTTCAAAACAAAATATTCTTGAAGTTCACTTTAGAGCAGCCACATGTCAAATATATGTTGGAATCCAAACAATACGCAAATTCGAATCTATCTTAAAAAAGTCAGAGAAGTGCTGAATATAAAAGGTTGAGATCCAAACAGGCTATGAACTTAGACTATAAAAAAAAATAATGAAAATAACAAATTTATCTAAAAAAAATCAATAGAGCACAAGAAAAAAGGGAGAAAAAAGATGAGAATCTAGTATCAATTTTCCTTATTACCAACAGTTTGACATGCAACATTGACTTCTATGGATGAATATGACATATGCTCCTTTACTAGTTTTGCTATGCACAATGAAAACTCGAATGCTACGCCGCAAGATTATAATGGAGAAAAAATCAAAATGATTTCTGGGCTATTGGTGTGGAAGACAAATTTTAGTCCCAAATTATAAATGTACTCTTAGCTCCTCAGATATAATTCAAAATATTCATATGTTAAATTATTTTGGATTAATTTGAAGTAAGTTAAGAGACTATTTTGGATCAAATTTGAAGGATTAAGTAACTAAATTGGACAAATTCGACAACGGGGACTAAAAACGAAACCCCACAAAAAGTCTAGAGGACATTTTGACCCTTTTCCTCGATTATAATAAAAAAAATTAATTGAGGATGAAAGAAAAAGGTTACAATTAAAGCCGTACTCACCTGCAAGAGACTTGAAATGTTCAGCACTAACCATCTTTAAGCTTTCTGATAGATCAAGGAATGTTTTCCAGCCTGCAGTATTCTGTATTTCAACCCCTATTTCTTAGAACAGAAATCAATACTCCTAAGCAAATTTTATCTTTTAAGAGAATAAAAGATCTAAATAAATTCAAGCACAGAGATTTTGTTACATAGAGGTATGTTAGATTTTAACTTTAAAATATATGGCCATGTTTGGCAAATTTCCTTCATTTTGTGTTCATTAGAAGAGCCAGAAGATACTTTTTAAAAGATTTAAAGAAAAATAATTCATTTATACCTATTAATGATCCAAAAATTAAGATTATTTTACCTGTTCAAATTTTGATGAAGCTGACCACAATATTTTTATGTAAAATGGTCATAAATCATTATAGGTATATATATTTATGATAGAAAATTTGAGTCCTATAGAATAGTTAATATTGGATAATGTTTAGTATTTGTTAAAACCATTGTAAAATTGTTTAACAATTATTTAATCGTAAAAATAATTATAATAGAAAATATGTTTAAGGTACTTTACAAAAGCATAGAACGACTTAATTTATTTTAATATGATTTTTTAACTTCTAATTTTATAAATCAAGTATGTGTCTCTTTCTAATGATGTTAAAAAAATCCTGAATACGATTCAAAAATGCATAATAAAAATTGAAGTCATTACAAAATTTAGCATCTTATGTCCATAATGCTTTTCCAAAAACATGTTATTAACGTAAATTCATGATTTCATAACTACAGTTTCAAATTATTTTCAATAACATTTACTAACTAGTTTTTTGCTTAATTCATCCATATCCAAAAATCTTAATAAATCTATATCTATAATGTAATCGAAAATTCACTTGTGATTTCACTTGAATAAGATTCCAACCATTTATTTTGAATATATGTATGTGTGTGTGTGTGTGTGTGTGTGTGTGTGTGTGTGTAAAATGGTGATCGCCGATTAACCCCATAGTCTGACCGAGAAGCGGACCCCATTCCATAAAGGTATGCAATTCGATCCTACGCAGGGATCGAACCTCCAACCCGAGGGACTTACACCAAAGACCGCAACAAATGGTCAGGCTAAGGCGCACGCGCGCGCATATACACACACACACACACAATCTCAAAAAAGAAAAAATACACATAATATCAAAAAATCAAAACCACCAAACGGGCGCAAAGCACTAGGGACGTCCCAATTTAGTCCTCTATCTGCCTCTAGTTCTCGGAAGGGAGCCGGCTAACAAATTGGTGAGATGCGTACCATTACCCGAAGTAACCAAAGTATCATCCATCAGATTCCCAAGCTCAAGTAGGTCTGAGGTGGAGGTGTTGATGGTGACATTGAGAACTGGAGTGGTCGAACATACGATAGTTCGAACAATACGAAGGGAATGACGCAATCACAACCTTTTGCCAATATCCATAGTGTTATGTGTCGAACCAAATTTACTTAGAAACGGGTAAAGTGATGTCCCTTTCAACAAATACTCTGGCTTCAGATGAGCGGGAAAGATTAAAAGTATGAATTTCTGTTTCGAGTGACTTACTATAAGCTGAGGCAATAGAGTACAACACTTTTTTGAGTAAAATAATGAAATATCAGACCAGGGAGGCGAATCCAAACCGGAATGATTGGTGGTTTCTGTCTGTGGGTTAAAATCCACCGACCATTTCAAAATCTTCATTGTTCTGTTATCAATCCAGATTACTCTTCTAGCAAATAGTCATGTGTAATCATTTTCATTATTAAGTTAAATAAGAATGTGTTTTTCATCTAAAACTTCAATTTTCCACTCAACAAAATGCATAAGCTCAAATTCCTTACAAATAACTTCATTTTAAGATGGCCATAAAGAATATGAGGAAACAAGTTGAATATTGTTGACCTCACTTTTGGTTGAGGTCTAGCTTCCTCATCTTTAGTAGCTTAGGGTCTAATCATAGGACTTTCTTGTTGATTATTTCTAAAAAACTAGAAAAAGAACCCTCACCATTAGAAACTCTAAATCATTCTTTGCTCAGCTTGAAGTTCCACATATTGGTCCTAACCTCTAGCACTTAGTAAGTGGGGTCAATGTGGGGGAGCTCAAGGTGAATCCCCATAAGACTGCTTGGGCTTAGGATTGACCCTGGAAGTTAGTCTGGAGCTAGATCACTTACTTTCACTATCATTCACTCACAACCCTAAACCCAAACTTGTTGACTTTGATCACTTGATCCTTCGGGAGACTCATGTAGATGGTCTCCTAGACCCTCTAGCCCTAGGTTGAGGTTTAGCTAACACCAATACATAGAAGACCCAAATGGAGATTTCATTGGTCAGTGGCTCAAATCAGGATGGTTGGCATGTCGATTTCACCAAAATACCCAACTCAGTCATTTGCCCCTAAAACCAATTTGGACTCTTCAATTGAGCTCAATTTTGATCCAAGTTAAACACCCAATTTTGACCCTATGACCTAATCTCACCTATCTAATTGAACTCCATAGTCTACTCAATTTACCCCAATTTGAATCTTAAACTCTTCATAACAATCCTTCACATCAAATTGGACATTTAATTGGCCTTGGTCAAGCCTTAATTTTACTCAATTTTAACCCACATTCAAAATCCTCAAATTTGCCCCAAATTGGCTATGTTCCCAAATTCCACCTAATTGAATGCCCTAACCTCAAAATTGGCACCCAATTAAAGTTGAGAACTCTTCATGATATTCCCCTAGATCATTTTCAACCATCAATTTGAACCTAACCCAACACTAGCCCAACATAAACCCAAGTCTAACCCAAAATCCCCATATTCACCAAATGACCAAAACTCACCAAATTGAACCTCCAAACCAATTGAAAATCACTTCAAATCTTTTCTAAACCTCTTGTGACAACCATCTACACCATCCTGATCAATTGAGCCCGAACCAAAATTTTAATGAAAATCGAATTTGACGTGTTTTTTGACCCGATCGTCGACGAGGTTGTCCGAACGACCCCGGATGACGAAACGGACTACGACGGCATGTTCAGAACGTCAATTTTACCTGGGGAGGACACCCATTTTAATGTGGTTCCGTGCACGCACAAATTGAGGATTTCGGATAATAAATATTATAAAAAAAATATATTCTTTTTTTTACCTAAACCCCTAAACCCTTAAAACCCTCAAGCTTCCTCCCTCAAGCTTCCTCCCCCATCCGGTTCGCACGCTTGAGCCTTATCGCCTGGCTCACGCGATAGGGGGATGGGATCTCCTGTTTGCGCATTCTCTCCCATCTGCTGCTCTTGCGCACATCCCCTGTCGCGATCCCTTCGCCGACCTATGCGATCCCATCGTCGAACCCTGCTCCTCTCTGTAGCATTTTGTCGCCACTCTCTCCCGCCTCCCGCGACTTTGGTTATAAAAACCCCATCTGGTGGGTGGGGGGGGTCTTGGGGGTTGGCCAAAATTTTGGTGTGAAGGGGAGGTGCTGTCGGATTGCTGCTGGTCTTACTCTTGCTTTCCTTGTGTGCTCTACATTAAGTGGTAACCTCTTCCCCACATCCTCCTTTCTTCAAGCTTTTGAAGGAATTATTTGTTGTGCTCATAATTCATAAAGAAGTGTTTAGGCGATTTTTTTTTTCTAATGATTTCTTGCCTGACGATATGAGTAATCTTTCTATTCTGCGTCACTTGGAATTTGCCCCTGAATGCATATTCTAACTGCACCTAGAATTGGGAAATTAAGGTCACTTAAAGAACTAATTGAGTTTAGTGTTAAGAATAGAAGTTGGGGGGGGGGGGGTTTGGCCAAAATTTTGGTGTGTGGGGGGGTTGGATTTGGTCTTACTCTTGCTTTTCTTGTGTGCTCTACACTAAGTGATAACCTCTTCCCCACATCCTCCTTTCTTCAAGCCTTTGAAGGAATTATCTGTTGTGCTCATAATTCATAAAGAAGTGTTTAGGCGATTTTTTTTTTTTCTGATGATTTCTTGCCTGGCGATATGAGTAATCTTTCTATTCTACGTCACTTGAAATTTGCCCCTGAATGCATATTCTAATTGCACCTAGAATTGGGAAATTAAGGTCACTTTAAGAACTAATTGAGTTTAGTGTTAAGAATAGGAGTGGTTATCGAATTTGTGAGTTGGAACATATGAGCAAGTTGCACGGATTAAGAATACAGTTTTTTTTTTTCATGAAAAGAATACAGTTTTTTTTTTCATGAAAAATGTTAAGGATGCTAGAAAGGCTTGCACTGTGAAATTACTTGAGAAGAGAAAACTCAGATTTATTCTTGAATTGGGGCTTAGCTTTGGCTTCCCATGGCTGTTCTCTTCGCTTGGATCGCATGTTGGATGAAAATTAAATTTCTTTTCTTTATTTTAGACCTCTTGGGGCTTATTTTGAGGTCTCGATTTGGCTCTATCGTTGTGGTTTACCTATCCGAAATATATCCTAGATGGAATGTCGATTTTGGGGCCTGTTTTGGTGGCTTGGTTTTGCTTCCCAGCTGCTTCATTTTGTTTGAAACACGTATTGCATGGAAATTTTGGTTTTAAAGCCCCTGGAACTTATGTGGGTGGCCCCTTTTTTTGGCTTTCATGCTTCCTGTTATCCACTTACTCGGATCACATGTTGAATGGGACTTTTTGGCCCTATGATGGGCTCGGTTTTGCCCCTGTGCTGGGTTCGGTTTTGACTTGTGATGGCTCGGTTTTGGTCACCTGCTGGGTTGAGTCTTACCTTTGGGTTGGCTTTGTTTTGAGCATGCCTTGGGCTCGATTTTTGGCTTGGTTGGGTCCTGCTTTTGGTGAGATATGTGGCTTGGTTTTGGCCTTATAGTGGCCCGGTTTTGGCCTCGTGATGGCTTCGGTTTTGACTTATGAGGTGCTCGGTTTTGGGCTCCAGTGTGGCCCTGTTTTGGCTTGTGATGTGGTTTAGCTTTAACTTTGATTGAGCCCTTTTTTAGTGTGAAATGTGCCTCGGTTTGAGGCTTGATTCCTGAGCTTTATATTGCTGCCCCTAACCGTGAACCTTGGTGGACGTTGGCATTTGGTTTGGCGGCTTGTCTTCACTGACCTTGCCCGTGAACTTTGTTTGGTGGCTCCCGTGTTGTTCCCTCTACTCGAAACATGTATGGATGATTTTATTTAATTTCTTTTGAGCCTTTTGGGGAGCTCTTAATGCTTGCTTTGCGGTTACTAGTCCCATTTGGAAAATCTGTTGGGCCTTTTTTTGCAAAAATTTTTCTGTGCAGACTCCTAACGTAGTTTTACGTGCGGCGCAGGGTATTCCTGAGTTATTTTCAGGTTATTTCTGGGTTATTTTCAATGTTTGTATGGGCTGCAGTCCATACCCGAGAGCCACTTTGAGGTGGTCTTGTGTCTTGTTTTGTTGTCCATGCCGAGAGCCTCATGTTAGTGGGTTCCCTTGTGCACCTATTTGGCGGCTCTTTACTGTCCTGGCCGCAAGCACTTGTATGGATTCCCTGTGTGCTCTTGGGTTCATTAGGCATTGGAAATTTCTAGTTTGATATGGAATGGAATGTCTTGAGGATGGTGAAATGAAATTTGTCAATTCTTGGTGTTTGAAAGAATCTGAATGTCCCCCTTTGAAGAATGATCTATAGAATGTTTGAAAAGGTTCTGGAGCCCAATTCTGCGGGCCGATTACAATATAAAAAAAGGGAGAAAATAAAAAGATGAAGAATAGCTGGGGGGTTTCTGGATTGTGTCTTTTGGGGATGTCTCTTGGCTAGCCTGGGAGAGTGTGCTCCACCAATTTACCTATTCGAGAAAGCCTCGCCAGTTGGATCTTTTAGGTTGACCTTCCTGCCACTCTGGCTTTTTTTTTCTAAATCGATTTTGGAGGTGGGTTAGTATTCTTTCTTTATGTCTCTTGTTTTTTAGTTTGTTTTCCTTGCTTCTTGGTTTAGGTTTTTGGTGCTTATGCCCGAAGCATAAGTGTGCATATATAGTTTTTTGCTATATATAAAACCATCAAGCAAAGTCGCAAGTAGGTTGGTTTTGTTTTGGGGCTTAGGGCGATGATGACAAATGCACACCGATGGTAAAGCGGAATGATATCTCATCGACATCAGGACCCAACCCAGGGACCCGATGAACTGTATGATGATAATATCATTCGCCGACACAAGACTAACGGGAGACCCGTACCTTCTTAGGTTGTTGGTGGTCTTACGCCCGACGGCATGAACTGTGAGCGACTCGTGGACAATCATAATTTCCAAAGGTGATAAAAACAGACACGATAAGAACAGATACAATATTTATAAAAATATTTTTACTACAAAATTGATACAACTTCCTTTTGTATGCCTGAAATTCATGTGTGACTTTTGTATGCCTGAAATTCATGTGTATGCTAAAATCTAAATTTTAAATGTATTGTAATTTGATTGTCCACTTGTCGATTACCATTATCGGGCTAAGGAGCACCCTCCTAAGTTAGGTTTAGTAGGACAGTAGGACACCCTTCTAGTTGAGTGGCGGGCTCTATATTCGGGTGACCTATAGTAGCCTTCAACGTCCCTCGAGTACATATATGTAGTATCTAAGTCTAGCCCCGACCCGAGTGCTTGCAGTTGTCTCTTCGGATTTTTCATGTGATTTTATTGAAATTTTTGGTAAAGAACTCGTAGTTTTCATCCGGGATCTTCCCGTGTTTTCGATGACTATCTTTGAGTTGGCATTCACTGTTTTTCTCGAGTTTTCCGTCGTGGGTTGTTTGCCGCTTTTTCTCGAGTTTTTCAGGTGGTGTTTCTTTTGTTGCTCGCTTTTACTTATGCAATGCATGTTAGCTCATTTTTTTTAAAATTCTGTCACTATACTTATATCTGCTATATCGATCACACTAAGGAGCAGCGGGTCTCCTAGGTATACAAGTTTGTTTTACATTTACAACGCTTTACTTTACAACACACCTTACTGTTCTTTTCTACTGTATATTCTATTGCTTTCCTATACTGCATGTTTTATTGCTCCTATACGTACTGTGTTGTCACTGCTTTCCTTTGTTATACCTGCTACTGTTTCTTTTACACACTATACCTTAGAGTAGAAGGTCGGTAGTTGATTTTATAGGAGGTACCCAGCAGCAGATCGTTGACTCAACAGTTGCATGTACATTTAAAATTAACATCGAACTCGAAGATGCTACGACATGGAGCTTGAAGCTAGCACTATGGGCAGCACGACTATCTTCAACAGCAGAACATGTTTACACCAGCTAAACTATCATTGTTTTAGAATTAAACAACAAACCATAAGATTTCGAGGTTGTTTGCCTAATGCAACATAAATCCTCAACATCTCTTTAGGCCTTTGTACAACTTTGTTGTACAATCTAAGCCTTAACTCATCTTAGGATTCTGAGGTTGTCGTTCGTTACGTTGTCCGTCATCACCTAAATCCTCACATCTTCCAGATTATTTGTGTGATCGTTTCACACAAATGTAAGCCCTAATTAATAAAATTGGCAGGATGAAACATTTAAAATATTTCTCCTCTAAACTGAAGCCAAACTATAGGGTAGTTTGGGAAGTCACCGGGGTTCTCCTCCGGATATATGACATCTCCTAGTCTCTCTTCCTTTGGATTCCAAAATAAATGTTCCAAATTTGATAAATTCTCCTTTCACACATCTTTGTTCGATTTTGTTGAAAAATCTTAATCCTTTGAACTCCTTGAAGATAACATTCTCTGGTTTTTATCGAGAGTTTTCTTGAGTGACTTCGGTCATTTAAGATGTAATTAACTATAGAAGTTTGCCCTTATAAGAAGTTTTTTCGAACTCAGTTTAATATAAACATATTTAATTTTTCATATTAAGTAGGAGAACTTGACAGCTTATAAATAAAATGATTTTCGCAGACTAAACGGATGTCATATATTTCTTAGTTTATTTGATCGAGTCTCACCCTCAAGTATTGTGTTTATCTTTCAGAATAGATACATGACTTGAGGTGTAGTGCTCTTTCATTTGAATTATAAAGATATGGGAATTTCGATTCCGGCGGCCGACAGTTTCCAACAGGTAACTCCTCAACCAAAATAGTGTCCACAAAGATATTCAGCTTCTGTAAAAAAGATGGCAAGCTTATCATTCTTCCTACCAGTTTTTTTATGTCATCCACCAACTCAAAAGGAGGGAAAAGCACGATTTAAGAGTACCTGAAACATGGATGGACACCCGTCAGGGCAGTAGCATACGATCTGTCTGAAGCCATTGCCAAAAAAAGGGGGGCAAGGCGAAAGAGCAACGAAATTATAGTGGACGGTAGAGCAAAATCCGAAAGGGGGAACCACTGTGGTCTCTGCTCGAGCCCAAGGATTGCGAGAAAAAAAATGCAGCGAGAAAGAAGACGAGGCGACGACGACGACGAAGGGCGGCTTCTGCTCGAATAGAGGGTGGTTTATGCTTGAGCCTGAGGATTGCGGAAGAAAAAAACGCGGCGAGGAAGAAGACGAGAGGCTACTACGACGAAGGAAAGGAGAGCGGTGGACCTTCCAGACGATGACGAGGAGGAGGAAAGACTGCCGCAACTTTCCAAAACGGCGACGAAGAAGAAGACGCGGTTAGGAGAGAAAAGGATCAGATGCGATAAATTGTCATAACAGGCTAGGGTTCGAGCAGAGCGTGCGAGAAGACGATGTCATATATATATACAATAAGCTTTTATCCCACATGAATCCTTTTTTCTCCATTGTGTGCTAGTAAGTGTCATATTTCATTTAATTTAATAAATTAAGATCATTTTTTATATAATATGTCCAAGTCTTTTTAGAAGTACCTCTACCTTTAATAACATAAGTCTATAACATCCACATGAGATTGTCAACGTTTAATGTGACCAAACCATCTGAGACGACTCACTCTAATCTTGACTGCCACTAGAGCTACACCAACCCTTTCACGGATACATTCATTTAGCATTTTGTCTAAGTGCAAGCCATTCATCCACCTATGCATTCTCATATTAATAACGCTTAACTTAGTTTTATAATTCTCTTTTAAATGCTAACATTCAAAGTGATAAAGCATTGTGGGTCTCACCGCCATCTTATAAATATTTTTCTTTAAGTCTAAGCAGTACTTTTCTATCACACAATAGGCCCGATGCATTCCTCCAAGAGAATAGACAATGTGATGAATATGAAAGTTTGCAATTCGCTGTAGAAAGAAGATGAGCATAAAAATTTTGGCATCACTACTGCAAACATCAAAATTATACTCCTCAACACCCTGCAGAACTCCGAGTTATTGTCTCTAAATTATCCAATCCAACAATAAAAAAGAGAATCGATGAATGTCCCAGGCATTTCAGCTTTAACAGCCCCTCAACAGAAAGATTGGGAAGTAAGAAATAGGAAGGCAATTATCCATGTGGGTTGGCCATCTAATCTTAAAAACCCCAGCTATGTTATCTTTTTATTTGTATGGCTACCAAGTAAGGACTAGGAGGGCAATCTTTAAGATTGAACTAAAAGAACTAATGGGTTTTGATGCGGAAGAGATGATATAAACTTTGTGATGGCCAGGATGAACATTTATTTTACTATAATAATTGATGTTTATAATTTATGTACTTTGTAGTAAATGGTATGCTCGGTGATGAGAAATTAATTAATAAAAAAGGGAATGGAAAAAAAAAAGGAGAGCGCCTAAGAAGAATGGTTGTAAGGAAGAAACTAGACGAGAAGTAAGATCAAGAGAGCCATCATAAAGAAGAGGTTAACATTAATGATCGTTCGCGTTGAGGGTTATTCTTCCATTGGTGAACGATATTAACGGTGCAGGTGCAGGGACAAGACTAAGCTTAATGTGTGTTGTAATGGCTCTTGATGTTTTATTTGTTTTTCAAACAAATAGGTGGATTTAATTGGGTTTGGGACTACAGATTTCAGATTTTTAAGAAAAAAAGTTTGAATAAAAAAAAATAAAACAGAGAATATCTGGGTGAAAGGAAAAGAAAAAGGAAAAGGGTATTCTTTCAAGGACTTGATTTGGTTTGAAACTAAAGATTTCAAAGACCAACACATACAGGCGGGTGCATTAGTAAAAATAAAAAGACTTTCATTTTGACAATATATGTTCTAATCTCGGCCAAGTGAATTTGGGGAATGAGCAATTTTACTGCATGCTCAAAAGTGCTGCAATGTTTAGCCTATTGAATGCTGCTTTCCTGAATAACTTGAAAACAAAGTTCCACACAACAACAACAAAAATGAAAAAAACCCACTGGCTTTTGGAAACGTTAATATTATCCAGGCCAAAAAGGTTCCAGCACCTATTTACTGTTTCCTTCAAGCAGAAAAAAGGAGATTAAAAATAACCCAAAGAAAAACCTGCAAAACAAATCTATATATATATATAGAGAGAGAGAGAGAGAGAGAGAGAGAGAGAGATGTTCTCTCTAAGATATCTTCAATCTTCGTATCAAACTGTTGACCCCATGCGCGCGTATGTGTTTGTGTGTGTGTGTCTGCGCTTGAGAGAGAGAGAGAGAGAGAGAGCTGGTTTGATTCAATTAAGCATGGCTTAAATTGATCTCAAACACAATTATGCTAGGCTCATATCACTTGGATAAAAGCCCAATCTCAGGAAAACACATCCAAATTGAATCAATAATAAATACCAACTTCTATTACAAGTAGAAAGATACAGATCGAGACAAATAGCTCTTGAAGCTTGGAATCAAACAAATTCGAGTTGGAATATTGAATAGCTTGTATACATAGAAATTCGGACGTAATGGAAGTAATTAACAAGTTTTGCATGAGAAGTTCATTATACAATGCTTGTGTGAACATACATTCCTACCAACAGGTTTGCGTAAGGGCTCGGGATGTATGCAATATTTAAGGAAAATAGTGCTCAAATAAGACATTCTTTATTTAAAACTTTGGTTGTGGTTTGTAAGGTTTTTCCCTGCATAAGTAACAACAAAGTTAAAATTTTAATACACACACACACAACACACACAACACACACAACACACACACACACATGCCATCTAGCCAGAGTTTTCTGGTTGTAGCCAAGTAGGCGCATATAACTACAACATAGGGTTTTTAATTCAAAGCAATAACAAAAATAATTCATAAAACAAAACATTCTTTCATTCCTAACAAGGGCTCTAGTGGCGGACAAAATTAGAGAGAGACGTCTTAGATGGTTTGGTCACATTAAACGTCGACCATCTGATGATCCGATTAGAAGAGTAGATGTTTTAGATTCGACTTATGTTAAGAAAGGCAGAGATAGACCTCGGCAGACTTGGGCATATTGTATAAAAAATGATGTTAATTTATTAGAATTAAATGAAAATATGACACTAAATAGGACGAAATGGAGAAAAAGATTCATGTAGCCGACCCCACTTAGTAGGATAAAGGTTTTGTTGTTGTTGTTGTTATTGTATTGCTACCAAGGGCGGACCCGTGTAGGGTCCTAGACAAGCAATTGCCTCTCCCCCCTCAAATTCAAATTTTTACTTATAAGGAAGAACAATTTAGTTTTTTATCCTTCCTTAAATATCCGTTGTGTCCATCCTAAAGTATTAACTTGCCCTTCGTTGCCCTAGCCCCTCCCACATTAGATCTAGGGAGTTAGTTTGCCCCCATCCCCCTTCAAAAAAGATGTCGGTTCCAGCCCTGATTGCTACTAAACCTCAGGTGCATATAGGCATACATGAAATATGTAAAAAAAATATATTAGGGGCATTTACATACATAGCACACAATTCTTATGTATTTACATACCTCACACCTAAACTTTCAAATTTACACACATAGCAATCAACTATTAATACATCATAAGGAGCACTATTACTGCTTTTTAAAAGTGAAATATATATTTTCATGCATGGGTTTAAAGCACCAAAGTGCTATGTATGTAAATATGAAAGTTTAGGTGTGAGATATGTAAATACATAAGAATTGTGTGCTAGCATGTAAATTTTCCAAGAAAATAAGTGATTTAGGATAACCAAGTAGATAAATTATTGAAAGCAACATCACCACTAAAGCTTCTTACCCACAGATAATTAGCATTTTCAAAGACCTGCTTCGTAAACTTCCAGAAAGAAAAAAGATGCATCCTCCATCTGTTGCAGAAATGAAACAATGCTGCATTTAGAGACTCTCTCGCAGATACAGGAGGAAAAGAATGTTGCTCTTGTATCACAGATTTGTCATCCTTCTCATCTAAAACATTTCTACTTGAAGATAACGCATTATCTATCTGAGTCTCAATCGATTCCTTGTCAGTCTTCCAGGATTTGAAAATCAATTTACTCCGCCGAGCACTCGAACCTATCCAGTTTGACCAAAACTTTGCAGATAAAACTGTGAATTCATCACCCGAGACATCAGGAATCTTAGAACCCTCGGTTAAACTTCCCTCCTGAAAATCAACTAAATTCTGGTAATCTGTGTTCTGAATCCATAATCCCGCACTAATGATCTGCACTGATAAGCATAAGTTATGACAAATCCAATTAATTTTGAAGAAGAAGAAACAAAGAATAGTGCAATTAATAGCAATGAACTTGTTACACAAATACATACGCAAAGCAAGCATACGCGGGAATAAAATAGGAAGATTTACATACATACCATTTAATTCCTATGAATTTACATATCTAACACAAACTTCAATTTTTACATACATACCCCTTACCTATAAATGATAACGTGTATTTCACTTTTGAAAAGAAAAAATGGTGGTATTTTTTATGTAATATGAAAGATATGGGTAGTATAAAATGTAAAAAGTAAAGTTTAAGTGTTAGATGTGTGTGTGTGTGTAGAGAGAGAGAGAGAGAGAGAAATACAAACACATAGGAATTGGGTGGTATGTATGTAAATGCCCCAAAAAAATAGTATGAGCTGACCGGAACATACTCCAATAAAGAATGTCGAGCAAGCATGCACAAAAAGTAAAGGTGATAATGGAATCCATCAGCTACTAGAACGTTATGTCATTATGCTAACAACACTACCAACCATATAAGTCAAGATTCTCAAATGGAATTAGGTTTTTCAGGGACCTTGAATGCCTATAAATAAGTGCTTAACCCAAGAATTGACTCCCTCTCTCCTCCCATAGAATTGGGTTTCTCTCACCAAAATTGTGATCTATCATCTCCTAGGATTCAAAATCTGAACCATACAAATCCTATTTCTACATTTTTACCCAAACCCTAATACAACTAATATTGCTCCTATTATTCCCTCATTCTGTCTCTCTTATACCTGCCGACACTCTCTCTCTCTCTCGTATAATAAAAATAGTGTACCACTCCATCTATCATAAAAGCTGGCCAACCCATGCCAAGTATTTCTCTTATCCATGCCGCCTCTCTCCCTCTCCTCGTTCTTATTCTCTCTTTTTTCTCTCTCTCAATATATGCCCACCTTCCTTTCTATATCACCAAACCTCCTAGCTCAAACTTTTACCCTCCCCTCGCTATGCCAGCCTCATTCCTCCCCAAAAAAATTGTATCAAAGAGTGAAAAGGAAACTTTGTCTTCTATTGATCTTCTCCCAGAAGAAAACTCCAAGAAAAATCTACAAAACACACATTTCAAGGAGCCTTACACGTTTGACATGAACATGTGGTAGACATAATATGCCTTCGACAAAATATCCCATATACAATGAAATGAAATGAAAATTGTATCTAAAGTTTTTTTTTTTTTCCCCCAAATTAGTGTTCATCACTCTCATAACACACCCTACCAAAGCGGTAACACATGTCTACACAAATAAGACAAAATTGTACTTGGATTAAGTTCTCAGCTTAGGTCACACACACAGTGTGTGTGTAATTTTTTAAAAGAAATGACCGGAGGCTATTAGACGAGCCCCAACCACCCCTAATGCGCCTAACCACTCGAGTACCAACCCCATAGGCAAGGGGGGATTCGAACCCTAGACTTGAAGGGACTTATAACGGACAAATCTGATGCTCTACCAACTGATCTAGGAAACCGACATGTATATATATATATATATTCAAAAAGGAATGGCCGGAGGCTACTATACGAGTCTCAGTCATCCCTCATGCGCCTCAGAATTCGAGTATCACACCCTACACTCAGGGGGAACCGAACCCCAGACTAGAAAGGACTAACAACTGACAAGCAAATGCCCGACAAACTGATATGAGTAGCCCACACGATACAACACACATAAAATCTAAAAAAAAAGATACATATAAGATCAAAAAACCAAAACCATCAATGGGCGCAAAGCGCTAAGGACGTCTCAATTTAGTCATCCCTCTGTCTCTAGTTCTCGGAAGGGAGTCTGCTAACAAATTGGTGAGGTGCGTACCATTACCCAAAGTAACCAAAGTATCATTCATCATATTCCTGAGCTCAAGTAGGTCTTCAT
This sequence comes from Phalaenopsis equestris, assembly GCF_001263595.1. Classification (NCBI taxonomy): domain Eukaryota; kingdom Viridiplantae; phylum Streptophyta; class Magnoliopsida; order Asparagales; family Orchidaceae; genus Phalaenopsis; species Phalaenopsis equestris. Next base: position 81,104,267 of record NW_018164444.1, read on the forward strand.
TCTTCTTCTTTTTCTTAGATGAGTAAATCTGTCATTTCTCATCCGAGGATTGACTCATATGATCAATGGATTGGTCCAAAGGTGGTCAGCAAGTGTAGGTTGTTGCACATCATGAATCTCATGCGTCTGAGTAACGTTAACATCGTGCTCGACCTAATAAGGTGATAGAGAAGCAGTAAAAATAGTATCACCTGTAGCATCAGTGATAGTTTTTAGGACAAGTGAATTCTGAAAAATCTCCCTCGCCCCCACGAAAGGAGGTTCCAAAGAC
>NW_018164444.1:81104637-81112623 GCF_001263595.1 Phalaenopsis equestris
ATATTTTCATGCATAGGTTTATGAAATCAACGTGTAAATGTGAACATCGAACTTAGAGTGTTAGCTATGTAAATACATAAGAATTTTGTGTTATTTAGGCACATTTTTCTAAATATTTACCTTATCTTGTAGGCTACTTGTAAATGTGAACATCGAACTTAGAGTGTTAGATATGTAAATACATAAGAATTTTGTGTTATTTAGGCACATTTTTCTAAATATTTACCTTATCTTGTAGGCTACTATAGTATTGTGTAATATCTTTTCATTTGGTGCAAGTGAAAAAAATAGTAAAGATACACTTTAAAGATTAAAGTTCTAGCCATCTATATTCTAAAAATGTGAAGTTGGCAAAAAAAAAAAAAAAAAAAAAAAAAAAGCAAAAAAAGCTATAACACTCAAATTTATTTAAATATATATGAGTGGGTCTTTTTTTTGAAAATTGAACCATGGAGCATATCCCTTTGAATTAGTCGATTATAAGACCATATCAAAGAGCACTCAACTATTTAAGATAAATTACATATATGTGTGTGTGCGCGTGCGCGCCGTGTTCCCTACTCAGTTAGCAGACCATCCATTTTGGCGGTGTATGTCCCCTATGCACGAATCCTGCCAGACGAGTTGTCCGCTATATGAGGTGGTACGAGTGATCAGGCACATGGGTCCAACCCAGACCAGACATGTTGCGAGCCGGGCGTGGTTGGTTGTTCCACCCATCAATCATCTTTATATAATTTGTACGTGTGTGTATGTGCGCGCACACGCGTGCCGCATATCCCGGCCTATTGGTTGACATCCACGATATATGACCTATCAGATCATGGGGGTCGAATCCCGTCGCTCTGTCAGTTTAGCAGCCTCATATTTTTCCAGCAATATTAAAATAAAGCTAGAATCCTACAAATCATCCAAAGGCAGAAACATTTGTCTCTTCCACGCGCTAACTACATTAAAAAAAAAAAAAAAACTTAAACAAAACAGGAAGAAAATATTTAAATTATCCAGAAAATAGAAGATGCCAATAAGAAGGGTATGATGAACGCGGCCTGCCAGTTTCAGGTTAAGCAAAAAGGATTGCGACCACCTTTTTTTTTTGGATTTTTCGAAAGAGTTTCATCTAAAGATTGTTCCTTTTCTGCTAAATAGTTTCTCACATAACCTGCAGGAAGTATTCTTCTTCTTATAGAGCCGTTGAGTTCAGGGGCATCATGTCTGTAAGTAGATTTTATTTCATCGTCCTCAAATTTAAGAAAAAGAGAAGTTTTAATTTCTTGAAGTTTGTGTTCTGTAACAGCTTAAAAATCATGGTTTTTTAGATTGTTTCTTCTTTACTGCTGAGTGGTACCATCTGCACCTGAGTTGAATGATAACTCATGAAGATGGTTTAAGTTTTTTTGCCTGAATTTTTCAGATTTTAAAGGGTTTAGGTGAATTTCTTTAATCATGGTGAGACTATTTATTCAATTGATTCTCTTTGGGAAAATTAGCAGAAAAATGGAAGCCATTTTTTCTGTAAGAAAGCTTCAACGAAAGAAAGATGAAAGGAGAAAAGCGAGGGGAGAGGAATGGAAGAGGGAGATTTTGAGCAATAAATTAAAAATTTATCTTTTTTATTTTCACCTAGATTGAAGATCTTCCATTAATCTCTTTTCAGAGATGAGGACATAATCTGCATGTAGATCATGTAATAAAATTCTCTCATCCCTTTGGTGAGGTCTTCTTCTGTTGCATAAAATCCCACCTCCTTATCAAATAAAACTATATCATATAAATCATTATATGGTTAAAAGAGCATCAAGACTGAATATTTCCTTCCAAAATTCATTCTTTGAAATACTGAAATGTCAACTCATTTAAAATTTCACCATTTATTTCACATAAACATTTGCTGAATCTATGATCAGAGTGCACATGTACCCAAATTTGGCAATTGGGACGACAAAGACATTCCATACACAAGATATTTTGAAAATGCTCTCAAATACAGAGAAAAAGGCTTCAATCCTAATGATCCCCAACAGAATCCAGAAGCCTTCATGAATCAACATCAAATCCAACAGCAAAATCTGAGAATAAAACAGAACAAATCTTCTCAGAAAGCGAATACAGATCCGGCGAGAATCAGTGCCAAAATTGATTCATACACTAAAAAAAATAAGTCGAGTTCTTCAGTTTCCCGTCAGCCAAACATGGTTTCTCAATCTTCAAAAGCTCTAATCAATACAGTCTCTTCCTTATCAGCAGATTCTAATGATACAAGACCTGTAAGCATATTAAAAACATCAACTGACTTTGTTTTCTATGTATATAAGTATTAACTTGTTGAATTGATTGATTTTGTTAGTTTCCTCAAAGGCCTGCATATGTTGCTCTATCAAACGAAGGGAAGGAGAAGAAGAAGACTGGCACAAGTAAGTTGTCAAGCGTTCCAACGGCTCCTAAAAACAGAAAACCTATGCGGAGAACTTCATCAAAGGTAACTGGAGATGAAATTGTTTCTCTTCTTCTCGCATCTGAAAACATCCAAAAAATACTGAAAATTGACCATGTTTAATAATTTTTTATTGATCAGGCATGGTGCTGCTTGATTAATAAAACCTGGGAGTGATCATCATACGCTTACTGCAATAATTATATGTATTTTCTTCAGGGCTTTGTGTCATAAACTGGTTTGGAAACTTATGAAGTTAGAGAGCTTCATGCAAATTTCTCAATAAGTTTTTCTTTTTTTTCTTTTTGGGTTTTAAGGTTGGATCTTGATATTGGTTTGTAAGTTCTTATGATTGAAATAAAGATGGGATCTGTGTTAAATATATATAAATTTTGAAACTTTGTCACCATATTTAAGGTTGGATATTGATAAATGTGAAAAGGTTGTCACCATATTTTGTTATCGTAAGCTGTAAACTAGCAAAAGAGTATTAAAATTTTCAAGCTTGTTTATTTTGCTCTTTTTTGATGTAGGAATGTGAAGCTGAGGGATAAATTGAGCTTTTAATTCTTGTTGAAGTAATCTATAGGGATTGTATACACAAATGCAGTTGTATAATATTTTTTTGTGCATATTTTTGAGCCACCCATCTAAGTGATTGAATCATGCCCGCCTGCCGAAGTGGCTGAATCGAGACTATTTGTCAGAACACCTAAATCGAGCTCACTTGTCGATGTGGTTAAATCGAGTCAATCTGTCAACGTGACTAAACTTATCTCTTTAACCCATAAAAAGTAACCTAGCTCGCCTAGAGAAATATAGCTGTTGATAGCCATCGTTACCATCATGAATGTAGGTTAATCCATTTTTAAAAGCATTGTCTTGCTTTCACATCACAGTCTTTTCATCAAGACACTAGGGATGGGGGTCGTACACATTAAATGTATTTTTTTTTAATTTTTCCTCCTATATAAAAGGAAAGTCAAGCTAAGAGAGGGGAGAGTCTCTCTATCTCCAAGATAACTTTGTAACCCGAAAAACCCTGATGAGCCCGATATTCCGGCTTACCAGAGGCTCGAATTGACTAAATAATCTATGAGACATCTTCACGACCTTACGCCCATCTCTCCCCTCTACCTTTCCTCAACAAAAAAATAAATTCTTCACCGATTTGTATGTACTCAAGAGCGATATGAGACACTAAGTCCTGAAAGAATCCAACAAGAGTCAAACTTAATTAAAAATTTAAGTGAGCTTGTCTTGCTGTAATCAATATGGCCCGATTTGGTCACATAATCAAATTATTAAAATTACTCGTGCATACTGAAACTAGATGTCACACATGGAGTTCGGAAGAGGGTGCATACTCGCGATATGTGATAAAAAAAAAGATAATCTCAACCAGGTAAAAGATCTCAATAATTTATGTCAAATAAAACACTTTTATATTCATGATGAAAGAATTCATTAATGAGTAATTGCAAATAAAGACAAATGGGCATAAATGAGATTAAGAAAATGATATATATTTCTTTGCATAAACAATGTATTTAATAACAACAAGGAAAATAAAAGATCAATTGATGAAAAGAAGAAGATATAAATCAACTACAAAGCAATACTAACCCAAAGTTTGTTAGAAATCTGAACAAGAACAACAAGTTAAAATCTAAACTGATGGAACAACTAATGTTGAATGGCTGCACTTATAATGATGCTCCAACAAATAACATGATAAAATCTGTAAAAAAAAATTTCTAAAGTGAATTTGATATGCAAAATAGATAATTCCTAATTATTAAAACATAAATTACAATGTATGGGGCATGCATTATAAACAATAAGACCGTCATTATCTATAATGTAATGCCAATGCAATGAATGTTATCATATTGTTTGACTTGAGTAATATTGCACGACTTAAATTATTAAAAGTGGCAAATGTCTTGGATTAATGAATCGAAGAACTTTTTTTTCTACACGCTTAACTCAATGTATAATCTTCGATACTACTGAATCGAAGGACTTTTTTCTCAAATCAGACGAACCTTTTTAGTCGCCTAATCAACCATTCTAAGAGCTTCCTCTCTCCAACCACAAATTAACACAAAAGTTATGACTTTTCTGTTATAATGAACCACATACCATGACATGCTGACACTAGATAGTAAACCATTTATGATAAGAAGATTCTATATGTGGAATGGAAGCTTCTCAGTTGCCTCCAAAATAAAAAATAAAACTTTAGGCAAATCTTCTACAGTTAATATAGCATGTTTTGACTTGCCATTTATTTAAAGACAAAATGCAGTGCTGAAAACTAAACTAACCCAAAGTCAGCTTGTAAATTTGTTTCATAGCATTGAAATAAATCTTTTTCTCTCGATTAAATATAATAAGACTGATATTTTGTGTAATTAAATAATTTTATTTATGTATTTTCTTGTTTGTGTTTCTACTATATATATATATATATCTCTGTTTGTATATGTGGACGCCCGCATGCACCTTCTGTGTTTGGTAGAGCAACCTTTCTCTGAAGGTTGTAAGTCCCCTAAGGTTATGAGTTCGAATTCCCCCGTGTGTAGGGCGTAATACTCGAATATTTATCAGACCTAGGGATGGTCAATGCTCGTCTAATAGCCTTTGGTTATTTATTTTATATATATATATAATATCAACCACGACAAAAATGACATCATTAGCCCATTTATATCTATATAAATGAACAACAAGTCTATTGCAATCTTCTTCCAATTCTATCCTAGCATAGTAGAACATTAGCCTTAAACATCTAACATGTCACTTTTGCCTCAGCCCTTTGAGATCTTAATATATATAATCACTCGATGAATAGCATATTTATTAATTTATTTGTTCATTTTTAATCAGTCAAGATGGTCTCACATCAACATGATGCCTTGCATTTGAATTTAGAAAGAGTATACTTCATTGGAAGATTTACATACATACCACTCAATTCTTATGTATTTGCACATCAAACAAATAAAAATGAGTAATTCACTTTTTTAAAAACTTCAAATAGTTGTAGTTTTCATGTGATATGAATGGTTGGGCGCTATAAATATAAAATGCAAAGTTTAAGTGTTGGATATATAAATACATAGGAATTGGAGGCAAAGTTTAAGTGTTAGATATATAAATACATAGGAATTGGATGGTATTCGTGTAAATGCGAGAAGCATCGCATATGATTAATTGATAAGATTCTTATGGTAGAAAACAATCAATACTAAGATTAAACAAAATGACGTATAAGTCTTCGTTTACATGTATACCCAAAGGAGAGAGAAATATATAGCAATTAGGGAAGAAGTCAAGCCACTCTCCTTTCTTTTTATTAGCCACTAGCCAGCATGAAGCTTTCATGAACTTTGTCATATATATATATTTAATTATAGGGAAAAATTGATCAATAGTCACATTAAATTTCACTATTAGATTGTTACCTCTATCATAAATAAATAGATTAATGTTTTAATTTACTTATTAATGCGAACTTAAAGTCAATATTCTAGCAGTTAAGTACTTAGATATAGACAAAAAATGATTAACTTCAATGACCTCGCACAAATCCAATCGCCACAACACTAATTTAATGATATGCCTTTGTTGATTTTTTCATAAATCTCTCTCTATCTTGTGTTTGAGAGAGAGAGAGAGAGAGAGAGAGATTCTACTAATTTATATGTAGAGATTTATGAAAAAATCTCTCTCTATCTTGTGTTTGAGAGAGAGAGAGAGAGAGATTCTACTAATTTAATTCTACTATGTTATATGGTAACTTTTCCAACATACATAAAATATATGTAGTAATATGCTTATAAAAATAATAAAGGGAATTGTTAGATGGCTTGAAACCTTTATAGAACTAGTTAGTTGATTTTTACATTTGAGGATCTTAATTAGCCTTAGCCACTTCCATGCTAACAATATATGCTTGCTTAAACATTTAAGTTGGGCTCTACAAATGCCTTAGCTTGTCTAATTGAATTTGGCCAGGATCAATATAAGTCATGGCCAAACACACAATTGCCCCAAGGTCCTAGTGATGGATATGACTATATTTCTTTGAACCAAGCTCAAATAAATTAACATTAGCATTAATTGATAATAACTAAGTTCTACAAAATATATGTGAGGGCTTAATTTAAATGTCAATAAGATGCACCCAATTTTCAATGAATATATCAAATTTAGGTTAATTAATACTGGTTCAATTAATTAAATCATGTTCATAATATTTTGTCCTTATTCGAGCTTAATTGAGTTCAATTAAGCAAGTTATTTAAGCTTATAACAAAATAATAACAAAAAAGTAATATCTTAGGGATCAAGGCCAACAAACTTCCTCTAATTAATAATGAAATTCAAACTAAACTAAATATTTGTACAATTTTAATAATCGATGGAGTTCTAATTATTAAATTATCTCACTTGCTCTTTTAAAAGGCATTAACCCTAAATTAGTAAAAAACACCACCAATATCTGAATTCTGTAATTTAAGTTTTTGTTAAACTCTTTGTTTAGCCTTATCCACAAGAAGAATATCACCAGCAAAAAACATACACCAAGATGTATCCTCCTGTAAATGTCTAGTACGAGCATCCATAACTAAAGCAAAAACATATAAGCTTAAAGCAGATCCTTGATGTAATCCAACTAAAATAAGAAAATATTAGGTCAAACCTTCTTCTAGTTGCTAAATCCTAAATCCTAAATGCATTCCTCAAAATAAATGAAAAAAAATGAAAAATGAAGACTTGAAGTTACCTTCCTCGATCGTTTCTGGTAGGAGAGGAGCGAAAAGAGGAGAAAAATGAGAGTTTAGCGATCCGTCATTGAGTTCCCCACTAGCTTCTATTGCCACAGTATCGTGATGGTTCAGTGAAGAAGGCAATGGCTTTGGACGAAACAAAGAGGGGGTGGTGGGACATGTGAGGGTTTCGGAGAGAGGAGCAATGTAGGCGAGGCTTCAGGTAGAGGGGGAAAGATTAGGCCAAGGCTGGGAGAGATTAAAATGATTATTTCTAATGGCTTATAAGAAGCTTTAAATCCGTCAGTTCATAACACTATTATTGACGAAAAATTCCGTCGCTTGATAAAAAACACATCGGTTAATCCCTCGTCAGATGACATATTCGAAGATAATCAATGAAATATAGTTGTCAGTTAAAATCTGCTTATAACCTTATTATTATTGATAAACGACTGTCTGTCATATACTTATATTATCACAAATAACTCAGCTGATAAACTATAGCTAAATTGTTGAATAAAAACATATTTTTTTCGAACGCAAATTGTGACCGTCAGCTTTATCATAGGTTTTAGCATTTTTTTCTATAGTGAAGTGGCAAGATTCCTTCAAAGTATTTACAAATATGACATTCATTGTTCTATAAAATCAGGCCTTATGTAATAAATTTAATAATAATAATAATAATAATAAGTAATACATAACTTCAGATTCTCTATTTTTCTCTTAGCTTCTCTTTTCAAGATTCCTTCAATTCTATATATAATATAT
>NW_018164444.1:81113041-81123460 GCF_001263595.1 Phalaenopsis equestris
ATATGTATATATATATGTATATATATATGTATATATATATATATATAGTTTAGTTTTTTGTGAGTCAGCTTTTTAAGCTTTTCTTTATTAGTGCATTAAATGCATCAAACTGATCATTCTTAAACAGCTTTATCACTTTTCAGCTTTATTTTTTTTAATTTTTTTTTTCAAACAATTTTTTTTTTTTATTTCACCAATTAAATTTGTATCAAATATTGAGGTTGTTTGTGAGTCTGCGAGCTGAGTCTTATTGAGCTCAAACCCAAGCTCAATTAATACACAAGCTCTAATTCGAGCTCACAGTTTGATAAGCTCAACTTACGAGCTCATTAATGAGTTGAGTTCGAAGCTGTGAGCTAGATCAGCTCATTTGCACCCCTACACTCAAATGCTTAATCTCTATGATAGGCAAACACTCGTAAATTTGAGTCACTCTCATAAAAAAATTAAGTTTATCATCACCATTAACAACTCGATCATAAACATACATTCAACTAATAAATAACACATTAAAAAGAATATTTTTTCATAAGTAAACATCTACAAAATATTAACATACACATACTCAACATTAGATAGCACTTTTTTAACTAAATTTTGCTGTTATCTTCTTCTAAATTTGACGAGAAACTTTCAGATGCCAGGCTAAAAGATAATCTTTGAAAATTGGCTCGAATATAATGCACCCAAAGAATCATTTAAAATGCCTCAACAAAAAGTTTTTTCTCTCCATGCATTGATGTTCCAAATTCTTCATTGTCTTCAAATATTAAGCCAAAAGCATCTCGAATACAATCCTAAATCATGCTATAATAGACCAAAAAGTTCTTGAAGTCTTCCACCACCTTCAAATATAAGGCCTTATCAAGATTTAAACATCAACGAGAAAACAAAGCATGAATATGACCGACGAACTCATTTGCTCATTAACGCCTACTACATGTATACCTTAACGCATCCTTTGTGACGTGAAACATTGACAAATCATTCCACTCATTATGTCAATGATAGTAAAACCACCATGAGAATACTAGGAATGACCACCTTTTTAACAATAACCCTCGCCAATACTTGGCCAAGTTACTCCATTTTGTTAATTTCTTTTATATTAAAAGAGAAGAAAAATCATTCTTATGACCTTTTGAAGTGCCCTTGGATATACTTCCATGGGCAGTGGTGCTCCATCTACTATTCTTACTCAATCGTTTCAATTTAAGTGCATGAATCTCTCTACCAAAATAGAAGATTGGTCTATACTTTATCCTCCTGGCATATTGGCCAACGTCTAACTTCTAGTATTGAAAACTCTCTTTGTTGGAGATGTTAATGACTTAATAATAAGTCCCCTCCACTTCTAATAGAGACCTTAGTCATTATTCTAACACACAAAAGTATCCATTAAAGTAATATTTAGGAGGATTTTGCGTTGACATGTTGAGCCATTTTGGGCTACTTACATAATTTTTCATATATTGGATAAATATTGAGCTATTTTTGGCTGCTCACAAAATTTTTTCACATTTTGGATAAATATTTTATATTTAGTGTCAACTCTCATTTTTTGAAAAAAAATAAAATGATCGATGTCACTTTAGATTTCTGCAAAATTTTGGATAAAGTGCCATCGCATGCCTTGATGATTTTAACTAATTTAGGGACCAAATGATAGGAAAAAAAATAAAATGCTCGATGTCACTTTATATTTCTACAAAATTTTGGATAAAGTGACATCGCATGACTTGATGATTTTAACTAATTTAGGGACCAAATGATAACTCAGCTTCTTGCATGTATGGTCGTGTCACAAATGGTCCTACAATTGTGAAACCCTTCAAGTAGAATGAACCTGAACTCTTAGATATTGAGATGCCATTTGGTGTAATGGTTAGAGTTTCGACTTAAACTTCAAAGTTAAGTGTGCTTGTATGGAAGCACTCCTAGGATGGATGAGCTCTTGGGCAGTTGCACAGGCGGGGAAAAACCATTAAGCTATTAGCCCAAAGTGAATAATATTTTAATGGGTGAGAGTTCGAACTGTTACAAATAATATCAGAACATTACACTAGTCTGCATATAGGAGCTAAGTGTCATACAAAATAAAATGCTACGCCATGAGAGTCACGTCTTGAACCCAAGATGGGACAAGTGCTATATGATACGAGTCAACTCTTGAATCTGTAAGGGGCATCTCTATAATCTTATTTGTCTGGTTGATGATTCTAAGTTTAGAACATTTACGACGATGTCAGTTACTTAAGTGGGAGAAATTTCGAAACCTAATCGATAGAATGAGCTTAAACTCCTAAACATCAAGGCATCATTTTGTGTAACGGTAGGAGTTTCAACAAAAACTCCTAATTTAAGCATGCTCGCATGGAAGGAGTCCTAGTGTGGGTGGCCTCCTGAGAAGTGACACCAACAAAGTAAGACTTTGATGCTATTAGGCCAAATCGAACAATATCTGATAGGAGAGTGTCCGGGATATTACAAACTTACAATAACCAAACGTGATTAACCAAAAGTTCTTTGCAAATTGTCACGTAGCTACATCCAAATGTATCTCATCTTGCGTCGATCTTTCTGAACCAACTCAGAAACTTTCAACTGATTTTTTTTTTCCTATTTTCCAAAAAATAAGAAGTAAATAACAATGTATATGCAGTGATTAAAAAAGTTATTTTTTTCAACAATATAAAAACAACCCCAAAAATCGCCAGTTTAATGCCTCCAATAAATTTTCTATGATGGTGGCACGATGCAAAAATCACTAATCAATAATTGCTCAAGTATTTTTATTTTTATTTCTTTTGAATTATCAATATATCAACAGGAGCATCTACCAATTTTTTCTAAGCTCATTTTATAGTTATAAGTAGGGCTGTAAATGCACGAATGCACTTGATGATCAACTTGAATTCGGCTCAATTAATATTTAATCATATTTATTCAAAATAATAAATAAATAAATTTAAAATTTTTTTCTTAACTTACTGGTTAAACGGATTAAGTTTGCACATGCATCGTTGAACTTGTTTATTAATGTTCACAAATAAGTTTATTTGTAGTTCAGGAAGTGATTTCTTAAGTAACAACACCACACACACACATATAGATGTATGTGCCACAAGTCATGGCCTCTTGGTGGCGGGGTCACTGTAAATCCCCTCAGGTCAAGGGTTGGATCTCATCGTGGCGCGGGGGCTCTGGAATTATAGACACATGATGTGGGCTCTCATCATGGGGCTTAGGGCCTTTGTTAAATATCGATTTTCTTTAAAAAAAATACATATAGATGTATGTATGTATGTATGTATATATATATATATAAGTTTATATCCAGTTTCAAGTATCTTTCTATTAACTCATTAATTAAAAAAATATACACTCTTATAATTGTGTGTGTGTGTGTATGTGTGTCTATATATATATATATATATATATATATATATATATAAATTTATAAAATTTAACTAACTATATAATTAATTATATATTTAATCGTAAAATATTGTGCTTGTACATCTTCAACAAATTTCTAACTTCGAGCACGAATTTTGAGGGATGATACAGATCTCGAGATAACCTTTTGAGCAAGAAATCTTTAAACTTTGATTAAGAGTCGTCTACAGCTTTAATTTTTGCAAATTGACAATCAATTTGATTGGCTAGACGAGATAAACCTAACGATATTAAAATCAATCCAATCCGAGTCAAATCAAGCTCAAATCAAGTCATTAATTCACTTTTGAAAGCTTTATGGGCATATTTGAAAAGTCAAAGAGATCTCAAATCTAATGAGTTTATAATGAATCGAGTGTCTCGACAAGATGAATCCAACGAGCCTAAGATTACTCTATTCCGACATCGTTAAGACCTTCAAATGTCCATCAAACATCATCCCAGTCAAAGAAAATTCTCCTGCCTTTCAGATCAAGGTGGTTTATATTCCTACATTAATTGCACCCAGAACTTTATAAATAGAGCCTCATTCCTCTCATGAGAGGGGAGAGAACTTGATGCATGGGAAAAAAACTTTGAGAAGGAGCTCAAGTCTTGCATCACTTCTGCCACTGTCGACCAACACTTGCCGGCTACCTTCAATCATCACTAATTGATGCCCATTTCTTATGACAAATTCCTTCGTGCAACACTTTGAGAAGGAGCTCAAGTCTTGCATCACTCTTGCCACTGTCGACCAACACTTGCCGGCCACCTTCAATCATCACTAATCGATGCCCATTTCTTATGACAAATTCCTTCGTGCAACGACATTGTAACTCGAGAGACATTGTATTAATTTCCTGCCTGTAGGACAAGGGTTGTACTTGTAATATTTAGTTTATAGTGGATATCTTCAATTAGGCCAAACCCCATGGTTTTTTCCCTTCACGGGTTTTCCATGTAAAAACTTCTGGTGTCTTTATTAGTTATTTTTCTTTCCTCTGAGTGTGTGTTGAATTATCGTGCAACGTTAAGACGATAATCTATTACTCAATCATCGGGCATCTTCTAGCATGCATCAGTTTGGTGTTGTCTATGAGAAATGAAGCATTGTTTTACACTGTCTTCAACTCTGAGACACAAAGCCACTACTTGCTTTCCCAATGATGTGCATCATCCTACAAGCGAAGAAACCTCCATTGCATCTTGAAGATCATTTCTGGAGCATTCTTCGATGTGGGAGCCAACCTTCATTGTAATCTCGAAAGTTTGTTCACGTCAATGTTTGGGGCACAATTGTAGTGGAGTTGTCTTCTCGCATCATATGCAGACTTAAAGTCTTTTACAACTTCTTTTAGACTGGGGGGCACCCTTCACTGCAGTCTCAAAGGGTAGTTCACGTTAACATTTTGAACACACTTGTAGCAGGGAAGTTATCCTGCATTTTGTCTAACAACAATTCTTTGAAAATTGCTCCTAAGTTGGGGGCAATCTTGATTGCAAATAACCCTTCCTCAGTGCACACTCGTTGTGCTGGAGTATCTCTTCAACCAAATCAAGAAGCTGCTCTCTTCAAGGCTCAATACATTGGTTGTTTTACAAGTTCGGGTGAAAAAAACGCCTGTTGAGGGCAAAAAGATTCAAAAGCAGCAACTAACAAGTTGTAAAACATTATTCTTGAGTATGGTTGCAACCGTATTTCCAAGAAAACATACGGTACCCCTAGAAATCGAGTCTAAGAGACAACACTAGATGAAAAGCTACCATGCCTCTGGAAGTCGAGCCCAATAAGAAAGACTCAATTGGAAGATAGGATAACCCTAGAAGTCAAGCCCAAGAGACAAGACTCGTGGGAAGCTACCACACCCCTAGAATTTGAGGCCAAGAAGCAAGACTTAGTGGGAAGATACGATACCCCTGGATGTCGAACCCATGAGACAAGAATCAATGATAAGCTACTATGCCCTTATAAGTCGATCCCAAGAGACAAAATTGCATAGAAAGTTACTATGCCTCTGAAAGTCGAGCCCAAGAAATAAAACTCAATATAAAGTTACTATGCCTCTGAAAGTCGAGCCTAAGAGGCAAGACTCGATGGGAATATATAGTACTTCTGAGAGTTGAGCCCATGGCGCAAGACTTGATAGAAAGCTGTCATGCCCTTGGAAGATGAACACAAGAGGCAAGGGTCGATGAGAAACTAGTAGTGGACGGGGTCATCACTAGAAAGACTCCTCGAAAATAAGCGGTTTACAGGGTCTTTACTCAAAGACCTTAGAAGGCTATTAGCCTTAGAAGACAAAGATACATCAAAGAACTCAGAAGGGTAGAAGCCTCAAGAGGCACATATATCAAAGACCTCAAAAAGCTACGAGTCTCGAGAGACATAGAAAAATTAAGGATCTAAGAAGGCTACAATCCTTGAGAAGCACAGGTGTCGGCATCACTTTTTGATGTCAAGTGTGTCGGATGTTGATCGACATTTGGCCAGTCGGACAGCTTCGATCGAGCCAATGGATCTCATTCGCTACATCACGGTGAATCAGACTTAAATTAGCTCAATCGTTGACGAAGTTGTTCAGTGAACTTAGATGATGAAACACACCACGTGAGCATATCCGGAACATCGAATTTACTTAGGGAGGAATCACATACTGTTGCTGCTTCGTACGTAGGCAAATAAAACATAAATCATGATCTATTTAAAGATAAATAATAAAAAAAATGAAAAAAAAACTTAGGGGGTTACAATCCCTAAATTTCTCCCACAAGGGGAAGCCCCTTCTTTTTATTTTCGTGATACCCTAGCTGGATTCGACCTCCCTCCTTGACGCTCCCCCTCTTGCTCATGGAAACCACCACATCACCCCCCTTCCCCACCGTCGCTGTCCATGCCTTGCTCACCTCACACAAGGAGCTCATGCAGACCCTTCTCTTAGTCTGATTCTTGCACTCGGTTTAGCCCCGATTCGCTGTCAGATGCATGTTGTCGATGACCCTTATCGGCCTTCCCTCATGCTTCTAATAATTCGAATATCACACCCTACACTCGGGGGGAATCAAAGCACAGACCAAAGGGGACTTTCAACTGACAAGCAAATGCCCTACCAACTGATATGAGTACGCGGTGTATATATATGGATAAATGACCATTCCACCTTTGTTTTGAATAAACTGTTTGTATTTTGCGTTTGGAAAACAACTTATTAACAGGTTTTTGGTTGATACAAAACCGTTTACACATTATAAAATTTATTTTTGAAAAAAATTATTTTTAAATTATGTGTAACATAAATTATAATAAAATAATTTACATTTTACAATTATTTTAAAATAAATTGAATGAAGTTTAAGAAAAAAATAAACTCAAATAGAACAAAATATGCAGGAGCTGAAGGAACTGAAGTGAATAACTTATTATAACCCTTACTTTATTAGACAATTAACAAAAAATACAGACACATATATATATATATATATATATATAAAACAAACAACGTTGTTTAAAACTAGATGGATAGCTGATACATCAATGAAAGCTCACATGGTCAAATACGAATCTCAATGCATATTAGAATTGTATGGTCGAATTTTGGATCACCTAACTCTAATTTTAACAGATTTATAGTCAACCTAAAAATCTTGACAACATAAATTCAACACCATAAAAAAAAGTTATCAAATTTAAGTTCAAGTGGCCCAAGCTGAAAATTTTTTGGCGGCAATCAAATAATTATAAAATATTTTTTTCTTATAGTTAAATTTAGTATTATGATGAGATAAATCTACCCAACCTAAAATCATTTAAATATAGCATATTTAAAAACACAAATAATTAATAAAATATTTTAAATCTAACCAACCTAAAATCATTTCAACAATTTGGAGGATCATTATTTGAACAAAAATATCAATGGACCACTGTTGAACTATCATGATTAGATCACCGTAACTAGTTATTCATCATTAGACCATCGAAACTAGACTGTCACTCTTTTGACCACCATCACTTGACCCTAATTATTGAAGTGTCGCCAACACAGACAATCGTCACCGATTAGATCACCATAACTAGTTGTTCATCATTAGACCACCGAAACTAGACTGTAACTCTTAGACCACCACCACTTGACCCCAATTATTGAAGTGTCGCCAACACAGACAATCGTCACCAGATCATCACTTCTTGATCGTAGCCTTTAAACTATCTCTGCTTAATCACTGCCACTGTTGAAGCACCTTTGTAAAATCATTGTTGGATTGCCATCACTCGATGGTAGCACCTCAATCATTCCTCATTCCTTACCATCTCATCATCTTTTTTCTCCACCCTTGTAGAAAACCAAACTAGCATTGATCATTCTTGTAACGTCCTATTTTCTTATTCAAAAGACAGGCTTATAATTTGTACTTACATATGTAAATAATTTGACGTGGCTAGACCTCATAATTTTTTTCATAGATTTGTTACAAAATAGCTTCAATTTCGCCTATCTTTCTTTTCAAGCAATGCTAAGACACATAACCTAATTATTCCACAACCATAAGCTTTGATTTTGTCAGTTTAAACTCCCTCCAAGTTTGTACACTTCCCATCAATATGGACAACTAACCATATAGATTTGGTGAGTCAAACTATTTGGGTTTCTTATGACACTTAAATGCTTACAAAAATGAAATAATCAAAGGGGATCCATTTATACTATCTAATGAAGCACTTGAATTTTTTTATAAACATGATAAAAAATCCCTTTAAAAACAATTAGATATAAAATATTTTATATATTCAATAGATATTTTTTTTGTGTAGATAAATCTAAAATTTATAGATAACTATAGATCTGTAGGTGTCGTCACCCAACATATGTCGTTGATTTTTATCACTGTAAATTATCAACCAACATGAATGCTTTTCATTTTCTATCTTTAATGTCTTTACATTGATAGTCAAGATGTTATTTAATATTGGCAACTGACAAGCATTAACACCCATCATAAGTAGCACCTCAATTTGTATTAACTCCCAATATTGTCACCATTCAAAGTATTTTAGCCATTGATATTCAATGACCATCACACCATTCACCCGGTCTTTCCTCATTTCAGAAAATACCACCAACATGACCTCTTATTTTCGTCTAACTTCCAAAATTTTCTTTTATAGATTTTCATTGATGCCTTTCCACAACCAAGTCAAATTCATATGTTATGTCACTTGATCTCCTCTTTTATTGAGAGAATGACTAAGTTGGTCACCATTGCTAACTTATAACATTTCTAATCGACTATCATCTAATGCAAGAAAATGCTTAACATTCAACATTCATTAGCCATGATATTATATGGATCTTCCTATCATTAGAATGATCAAGTCAATTGTTAGCCAACTCTTAATGTTTCTTATTAATTTTCTTATAATAATTTCTAATGATTAACATCTAACATATGTTAACTATTGACACTCAATGCCTTTTTCTTGATTTCCCATTTCTCTAGAGAATAATCATCAACGATCACCCAACTTTCATCTTCTCTATTGATCATCACGTCGTCTATTATTATTAATCACCGACAACTAATGTTTGTTTTTTCTTATCTCGTGATTTCTCTCATATTGGAAACAATAAAGCTAACTATCCTCTATCAATCAGATTTTTATTTTTCACCATCAATTGTTGTATGACATATCTTCTGATAACAACTCAGATCCTCCAAAACCCTTTTAGTAACACACCACATGAGATATCTTTTGTAGTTCATAATTATTACAATGTATTAGCCTCTTCTCTAGTTATAATTTTTGATGATCTTCATAGATACCACTCAATTCCTGTGTATTTACATATCTAACACCAAAACTCCAATTTTTACAAATATACCACTTTGTGAAAAGGTGTATTTCAAAATTTTTAAAGTTAAAATAGTGGTATTTTGATGTGACATAAAATATTTGGGTGGTATAAATGTAAAAATTAAAATTTAGTTATTTGTTACGTAAAGTTGGGCAGTATATATGTAAATGCCCCAATAAAATAGGGTATTTATTTCATTATCCTGATCTTTCCAATATAAAATCTCATATGTTTTATATGCTTCTTTCAACTCATTTGTTTTGTGTGTGTGATTGAATGTAACAATCACCTGGATTTTCCTAATCAAGTCAATTATCAGCCAACTTTTAATGTTTTTTTATTAATTTTCTTATAATAATTTCTAATGATTAACATTTAATATATGTCAACTACTGACACTCAATGCCTTTTTATTGATTTCTCATTTCTCTAGAGAATAATCATCAACAATCACCCAACTTTCATCTTCTCTATTGATCATCACGTCGTCTATTATTATTAATCACCGACAACTAATGTTTGTTTTTTCTTATCTCGTGATTTCTCTCATATTGGAAACAATAAAGCTAACTATCCTCTATCAATCAGATTTTTATTTTTCACCATCAATTGTTGTATGACATATCTTCTGATAACAACTCAGATCCTCCAAAACCCTTTTAGTAACACACCACATGAGATATCTTTTGTAGTTCATAATTATTACAATGTATTAGCCTCTTCTCTAGTTATAATTTTTGATGATCTTCATAGATACCACTCAATTCCTGTGTATTTACATATCTAACACCAAAACTTCAATATATACCACTTTACATATGCATGAAACTGTGTATTTCAAATTTTTTCAAGTTTAAATAGTGGTATTTTGATGTGATATGAAATATTTGGGTGGTATAAATGTAAAAATTAAAATTTAGTTATTTGATATGTAAATGCTTAGGAGTTGGGCGGTATATATGTAAATGCTCCAATAATTTTTGAAATGATTTCAATTGGATTAACACTCAGTCTTTATTTCATTATCCTCATCTTTTCAATATAAAATCTCATATGTTATATATGCTTCTTTTAACTCATTTGTTTTGTGCGTGTGTGATTGAATGTAACAATCACCTGGATTTTC
>NW_018164444.1:81123560-81167379 GCF_001263595.1 Phalaenopsis equestris
TCTCCCTCGCCCCCACGAAAGGAGGTTCCAAAGACAGGGGAAATACAGCATTGTGTAAAGGTTGAATGGTTGACATATGACCTACGATGATAGTGAAATCTTCAGAGATATCCTTTTGATGATCAATAGTGTTAGTGTCAAAAACTTGGAGTTGATCAGGAGGAGAGGGAATCACTGCCTGTGACGGAGCACTTTGCTTTTTTGGTATAAGGTGGGGGTGTAGATGGTGACATTGAAAACTGGAGTGGTCGAACATACGACAGTTCAAACAATACAAAGGTAAATGCTCAATAATAACATTTTGCCAATAACTATGGTGTTGTGTGTCTAATCAAATTTCCTCAGAAGTGGCTGAAGTGATGTCTCTTTCAACAAGTACTCTGGCTTCAGATGGACGGGAAAGATTAAAAGTAGGAATGTCCGTTTTGAGTGGTTTACCATAAGCTGAGGCATAAGAATACAACATTTTTTGAGTAAAATAATGAAATTTCATACCAGAGAAGCAAATTCAAACCGGAATGACTGGTAGTTCTGTCTGTGGGTCAAAATGCACCGACCACTTCAAAATTTTCATTGTTCTGTTATCAATCTAGATTACCCTTCTAGCAAATAATCGTGTGTATTGAATAAGAATGTGTCTTTCATCAAAAAGTCCAATTTTTCACTCCACAACAAGAATCATAAGCTAAAATTTCTTACAAATAAGCTCATTTTGGGATGGCCATAAAAAAAATCTCCCGACCAAATTCATACAACAGGATGAAACAAGTTGAATACATTCAGCTTCTGTAAAAAAGATGTCAAGTTTCTCATTTTTCCTATTAGATTTCTTAATGTACTCCGCCAACTCAAAAGAAGAAGGGAAAGAGCATGATTGAGAAGTACCTGAAGCATAGACACTCGTCAGGGCAATAGCATACGATTTGTCTAAAGTCATCATAAGAAAAGGGAGGCAAGGCGAAAGAGCAGCGAAATTGTAGTGGACGGTAGAGCAAAATCCGAAAAGGGGAACCACTGCGGTCTCTGCTCGAGCCCGAGGATTGCAGAAAAAAAAAATGCGGCGAGGAAGAAGACAAGAGGCGACGACGACGAAGGGCGGTTTCTGCTCAAATAGAGGGTGGTTTCTGCTCGAGCCCGAGGATTGCGGAAGAAAAAAACGCGGCGAGGAAGAAGACGAGAGGCTACTACGACGAAGGAAAGGAGAGCGACGGACCTTCCAGGCGGTGACGACGATGAGGAAAGACTGCGGCAACTTTCCAAAATGACGACGACGAAGAAAACGCAGTGAGGAGAAGACGACGCCGGAGAAGACGCAGCAAGGAGTGGAAAGGATCAGATGCGATAAATCGGCGTAATAGTTACTAGGGTTCGTCATGAGGCGAAACCCTAGGTATTTTGTATAGATAATACAATGTGTAGCTAATGCAAGAACATATCTAACGATTTATACTAATGTTGGTGTGTCGGTGTCAGCTATGTATTTGATGAAATATCATAGTAATCTGTCTAATTTATAAGTGAGCTTTTGATTTATAATGAAAAATACTATAATTTTGGTTTTATTATACATTTTATATTAATCATTTATAAAAAAGAAAATAACCACTACATATAGCTCATTTGTGCATTCCTCTATGCCATTGTTTGTCATCCATTGCTTCAAATCAGCAAACTTACACGTCCAAGTTGTGTTTGGTAAACAAGCTACTAATTGAATAGAAGATACAATTTGATAGTAAAGGGACAAATTTTCACAGAGATTAGAGCAAACTGAATATTTTACTTCCACCAGCATAAAACAACATAACCCAAATAAATAAAAGATACAACAACAAAAAGCCTCTAACCCACTAAGTGGGGTTGGCTACATGAATCTTTTTTCTCTAATGCGTCCTATTGAGTGTCATATTTTCATTTAATTCTAATAAATTAAGATCATTTTTTTATACAACATGCCAAAATCTTTTAAGGTCTACCTCAGCCTTTCTGGACATAAGTCGAATCTAAAATATCTACTCTCCTAACTAAAATATTAGATGGTCGACGTTTAATTTGAAAAAACCATTTAAGATGATTCTCTCTAATCTTGTTTGCCACTAGAGCTACATCAACCATATGACGAAATAGTCATTTCGCATTTGTCTATAAGTGTCAAGCAACTTATCCACCTAAGCATTCTCATTTCAGCAACACTTACATTGTTTTATGATTTCTCTTTTAAAGGCCAACAAGCTGTGTCATAGAGCATTACAGGTCTCGCCATCATCATATAAAATTTTCCTTTCAATCTACGCGACACTTTTTAATCACACAATAGGTCTGATGCATTCCTCCACTTCTACCAACCAACAGGAATTCTACTAAAAACATCTTCATCTATATCACCATTACTTTGAACAATAGACCCGGGACATCTAAAAAATTCACACATTTTAATGATTTGATCACCAATAGTTATAACTTTGTCACTAGAGCTACTACAACTACAAAAATTACATTCCATATATTCAGTTTTAAATCTACTCAAACAAAGGCCTTTAGACTCCCAATAGTTATAACTTTGTCACTAGAGCTACTACAACTAAAATTGCATAATATGTTTTCAGTTGTAGATCTACTCAAATGAAGTCCTTTAGGCCCTAAAAACTTTCTCTAGTCTTATCCACAAGAAGGATGTTATCAGCGAAAAACATACACCAAGGTACATCCTCCTGTCCATGTCTAGTAAGAGCATCCATAACTAAAGCAAAAAGATAGGGCTTCAAGCCAATCCCTGATGTAATCCAATTAAAATAGGAAAAATATTTGGTCAATCCTCCTGTTCGAACACAAGTAACAACTCTAGTATGCATTTCTTGAATGACATGAATATAAGTCATATCAACACCTTTTTTCTCTAGAACTCTCCACAAGACTTCCCTCAAAAATTTATCGTAAGCTTTTTCTGAATAAACAAAAATCATATGTAGATCTCCTTATTCTCAATGTACTCCTCCATCAAAACTCTCAATAAATGGATAGCTTCCATCGTAGACAAGCCCGACATAAATCCAAACTGATTATGAAAAACCTTTGTATCACGCCTATATTCAATTACCCACTCTCATAACTTTAAAGTATAGCACACCAAATTAATTCCTCTATAATTTGCACTCTTGTGCGACCCCTTTATTCTTAAATATGAGATCAAAATACACTTTCTCCACTCCTTAGACATCTTTTTAGTTTTTTAAAATAATATTAAAGAGTTAAGTAAGCCAAGAAACTCCCAATTCTTCTAAATATTTTCACATTCAATTCTTCTAAATATTTTCTAAATATTTTCACATTTCAATTGGGATATCATCAGGTCCTACTGATTTTTCACTCTTGGTTTTCTTTAATGTCTCTTCAACTTCTTTTTTACTAATGTGATAGTAAAAATAAAACGTTTTATTTTTATTAATAATATGAAGATCACTAAGATCAATCATAATTGAGAGGCAGTCAATCTCTCCCAAACCATAGCCCTTAAGATTCAACACAACAATCACATATACCTAACCCTAAACATATTAAACCATACTTACACCCCATAATAATAACTAAAAATGACTAAATTCCCCTTTTAATCTTGCGCTAATAAAACTTTTCAAATTATTTGACGAAAGGAGCTGTAGAAACTGATCTAACATTACTTCCCTTCCAAAAAGACACCCTTTCCTCAAGGTGGAAGAGAATAATTTTTTGTTGGATCAAGTCAGATGGGTTGTGTAATAATCTGACAATCCTTTCTATGTAATCCGCACTTCTTTCTCACTTGTCAAATTCTTGGCACGCCCCTTTAGCTCAATTGGCTAAAGAAAAATTTTCATACCCTCATCCTCTCCTAGGAAGTGCCCGATGCATGACATAATCTATTAGTGCGATCATATTCTTGTTGCGGACAATTTCTCCAATATTTGGTCAATCGCAACAGCCATAGTGACTCCCATTGAATGCCTTGGACAACATCAACAACTGCATTAGATATTAGACTTGTCCATGGATGTTGTAGTAAGTAACTTGCATGAATTCTGTCAAATTCAACATCTGCATGTTTGTAGTTCCATACAAATGAGGTCTTCTGCTTGAAGTGAGGCCTAGGAGTTCTTTCTATAAAATACTCGAAAGCATTCTTTACACTGTCAACCCAATCCATGTTAAGAAGTTTTTCCATTATAGTCATCCACTCTCCATCTCATTTTTTGTTGTGAACCACATAATGTATTTCCCAAAATTATCATCCAAGACACTTCTATCACTTCCACTAAGAACACCAATAGTAGTTTTTGGATCATTGCAAAGTGTTGTCAACGGATCTTTTTAAGTCTACGTGATGCTTAAGCTCTACCTCCTTAATTTGATTGCCTCTTCTACAAGAAGATTTAACTAGGTGTGTTAGCGTTGAATTGAAACACCGGGGTAGCGGTATGGGGGCACAGTGATGAGAGAAACCCATGATCTCAAGATTATTATTTGCTTGTGTTTCCTCTACGGCGGCAATCAGTGTGTCTCCAATAAAACTTATGCAAATTATTATAGGAGATGTTGGATATGTGTTGAAATCTCCGCTAACTCCGTGTTATGTGGCTTTTCCATGCAATGAAACTCGATCAAGAATCCCAACACCTGTCTTGTAATGTTTTAACAATGGTCTTGAATGTCACCAAGGACTTGCACAAACTAGGATCATCGCGAAGCACCACCATCATGTCTCCCTTCTAAAACTCCATATACGGAAGTTTCCAATACATCTTAACTATTCCATACCCAATATTGCATCAGTGCTCCCTAAATCTAAGGGAAGAAAATTCTCCATCAATTGAATATCATGCCGAGTTAAAATCACCCCTTTATAAACTCCCATGTTCTTCTCCACCTATCTGGTCCCCATCATGACTCCAAATTTCATGTGTCAATCATCTTAAGCCTCAATTGCTTCACAACTTAAGTAGGGATGAAGTTGCAGTTGACCCAGCTATATACAAACACCGCTATGTTCTGCTCTGTGATCAGTTCCTGAAATTTGATAGTACGATTCGGTGTTTAACCCTATCATCGAGTTTAATGAGATTTCTACCACATTCAAGAGAGGGTACTCGTCCACCACCAAAACCTTCTTTGTTTCTTCAACCTCAGTCTCCTCATCACACATTGTGAGAACAAGTAAGATTCAATCCTTGCAATGATGTCCTAGGGCAAACATCTCGTCCAACAGAAAATAAAACCTCTTGGCTCGCTTATCTTGAATCTTTATCTTTGTAAGGCGTTTGAATGCCGCCCCCGGCCGTGGCTCATTATTCATGCCATGTGAAGCCTCTCTATGGAATCCCACTGTTTGTGTTTGGTATCATCATGGTTTTAGCATTTTGGTATGATGATTCAATTGCATTGCTCCTATTAGTCAATTTCACTGCATTTTTATCTTCAACCAATCACGCTAATTTCATAATTTTCCACAATCCTCGTCGTTTCGGCAGATGAACTGCTGCTCCAATTACTGGTCTCAACGCTTTCAAGAAGTTTTCTTCCAACACTTTTTTTGATATTCCTCTCAAACGGTAGGATGACATCTCAAATTTATCTCTATAATCCATGACGGACCCATCTTAAACCAATGCGAAAAATTGCTCATGTAAATCCCCTACCCCCATGATTCTGAAGCACTCCAACAATCGGTCTTTGAAAACTTCAAAGTTTATGATTGGTTGACGTTGTTCTCTCCATTAATGCCATGTTAAATCCTTCCCCTCCAAACACAGAGTATAATGAATCCCCTTTAAAGACATCCAAATAAATCTTGAGAAAATTCCAAAGGATCTTTAGGGATGTAATGAAGAAATATGCATACTTTTCGGGGCTTAGAAGCTTTATTATGGTTAATTAATTCATTAATGATGTTTTCTAAATTTCTATTTTAAGAAAATTTTATTAGAGTTATGATATTTTTATATTTTTCCAGGATGGGATGTTCTCCCCTTTCCAAAGCCTATTTATTGATAATTTTTGGAGTTTTCTACAATTAATTATGATCTTTCAAAGTTATGGTATTATTTAAGCCTTTTTTTAATTGTTAATAGTAAATTAGAATTTTACATAGGAAAGTTCAAATCTTCGTATAAATACTCCCAATAAATCTTAGAAAATTATCTTTAAGTTAGGCTCATTAAGGGGAAGGGTTTAGACTTAGTTAACCTATAGATTAAGCACTAATCAAGGGTTAGTTCATTAGGAAAGAAGGTTGCTTACTGATTTCAAAGAGGAGTTGTTTGTATTTTTAGATTTATATTGAATTAATTATGATTTATTAAAGTTTGGGTTGAATTAATTGAATTACTGAATTTTTTTTAATGGATTAACTTAGAAAAATCAAAACCTTACTGATTTAACCTCTTAAATATCCAAATAAATTATGAAATTTTGGAAATTTTGAGGTTGATTAGCGGGTTTAGAGTGATTTGCCCAAAGTGAAGTCGAATTTTAAATGATTAGGGGTATTTTAATAATTTTTCCTAATCTAAGGCATTAGAGTTAGGGTTTTAGTTTTTTTAGTTTTAGCTTAAATCAGAGAAATTAATTATGTTTTAAAATAGATTTTTAAAATTTAATAAGATTCAGGATAATTAAGTTAATTAATTAGTTAGGAAAATTAAATCCAAAGTTTAAAAAATCATTAACGCGTTTAAACTGTGGATTAGAGGTCTTGAAAAAATTATCTGAGGTTGAGGTTGAGGTTGAGGTGAGAAATTTTGTAAGCTATTTTACTTTAATTAATTATTATTAAATATGTATTTATTAATTAATTATTAATTTTAGAATTTATTTAATTAAGAAAAAGAAAACAGTGGGGGTCGATTTTATTTTTCTGAATAAAGAATAATTTTGCGAGTTCCAGTATTTACATGTATTTTTTTGTTTATATTTTAATTTTTATGATTTATTGAAGTTTAAGTCATTTATTAAAATAAATAAATCCGAAAAATTCTCAAAAATTTCTTCTATTTCCTATTTAGATTCCTAGGCAGCAGGTAGAACCCATATTCATTAAAGAACACGTGTCGAGTTAAAAATCATAAGCTTAACAATCAGATCGTCGTCCTCTTCCTCCTGCCATTGTCATGAGTCATCCTTGAACTTTTAAGTCATTCGATCTCGGTCAATACTCAACCATATTCAGAAAAATAAAATGCAAAATGATCTATGAATATTTCTTTAAATATCAATATGGCTAGATTATAGTTTATTTCATAAAATATCAAGGTCGAGGAAAATGAAAGAGCTTGGAGTGTACCTTGCCTTGGTGAGATTTCCCTGCGATTTAGCGGTCACCAAACTTCATCAAGCCTTCACGAGTGTGTCGGAGGTGTTACTTCTTCCTTGGATAGTTCTCCTCTTGTGAATTGAGAGAGAAGAGGAGAACAGACCTTAGGCTTGGTGTGAGATGGAGAGGGTGTCTTGGTTGAGAGATGGGGAGAGTAGAAGGAAGTTTGGCCCTGGCATGAAATTTAGAGAGTGGAGGGGAATTTGTGAAAGATCTAAAGTAGAGAGGAGATGGCGATGTTGTGGGATCAATAGGAAACAGAGACGGCGGTTCGGTTGGGAGGAGTGGAGGAAGAGGGGAGAAAACATGGAGAAGTGGGGTGGCTTGGTTGGGAGGAGTGGAGGAAGAAGGGGTGTGGTTGGAAGAAATGGAGGAAAATAGAGGTTGGGGTGTGTGGGTTACTAAGAGGGAGTGGGGTCTTGGTTTGAACCAGATGAGAAAGAAGAGAGGGAGGGGGGAAGCGAGGGGGAAAAAACACATGTGAAATTTGGTAGCGAATAGATTTACATGCATATCACCCAAACAAGTACACTTACATAACTAACACCCGCGGCTCCATATTTGCCTAAGGCAACGACACTGCCCCCATGTCACACAAATCCTACTGATTGCTACTGCTCGAGTCTACTTCAAACATTGTCTCTTGATCTAACAACCGGAGAGGGCGGGTTTACATGAAACTCCACAATCTTCTTCATCATTTATTCCACGGCCATGAATCTCCTCTCAATGGATGAGAACCGCCCCTCAATGGCCAAGAAAAGCTCATCCACTCCAAAGTTAATTTGACTCACATCTCCCTCTAATTTCGCTTGCAATGCATCTACTTTCTTGGTTGTCATTATTCCTAGGACAAGCTTTCGATCACGAAGGTGAAACACCTGTACGTTGTGATCCCGTTGTTGGCTTCCAAACTAGCTCAAATCGTAACTGTACAGCGAGGTTCAGTCACGAAGGTGAAACCCTATACATTGTGATCCCATCATTGGCTTCTCAGCTAGTTCGAATCGCACAATCTCGTCACTGGCTTCCCTACTAGCTCAAATCGTGATTGTATCGCGAGGTTTGGCCATGAAGACGGAACCATGTACGTCGTGAACCCATCGTCGGCTTCCCAGCTAGCTCGAATCACTTCTGTATCAAATCATGATTGTATAGCAATGTTCAGACATGAAGGCGGAGACCTCTAAATCGCAATCCCGTCGTTGGCTTCCTAGCTAGCTCGATATGCGATTGTATCGTCATTACTCACAGGATGTTGCTCTAATATAAATTTGATAGAAAAGAGACAATTTTCCACGGAAATTAGGGCAAACAAAACATTTTACTTCACAAGCACAAAGCAGCATAGCCCAAATGCATAAAAGATAAGCACCTACAATTTGAGAGACATGCAGTCCCTCCTAAACCCTAACCCTATGATTCAAGATAACAAACACACATATCTAATCCAAAACATATTAAGTCGTATTTAAACCCCAATATAATAATAACTAACAAATGACTAAATCACCCTTATAGTCTTGAGCCTAATATAAGCTTTCAAATAATTTGGCAAACGGTGTCTGCTTATTTAACACAATTTTAATCAACCTATAACTAAAGTTAGCTAAAAATGTAAAATAAGATAGCCACAAACATGAAATTCAAAAGAATGCACTGGTGATCACCCCGTTTCCAAACAAAGATACAAAACATTAATTCATAAAATTGGGAAATCAAGCTGAAAATTACACCTGCAATATGAAAAATGTTGAAATGGATATCAGATTATAGCAAAGAGAGTATTTACCTTAATTTGAACTAACTGTGCTTCAGTAAATTTAATTCCTGTCAGTTCAGCTGAGCAACCGGGCTTCACATGCAATGAAAAAGCGGATGGAACTAATCAGATTTCTTTAAAAATCCAATGCCAAAAGTAAATTGAAATGATCATCCAAACTACTTTACTGCACATATACAAGACTGCAGTCACAAAAAAAGGAGCATTTATATACATGGCACACAATTCTTAAGTATTTACATGTCACACCTAAACTTACATATTTACACATATAGCAGACAAATCTTTAATATAAACTCTAAAGTAGCACAATTACCAACTTTTAAAAGTGAATAACAATTTCATACATAGGTTTAAAGCACCAAAATGCTATGTAAATATGGAAATTTAGATGGGAGATGTGTAAATACATAAGAGCTGTGTGCTATAAATGTAAATTTCCCCCAAAAAAACCAATACAGCAAGCTCCTAACCTTCATTTATCTTTGTTCATTGAAGGCGAGAAAATGCAGAGGGGGAAGAGTAAAAGGTCAGCAAAAGAAGGATAGCAAACATGCCTAAAAGAGATCATGAATATTGAGCTAAGAAGAATTCATGGGCAAAGACCAGGTTATGGTGGGAATTAATCCCAACTAAATGATGCCAACATTACGAATCTTCACAAGCTACATGAAACACATCGGAAAAAACTTTATGAAGTATTAGTTGTCTTATTAAGTACATTTTCCCTTTTCTAAAAATCACCCTATTACATAGTAGGTAATACAAACTCATTTTACTCGATAACAGAATGGCAAAATAAACTGATAAACAGAAGAAAGATAGAAATGCAGTAAGATGTTTGGTAAAACAACAAGAATGCGAAACCATAAAAAGATTGGGCAAAAAAACTAAAAAACAAAACTTAAATAATAATCAAATACATAACATTATTTTCGGTAAATACCCATGCAAAAAAACTTTCAAATGTTTTGCACAGAAAATCCAAACGTTTTAGCCTTTTCAAAACTACAATCAGGTTAAACAATGCTAAAAAAGAAAATGAGAATATTTTATTCTCTTTCCCAAACGATCTGTAATTCAAAACAAGGATCCCCATGAAACCCTTATGAACTGTTTGTTACAACTACAGTGGAGGATGTATAGGGTGGTTAAATAAATCTCACTCCCAGCTAAGCAGAGCTCAGCAATTCATACAAAGATACTGAAAATATAGGAAGATTTGCATAGAAACCGCTCAGTTTCTATGTTTTCACATGTCTAACACGAAAACTTCTATTTTTACATATATGTCACATTATCTATGCATGAGAGGGTGCATTTCACATTTTAAAGGTTAAGAGGTGGTTTCTTTATGTGACATGAAAGATTTGGGCGGTATAAGTGTAAAATGTAAAGTTTAGGTGTTAGATATGTAAATAAATAAGAATTAGATGGTATGTATGTAAATGCCCCGAAAATATATTTGTTAAATCACCTTCCAAAGTATCATTTGTTCCTTGTGCATATGCTCCTTTCATTAATAATTTACAATGATATATAGAGATATTATAAATTTATTTATGCCTTTCTATTCAAGGACAAAT
Source organism: Phalaenopsis equestris (assembly GCF_001263595.1). NCBI lineage: Eukaryota > Viridiplantae > Streptophyta > Magnoliopsida > Asparagales > Orchidaceae > Phalaenopsis > Phalaenopsis equestris. The sequence goes on from NW_018164444.1 coordinate 81,134,272, forward strand.
ATAAATTTCAAAAAAAAAAATGGAAAGACTAAATGGCAATACCTGCCCAATAAAGGAAAAAGTAATACAAAAGGAAAGGATTCAAAATAAGCATAGAGGAAATCCGTACTAATAGAGAAATGTACAAAATAATGACCACCAAAAAATTCATAATTAAATATACATACACAACAATACCCAAAGGATTTAATCCATTCAAAAACTACACTAGCTTTTAAAAGAAAAGCGAAAGATGTTGATGATAGTGTGTTTGTTATCCAAAAATTAAAGTAATTCATAAGGGTGGCACTATCAACCTACCATATTTCCGGCAAAAATATTGTTCAACAAGCCTAAGTGCAAGTGCTCGGTGAGGTGTCCAGGGCAGTGATTATAAATGAGTTAATGCCCTCAATCAATAATTCAAACTGAACTCAATTAATTCTTATGTAAGTTTGTTTAAGTTGGTAAATAAACAAGTGTGGATACTTTTTTAAAACTCAAAAGAAAATGAATTAAGCTTCGACACACTCAAACTTGTTTAATTATATTCATGAACAACTTATTTGTTGTTCATTTTACTTATTGAACATTGTTCAATAGGTAATTTGTTGAAATTTTAATATGAAGGTCAAACATAGTACATATATTAATTAATTGAAATTTGGTTAAATATACTATGTTTAACTACTTAATTTAAAATAATACATTACAGTGCAACCTAAATACTATTTCAGGAATAAAGATCTATCAAATTTTTTAACATGTGTTCATTTATTATATCTTAATTATACAAATATCAAAAGTATATTAATACATTCAAATATATTTTTATTTTTGTTTATTAACATTAATATTGTTGAGATTGTTGAAGTACAATTTTGAAAAAATATATCTAATCTCAATAAGCAAGAGTTCCCATATTACGAACGGATGCGAATAAAGAAATTAGTCCATGAAACTAATATTAGGATCAGATATTGGAATATAGGTACTCTCACTGGTAAATTAATGGAATTAGTCGATATTATGATTCATATAAAGATAAACAACATGTGTATTCAAGAAACTAAATGGGAAGGAGAAAAGGCTAAGGAGATTGATAACTTAGGTTTTAAGTTTTCGTATACAAGAGTCGCACTAAAAATGGTGTAGGTGGCATTATAGATAAAAGTTTGAAAGATAATGCGTATACAAGTAAGAGTCGCACTAAAAATGGTATAGGTGGCATTATAGATAAAAGTTTGAAAGATAATGTTGTAAAAATTAATAGAATTTGAGAAAGAATTATAAACCTTAAGATTATTGTTGATACCAAGATTTTTAATATTATAAGGACTTATGTTCAACAAGTAGGTTTAGATATAGGTTCTAAAGATAAATTCTTGACAGACTTAGAAGTTTCATTATAAATGATACCGCTTGAAGAAAGAATTTTATTAGAGGAGATTTAAATGGACATGTTAGTAGAGTGGTAGAAGATTTTAAAAATATTCATGGTGGCAACGATTTTGGAATGACAAACGAAGAAGGTAGAATCATATTAGATTTTACTTTAGCGTAAAATTTTGTTATTGTCAATACTTTATTCAAGAAAAGAGATGGGCATATTATTACTTCTAAGAATAGATCTAATAAAACACAAATTGATTCTTTTCTTATGAGAAAAAAAGATCGCGTTATGAGTTGATTATTTTGTTATGAGAAGAAGAAAACTTTGAGAATGTAAAGATTGTAAGGTCATTTCAAGTGAGGATTTAAGTACTCAACATCAATTATTAGTTCTAAATTTTAAGATAAATAGTTGCAAAATAAAGAATACTATGAATAACGGTCGTACATTAGATAGGAGTACCTAAAAGACACAAATAAAATTATTTTTATGAGTAAAATTCAAGATTCAAAATTTAGGATGTTCATGAAGAAGTAAATTTTATGTGAGATAAAGTAACAAACACTGTTAAACAAGCGGCAAAGGGGGTACTTGGAGAATCAAAAGAAAAAGTTTCTAGAAATAAAAATAGTTGGTGATGGAATAATAATGTGCAAGATAAGATAAAATATAAGAACATATTGTATTATAAAAATTGGTTCAAATGTAAAAACTTAGAGGACTGAGAAAAATATCAAATGACCCGTAAGGAGTTTAAGAGAACAGTCTGTGACGCTTAAAATTATGCTTTTAGTGATCTTTATAATAGATTAGATACTAAGGCGGGTGAAAAGTATATGTATAACTAGTCAAACAAAGAGAAAAGAAAAGTAAAAATTTAACTAAAGTAAAGTGCATTAAAGATGAAAAATAAAAAAATGGCTTTCTTAAAAAAAGATATTCAACATATGTGAGTGAGTTATTTTGATAATTTTTTTAATGAAATTTCTGAAAATATAATCAACATTAGTGATCTAAATATCGTTAATAATAATAAACATTTCATTTTTACCGTCACATTACTAAAAAATAAGTTGATGAGACTTTAAAAAAAACCAAGGGAGAAAAGCCTGATGAACCTAATGAAATCTTAATTGAAGTGTGAAAATATATATAAGAGATTTAGGAGTTTCTTGGCTTACCAAACCCTATAATATTATTTTAAAAATTAAAAAGATATTTGAGGAGTGGAGGAAGAGTATTTTGGTCCCATTTTTTAAAATAAAGGGATGCAAGAGTGTGCAAATTATAGAGGAATTAAGTTGACGTACCATACTTTAAAATTATGGGAGAAGGTAACTGAACATAAATTAAGACGTATTACAAAGATTTCTCATAATCAATTTGGATTTAGGTCAGGCAGGCCTACTATGGAAGCTATACATTTATTGAGAGGTTTAATGGAGAAGTTCAAAGAAAAAAAAGATAATAAGGAAGAAAAAAAGATGATCTACATATGATTTTTATTGATTTAGAAAAAGTTTACGATAAGGTTCCAAGACATATCCTTTGGAGAAATCTTGAGAATAAATGTGTTGATATAACTTATATTCAAGTCATTAATGATATGTATACTATGATATGTATACTAAAGTTGTTACTTGTGTTCGAACTAAAAGAGGATTGACCAAATCTAACCAAATATTTTCATATTTTTGTTGGATTGCATCAGGGATCGGCTTTACATATCTTTTTGTTTTAGTTATAAATGCTCTTACTGGACAATTATAGGAGGATGTACCTTGGTGTATGTTTTTTGTTGATGATATCCTTCTCGTAAATAAGACGAGAGAGAAAGCTCAGAAAAAACTTGAATTATGGAGGTCTACATTGGAGTCTAAAGACCTTCGTTTGAATAGAGTTAATATTGAATACATGGAATGTAATTTTAGTAATAATAGCTCTAGTGAAAGAAAAACTATGGGTGATCAAATTATTAAAAGGTGCGAACATTTAGATATCTCGAACCTATTATTCAAAGTGATGGTGATATAGATGGGAATGTTATTTAGTAGAATTTAAGTTGGTTGATTGAAGTGGAGGAATGCTCCAGGCATATTATGTGATAGAAAAGTACGCTTAGACTGAAAGGAAAATTTTATAAGATGGTGGTGAAACCTGCAATACTCTATGTCGTTGAATGTTGGCCTTTAAAAAAGAAGCATAAAACTAAGTTAAGTGTTGCCAAAATGAGAATGATTAAAAATGAGAATGATTAGGTAATGATTAGGTGGATGAGTGGCTTTACACTTAGAGACAATATGCAAAATAAATATATCCGTGGTAGGGTTGGTGTAGCTCCAGTCACTGACAAAATTAGAGAAAGTCGTCTTCGATGGTTTGGTCACATTAAACGTGGACTATATGATAATCCGATTAGGAGAGTAGATGTTTTAGATTCGATTTATATTAAGAAAGATAGAGGTAGACCTAGAAAGGTTTGGGCATATTGTATAAAAAATTATCTTGATTTAATATAATTAAATGAAAATATGACACTCAATAGGAAGCAATGGGAAAAAGGATTCATGTAGCCGGCACCATTTAGTGGGATAAAGGCTTGTTCTTGTTATTGTTGTATAGTAATAATAGTGTTTCGTGCTTAATCAAATAAATTAGAGGTGTGTCAATATTATCAATAATTTAATAATACTCCAAATTTTACAAAAATAAAATAACAGTTTATAATTAATAAAATATCCTAATAGTTAATTTACTTCCTAACTTTTTAGACTCACATGTGCTCTAACCCCTCATCACCCCTTCCACCCCTACCCAGAATCTCAAGACTCTCAAAAGTTTAAAGCCTCAATCATAAAAATGGGAAAAAAAAATACAAATGATAACTTTGTTAATGTAAGAACTCAACGAAATTATTGATGTTTAAAGGATTTGTGATAGAATTGGCAATGCAAAACAAGTGAAAGCGGTAAAATCCCATAAGTTGAATACTCAATAATTTGTGGCACAAGAATTACTTGCCCCAAAAATTAGATTGGCGTGATTTAACCTAAATTTTGACTAAATCTCAATAAAGTGGTATTAAGAAGTGTAAGAAACTAAAGGCATAAGTGCAACTTATTAATGTTATATGATCGCGAGAAAGATGGTTCGTGGCTTCTTTATTATCTTAAATAATTACATATAGTGGAATGAGTAATTGCTTGTTCATTTAAATTTGTAAAATTATTTTTTAACGAATTACTTGAATTTTGAGCTTGTTTATTAGATCGTATAAGTATTCTTTCAATTAGTTTAAGCAAGTCAAATATGATTACAAGAAAATTTAAAGATGTCAACTAAAAACATATATGTGAAAGCTGAACACAAGCTAGAACCAAACATGAACTTGTAACCTGACCACACCAACATCAATCCATGATATATTCGGCTCAGCTCGACTCGATTATAGCCCTATCCAAAGGACCAAAACAACCACACAATTATACACAAGCCCACCGACAACCCCATTGAAAGGGACTTGCCCATTTGGTGCAAACGAGCAAAAGAGGGTAGCTTCTCTGTTTTAATAACGGTTTGATGGATGAAAGATATCCATGAGCTTGTCACGTTTAAGTGGAGTCATAATATTTTTTTGATACAACTGGTGTGTTATGTAGGTAAATGTTTTAAAAGACGAAATCGAGGATTGAGGTACTTTTTCTTTGAGAGGACAGCGTAAGCCTCGACGCAAATTAAGGCATAAGCCTCAAAACAAAACAAAATAAAAACAAATAAAATTAAACATAAGAATTAAAATTATAATTAAGAGGGATGTACATAAGTACCACCCAATTCTTATAAATCTAATGCCCTGAGCTTTAAAAAGAATTGGGCGGTATGCATGTAAATGAGTAAATTCCCCTAAAATTAATTTAAACCTATTTATAAATCTAACAATTTAATAAACAACAAAGTACATCTACTTATAATAGTCATTTAAATACATATCACCCAATTCTTTGAGGCTCTAGAAGGCTCGATACGGAAGTTGACACAGAGCTGGACTTCTATAGTGGATAGGATACAGAAGATGACGGCACAAAAGAACCCAGAAGACATCATCTCAAGAACCCAAAAGGCACATAAGCCTTTGATTGGACTTCGACGCTCAGGATGCAGAAGGCTCGGAAAGAAGTAGAAGCCTTCAATGCTCGGGACGAACTTGGACTTCGACAATCAGACGACTACTTGACGCAAACGTGCTAGAAGGTTCGGGATAAAGCGTAAGGAAAAAAGCAACAAAGGTCTCACAATGACGCTCTAGCCCTATGTTGTGTGATATGGCAGTTAAGACAACTTTAAATTAAGTAATTTGCTTCGACGCCTCATTCGATTCAAGGCGTAAACATTTGGAGGTGACACCTCACTGTAGATAGGCATAGGCCTCGCCAGCACTGACAAGGCTTACGCTTCAAGTTGTTGTGCAAGCGCCTCGAATCGAGGCATGCCTCAAGGCGAAAGCCTTGAATGCTTTTTTAAACATTGATGTAGGTAGCATTCAAAGATAGGACATATATGGTCAAGATAAATAGTGTGCATGTGGTAAATCCAAAATTTTAATATGCTACGATAAATCCACAATTACTTTCCTTAAGTTAAAGAAAAACTAAAAAAATATTGCAATACCTACCAAGCATCCATGTTATTTAAAATTCATGTGCATAGAAGCTCCAACTAAGCATTTCTCAAGCCTGACGATAGACTAGAGAATAATATAAACCTATTTTATTTTTCCATCAAGGTGGTACTTGAAGAAAGCCAGATACACATAAAATGTTTGTGATGTTTATAATAAATATTATTTATCGGTCAATTTTCATTTATGTCTCGCTAGTTTATTAATTCAACAAATATAACAAAAAATAAGTATGATGGGATAGCATATAGCAACCTACTTAAAGTCTAGTTTTATCATTATTTCGCCAATCAAGACCATCAATTACACCCTTAAATACAACCAACATCCCATGTACTTGATTCCAAGCTAGTTTAAATATTTTACTCATTAAAGGCAAAATTATGTTCTCACACAATCAAAACCATTCATTGAAATAATTTTGATGCACCTGTTGGATAATCAAGTGATCATAAAAATTTTTGAATCATGTCTGCCTCGAGTTTTAGTGAAGCTAAAGAAAATGGAGATATTTGATTTTAATAGGGGTGTCAACGGGTCGGGTTTGGGTCTGACCTGAATTTGGTTAACCCGAACCCGACCCAAATAATAACGGGTCAAAAACTACGACCTGAATAAGAGCTTGACCAGTTAACCCAAAACCGACCCAAACTTTCACGCTTATTTGGGTCATTTTTGGGTTTTTGGGTTCAACCCGAACTAAACCAGACTAATAAACGGGTTGAATTTTCTGACCATAACTTGACTCGAGAAATATTCGAGTCAACCCTAACCCAGATTTTTCGTGTTGGGTTCGAGACGTGTTGGCGTGTCAGGTTAATTTTTGACAGCCCCATATTTTAATTTTATACAAATAAATTTCTTACGACCACACCACAATATAATAGGTTACAAAACGTAACAATTTAAGACATGGGAACACTTTGGAATTGTTGCTACTATTTGTAACAGCTTTCATAGAATTATTGTGAGAAAATTATTTTTTGAAAGTACAGTGAGTATTATAGACTTTCTCCTTTTTAAAAGTTGGAGAATAATTTTCTTATAACCGCCACTTCATAGATTTAGTTGTAAGAAATTCTTACTAAGCAAAAACATTAAAAAATTTATAGTCAAACAAAACTATGCCAGTTCTTTAGAAACAAAGGTGAGAAAAAATCCGCTGTGAACAGACCATTAATCAGGCATCAGAATTTAAGAAAACTTCTCATGGGGATTGAAACTAGGCAAGGCTTTGTGGCAGAGCCCCTAAAATGTATTCAATGTTTGTGGATTATTACATTAAGGGCGTTATTGAGAATTTTATTGTACTTCTGGTTGTCCTAAATTGGGGGTATAATTCTGATGTTTTATCAAAGTAATAATAGTTGAAATTATGCACAATCAAAATATTTTGAAATTTGCAACAGCAGCAACAACAAAACAGTCATCGATTTGAAGAACGAGAGTTCTGTGTTTTTGGTGTATTGCGGTTTCAATTAGGTCTCACCTATTCTCAACAATGTGTACCAATCTACACACTGTCTACCAAATAGTTCTCAGTTTTTTATTTCATCCGCGTATTAAAATGCCAAAAAAAATTTATTGATTGAAATTTTATGTAGTATAGCAAGAAACCACATTGCTGATAAACTAAAGGGCCCCAAAACGATGAATTAAACGCAAGCAAATTCCACGCAGAAACCTCTCAGCTCACCTGCCTGCTGAAGGAAGTTGATGTGCATGACCACAAGCAAGCAAAAGAGCGCAACGGCGACGGCGAGGTAGACATACTCCAACACCATTCGAATCCTCGGCGTCAGGAGCTGAGACAACATCCCTGAAAGCCGCGCGTGGACGCGCAGGAAGGTTTGCTCCGGATCCATCCACACCTCACAAACCCTCGAATCCTAATATCTCCCCCTTCCACCCCTCTTCCGTATCAAAGACAAACCAAACCCTAATCAAATGCATCGATATACAGAGACGGGCGGAAGCGGCAATAAGATAGAGAGCATATCTACGGAGGCGACGGGAGCAGCGAGGATGGATGATTGTTGCAATCGTCTTCGAAATTCCTCCCACTGTTTTGCCTCGTTTCTGATTCTGATTTCGCTCTGCAAGTAGATCGGGGAACTTGCCTGCCACAATTTTTTTTTTCTTTTCGATTAATTTTAAGATATTACAAATTTAGAAGATTATTATCGCTCTATTTAGTGCGGATATATTAATTATACCGCTGCCAAGAGCCCACTCATGTCATGTCAAATATCTTCCGTAAAAATAATAATTTTATGAGTTTTTTTTTTTTTTTTTTTTTTTTTTTGGAATTCATTTAAGTGTTGATTTAGGTTGTGTTTGGGAGAGCTTCTTTGCAGCGGTGACGTTTTCAAAACGCGACCGTCTATTTGGAAATCTCATTTCGGTGGCATTTTTTAAAACTTCGTTCGCATGTTATTATTAGACGTAGATCGTGGGGTCCTACCCGCGATCCGCGTTTCATAGAAGCGAAAGACTGGTAGTGCCCCTCCTCGTTCATCGGTTTCGAAATGTCAAACTGTTTTCTTCTCCTTCGTCCTTCCTCCTTGGTTTCGAAGGGTCGTCTATTCCTCCTCACTTGTGAATTGTAGGTCTATGTTCTTCTCCTTCCTCCTCGGTTTCGAAGGATAAGTTGTTTTGTTTCAAAGTGTCGGCCGAAGGAAATCGATAGCTTTTGATCTTCTCCTCAAAGGATTAGGTTTAATTCTCCGATCTTCCTTCACTTTTAGGTCGGTAGATACCCCATTTGCTCGCATTTGGAAAGATCAATGAGGTTAGGTTACAAAATAATCTAATTAAAAATGGCGAAATCTAAAATGTTGTACATGATCGTGTCGAATTGTCCACTGTTGCTCACACCTGCTTTATTTGTTTTTATTTTGTTGAACTATTTTTTATGCATTTTATTTTATGAAGATTTGTTTCACGCTGCACCAAGGCTTTCTATGCAAGTCGACAAACTCTCCACTGTTTCTTTGAACATTTCGTTATTGCTCGATTAGATTTGCAAATGTTTTATCATAATCCTAAGTATATATTCAAAATTTAGATTCAAGATTTAGATGCTCAGGAGGAGGTGGATCTATTGCTTAAGGGTAATTCTCATTGCCATTGTTAATTGAACTTTTTTTTTGTCTCATTATAGTAGATATTAGTGTGTTAAGGTGTATTTCACTTTTATTTAGTTAACTGTGCTTTAACTGTGCTTATATGATGTGTTCCGAAATATTTAAGTGATATAAATATTTGGTGTTTTCTTGTCCTAACATTTGAACATTAAATTTTAAGAATAATTTGTATTTTCATGTTCTTGAATCTTCATTTTTATCTTCCCTTTATAATTGAGTTGAGAATGTTGGTAAATTTGTAAATATCAAATTTTTGGCGGCATGTATGTGTCAAATGAGTTCTAAAGTAGGTTAATTAGAACAATACCAAGTTTACGTGCCAGATTGTTCTTTTAACTAAAAAAATACGCAAATCAGATGCTTACAAAACACACAAACCAAAAGCTGCAGCTTATCCAAAACAGTAGCAAATTGTTCATTTTTCTAGAATCAGCTATTCTCTAAACGCACAAACTAAACAGACAGACAGCTTATCCGGATCAGCTGCTTATCACCCAGATTATCAGGATAAGTTGGATAAGCTGCAGCTGCCCCAAACAGATCGTTAGAGGAGCTTATCAATTATGCAAAACACCTTTAAAAATCTACATTGTGAATTAGACATTGTCATTTGCTATAAAAAATGACAAAAATTTATCATTATATTGAAATAATTTTTAGATTTTATTAAATTTTTGCTCTTCTGAGAAATTCTTCATTACATGTGTTTATGCTGAGAATTACATTGAGGTGTAAAAAATTGACATGACACACCAACTCAGCTGGAACACGACTTAAAAAATTAGGTTTGGCATGATCCGACTAATCTTTTTATCGAATTTGTGTCAGGAATTCTAACTCTTGTAATGTTTTGGTTCGTGTTAACCTGTCAACCTGGAATTCATCCAAAACTTACTCAATTACCCAAAATTACCCATCAACTCAAAATTTACCCGAAATTGACCTGAATTTGACTTAAAATTGACCCAAATAGTTGTTATTCCTCGTTTTAAATGGTTTCTATGGTACGAGTTTGGTTGGCAGGTTAAATGAGGATCATGTTTATGCTAAACTTTTTGACTTTTTTCATATTCAGGTTAAGTAATGTCAAGCACTTTTGTGTTGGGTCATGCACAAACCAGAACCAGACCCGTGAATCTGACTTGACACCTCTAAAATCTCCCCATTAGAAAAAAACAAATTATGGAATCTAATTTTTACTCTTGCTATCAACATTTCAAAATTGTGATTTATATCGAGATATTTCAACTGTATTTTGAAAGCCAGAGAAAAAAGTGTGAGGTTAAATTTATTGAATTTAAAAAATGTGTATGTAACTCATAACTTTTAAAACTTCCTAATGCTTACCTATCTTTTAGTAAGTACAATCGGCAATTTGTTTATCTTATAATGTTCTTACTTGACAAAACTCTTTGTAACATTTTTTGGTTGAATGATTTTTCACTCTTATTTTTAATTGTTAGAGCCAATTACTTCCGATCAATCTCCTATTATTTTTCAACTAGGCATCGCATTTATTCGTTGATGTAGATTTATGTATAAAAATTTACGAAGTCGAAATCTTAAATCATATCTCAAAATTTATATCGAATGATGAAAATTTGTTGATGAGGTATTGCATATCAAATCATATGCTCAGATGCTTTGATAAATAGGTTGTTGATGCACTGGTTTTTAAAAATATACATATCATTAGAAAATTAGTTAACCAAGTTTTTATTTTAGAATCATTGTGAGAAATATAATCATGAATACAATGAGGTAAGAAAATACTTTAATTATGGCTCACTTGAAGTTAATTTTTTTTTTAACTTTTGTTCGTTCATCATCGTTGAATTCTTCTTCTTTCAAATCTTTCCCACTTTTCAATTATAAAGTGTTTACATGTTCTCTCACATTAATTTAGATGTTGCTCAGGAGAGCACCTAATTATTGTAATAATGCTTATCATAAAATTTATTAGTTCATTGCCTTTCGAGAATGTCATAAGTCTTTGCATGAATTTAGAAAGAGAGAGCATGAGTTTTATATAAGCATCCATTTATGAGATGTCTCCATTCATTGCCTATTTTTGCTTGCTCAAAGGCTAATGAAAACCAAGAGGTTGTTAAATCATGTTTTACTTATCTGAAAAAAATTGTATGATTGCACAAACATGAGAATGAATTTCGACACTACTGATTTTGATTTTTCATAAATTTAACACACAGAACTTGGGATTATGCAAAAGAATTATTTACTTGGAACAGAAAGCAATGTTGATTTCTTAAATTATTCCATTACACTATTATAAGCAAATTTTCCCTTATAAAATAAAAATTAAAAAATAAAATGTTAGCAAATTATGCAAAAGAATTATTTACTTATAAAATAAAAATTAAAAAATAAAATGTTAGCATCAATTAAAAAAATTTTGTAAGTGAATTGAAGATAAAAAAAATAGTTTAAAGGTTTCTCAATCAATTCTGAATAAATGTGGTTATACATTAAAATAAGAATAAATCAATATGTGTGGTACACTATTACAATATAAAAACAAGCAATCAAATATTATACTAAAAAAAAATACCTCCCAAGAAGCACTAAAAGAATAAAATAGAAATCAAACTACCCGATTATGTCTTCAAAAATTATCATGCAACCATAAAATAATTTTATAGAGTAATATTTTTCATCAAAATAAACAATTCAAATAAAAGTAAAAACTTACTATTTGTTTGTATATTAATTTCTTTATTTGACTCTTTAGTAATGAAAAATGCATCCTCTTTATAATTTTTTTATTTTGATGAACATCATAATAAAGTTTAGGAGTACAATCATCTTCAACAATAAAAAAATCTATAGCTTCAGTGCATGTGTAATCCAATGGATCATAATTTATCTTTTTGAAGTTTAACATATTCAATAATATCATAAATTATATTTATAGTTAAAAACAATATAAAAAAAAAAAATACTAGCAAGCATACCTATTTGTAAAAACAAGATTATATCGAACATATACTAAATTATATAGTCTTCGATGTTCTGAATAATTTCTTTATTTTGCATGAATTTGCTCAAAAACACTCAAGTTTCTTTCACATCCAGATGTTAACTAAGAATATGACTAAATTTTGTAAATTTGGAGCACTTGAACCAAACATCTTCCACCATTCATATGTAAAACATCAAATAAGAATAACTTTAAGAAGAAGCCTAATTAAAAGCAAATTTAATTCAATGCAATTTATGAAATAGATTTCACCAATAAGTATTAATATTTGAGAACTTACTATATTGCATTTCTTTTGTCATAGATAAAGCAATTGACATTTCAAAGCTTTCCAATTTATCTCAAAAAGGTCTAACTTTAATCATTGCAAATGTAGGCTTTGCACGTACATCATTGTTTTCAATAACCTCAACCAAAACTTACATCACTTCGAATTTTTTACAGTAATTCCTAACATCATACTTAAAGTGTGGATTCAAAAAATATGTTGCAGAGTGAATTCCTTGAAGAAGTTAACTATTCCATATCCTCTTAATGAGGCTTGTGCATGGCTTGTTTAATAGTTTTACATTTCAGATTATATTTTTAACTTTTTCTTTGACTCTATACATTGCATCGTAAACATGCCCAAGTGATGACTTCTCATATCCATCAACTATTTGTAATAACCTTATAAGTGGTGTAGATATTTTTGACATAATTAGACAATTGTTCATAATCTCACTATCTAACATAATAAAACATGTATATCATTCCTTAATTGTTTTTTTTTTTTGTCAATTTTGATTATGTATTGTATGATCTCACTATCTAACATAATAAAACATGTATATCTTTCCTTAATTGTTTTTTTTTTTTTTTTGTCAATTTTGATTATGTATTGTATTTGTTAGTAGCAAGTTCTTGCAAATCATGTTTATGTTCAAAGACGCACAACTTATGTTCAATCTGATATTTTTTTCAACCAAGATAATATGAAAATATGATTATAAATAACTATTGTTACCTTCGATGCATATTTACCAACCTCCAATATACGAGACATACAACCAATATTCTTTAAGATTAAATTCAAGCAATGTGCACCACAAGGAGACCAATAAATGTTATTATACTTTTCATGTAATAAATCTCCAACTTTTTTAAGTGTGTTTCATTATCAGTGACAAGCTGAATGATTTTTTTTTTTGATTTACCCACTCAACAACTTAAACACATAAAGAACTCATAGTTGTTGCATCTTTCATGATATCAGAAGCTTCGATAGATTTTAAAAAGCATATATCTCTACGACAATAAACTAAATAAATGATCAATTTTCTATTCCTCGTGTTTGTCCATCCATTAGACATCAAATTATATCCATTTTTCTTTCAACAAAGTTTGAAAGAATCAATGAGTGACTTACATTCTCCTTATAATCTCTGAACAAGTTAACTCTCATTTGATAGAACAAAGGTAATTGATAATCAAGACCAAATGTAGTTCTTGCATCAATAGTTTTTCGAGCAAAAGGTAAATTTAAGGCGTTGAATATGATACAACTACCAAAAAACCATCTAACAAGTGGCATATCGACCCATACGATCTCTTTAGAAGCCAACACACTTTTTAGGGATGGTTGTGAGTTAGACTTAGTTTCAAGAACAAAATAATTGTCATTCTCATGTAGCTTTATTTTTTGTTTGTCTAATCATTTATCACAAACAATTGAACTTGATGATTTTCAATGAGAATAATATCTTTCTTCTCAATAAGATGTTCACCATACGTGTGAATATAATCATTCTCCTATTGTGTCTCCTTTTTTTTTATATGTCTTTCAATTTTTCTAACATTATGATGATTAATATGAAATTGAACTTTCTCACATGGTGCAATTCTTCCTTTAACCCCAACATGATGTTGTTCATCCTGCTTATGCCTCCACCTTTATATATCAATCCATAATGTCAACATTTAAACTATTTCTTCCCATAAGAAAATCTGAATTTCACTAAAATGATTCCATGTTAGATAAAACATTTCACGAACATTAAAGGAAAAAAAAACATAAGATTAACTTCAAGATGACTCCATATAGGAATAACAAAGAGACAAATTTGGAATAAATTATATATATATATATTTCATATATATATTTCAACACATTAAAAGAATAGCTAAGAATGGCAAATTGAGATAATTGCACAATGAACTTAACTATTATTGACCTCACGTTTGTGATGACCTACTCTCTCAATAGAAGCCCAGGACTCAACCTTTGGCTTCCTTAGTGACCTTCCTAAATAGCTATAGATGGGACTCACCCATATAGGACATCTAACCAATCCTACAATCACTTAGGGATTCTTGAGGTTAAGCCCAATTCCTCAACCCTTGATTGAGACGATCGAGGGTCTATCTCAGTGGAAGCCCAAGTTGACTTCTTATAGGTGGAAGATGCCTTAGGTTACCCATGGAACTCGGAACCATATGAATTCCCCTAAGGACCCATTGAATGTCTCAGGTATTCTCATTGACCCTACAGAAGCTCGTTAGACAGAAGATTAGGCCAAGGCCAACGAGGAATTCTTACCACCTTGCCCTAGAAAGGCTAGTGTCCTCAATCGACAAACTTCAAGCAAGTTGACCAACTGAATTACAAATGTTAAAATCAAATTATAATGCAAGCATGATATAAAATCTATAAAATCAATTAGATTCATAATGACATTAACAATGTTTCAATAATTGTTCCCTCATTTTTATAGTTGTTCAAAACGTCTCTATAAATACAAACAAAAATATGAATAAAAGGGATCTCTCCTTGATTATCCCTACATAAATTTCAGATTGATTTTACTCTCTCTTTTTCTCTCCCCTTTACTCGGCTTTAACTCTCGGGAAAATACAAATCAGAATCCAACACACACACAGATATATATAATAGTTTAGTGATATATCTCATTTTTAGACGAGAAAAATGATGTTACATGTTTGTCAAATTAAGACATAAATAAGAACACTAGTGAATATTCCATTATATCTTAAATAATTATTAAACTATTTTTTAACCTATTAATTTAATTATTGCATTTAAATGCGTGCAATAATTAATTAATCAACTTTATTTATCCCTTTTTCTTGCATTTATTTTGCATTAGTCACCTTAAAACAAATATCATAATTATAAATATAACCTTAACTAAAAATTAAGCTAAAAATATCACACTCATACTTGCTCATAATTTATAATTTTTGAACATGCAAAAAATATTAAAAAAATATCTAACATGGAAAGCAAGGAATCATATGTAATTCATCCCATAAAACCATGATATTTTCATAATTATTCCTTATATTTTACATGTAAAACCCCGAAAATATAATAAAATAAATTATAGCAATATATTAATTTATAAATATATCCTCTTTAACTATTTCTTTTAATAAATAACACAAGAATTACAAAAGTGAAATCATTTATCAATCAATAATAAGAGTTGAGATCAAGTTTGAGTTTCTTCGGAATAAAATCCAGCGGTACGAGCGAGTCGCACCGCGGGCACCGTGGGTTCGCCTTCGATACCAGCACGTATAAAAGGCAGCTAGGGCACGCAGCCGCCATCATCCCGCCGGCCGATTCAGATCCACCGTCGTCCTCCTCCGCAGCCGACCGCCGCTTCATCGACGTCGACGCTGTCGACCATGAAGGCGTGGGTGAACGGGGAGAAGCCGACCCGCACGCTCGAGTGCGGACTTTACTTTCTCCAGCGTGCAGACGCTCTGGAAATCGCTGCGATTTCGTCCTCCGTAGCCGAAACCCGTGCCGGCGAGCTTGAGATCGAGGAGGGAGGAGTTCTCGGGGAGGCAGATCGAGGAGGAAGATGGAGGAGGGAGATTGAGGTCGTGCAGTCCTTGAAGCGAGCGATCGGAGTCCATCTTGTGGAGGTATGTCTTTCCCGACTGCAGTTAAGATTAGAGTTAGGGTTTTGGGGAGAAATTTTGTGCGACGGGGTCGAATTCATTGAGGTAAATAACTAATTTCTGAATTAAAAATCTGTTGATGCAAATACTAGAATATTCGCTTAGTGTCATTTGTCAGTGCGTGATTTAAAATTTAACTATACCGATATGAAGATTAGAAACAAGTTAAGTTTCTAAGATAACTTCAGACTTCATTCAATTTCGATCAGATAATTAATTCAGATTTGAATTTTTGTTTTAAATTCATCATTTAAATATAGGTGTGAAATTTGTAAATACATAAGAACATAATTTATTAAGATCGATTTTGATCAAAGTATCTCTCAATAACTTCAGATAACTTTCAAGTACCATTAAAATTTTCGTCTATCTCATCCAAAAGTTTCGGAATATTAATCGGATTATAAATTTTTTTTCGAGTTATTATTATTTAGTATAATAAAATTATATATTTTAAAACATAATTTATTAATTTCAATATACAGTATTTATATAATTAGAAAGAAGAGATAAATAAAAACGCACAATAATTCAGCTTTTCATAAATAAATTAACGATTGATCAAATTTAAAGGCCAATTTCTTAAAAGGGTCATTGATTTATATGTTAAATTTAAGAACTCTTGAAGATTAAAATTATTTAAATTAAGAGAGAAAAATTAGTCCCAAATCAAATTTGAGCATGAAATTATTGATTGGGTGTATCGGAATCACATATTGAATTGTCAAGGTGACGAAGAGTTACCATTAGATCCAGATGCCGTTCCCAGCCTGATGGAACCTGGAGGTCAAGATCCACCGCGGATTCATTGGCGGAGGAGGCTGCGGCGCCGCCGCCACCGCCGAGGAGGTCACGGGTAAACAAATCCCGCTGCTTGCTCTCAGCTTCCTCCATAATCCGCAAAAGCATGGTCACCTCGGTCGCCATGAGCCTGGAATCAAGTCGTCACGCAGGAAGCTGTGAAAGGCTAGAGAGAGATGGGGGGTGGGGAAGGGGGGAGGAAGAAGATGAGCCTGGGGAGGGAGAGCATTGAAGGGGGAGGAGATAAATAGAGGGTTATGTGGGGTCCTGGATGCAATTAATGTGCGGCGTAGATATTATTGCAGCAGGGGACTTTGAGTAGAGGAGGCTGATGAGTAATTAATAGGTTTATTAAAATAGCAGTTTGTTATTATTAGCGAAGTTAATTTGGTCATTGGAATCCGATGCGTGTGGGGACAATCGGTTCATTTATTGCGCTAGGAAAAGTACAAGCTCTTAAAGCAATTAAGACTGATTAGTGGTCCTTCAAGCTATTAAAGTCGGGCTCCATGATTTTCAGCATGGTTCATATCCATAGGAATTATTAGAAACGTCTAAAAAAGTAATTCAATATAAAATGATTGTAATAACGAGGAGGATTTTTATATTTAAAATATTTTGAAGCTATTTTATTCAATATAAAATAAAATGTGGGATTTTATTATTATTTTTTATTTCATTTGAAGTAAATTGAAAAAAAATGTATTCAAAATATATAAGTGCATGCACAATAACTATCAGTACGATTCTAAGAACGGTCAGACGGCCAAGGATGATGGCTGAACAATCAAAGCGTCTAACAAAAGGATTATAATTTGAGCCAGCCATCTAGTGATCGATTGCTCGATCAAGTTGGCCGACATGCAATGTCGGTGGATCCAATCGGCACACCACACTTGCGGTCCCAACTACCTAAACTTCTTGTAAGGATGTCCAGTTGCAAGTAGTCGACTACCGACTTTATCTTTGTAGAAGCGATCGTCATGAGATTGGTTGCCTCGGTTGACCGAACTCAAATACTTCGACGAGTTGTAGTCGTTGTATTACACTCAAATTGTAATGTAAATTTGATATTAAATCGGCGCATTAATTGCATTAAGGGCAATTTTTATAAGTGTTACATTCTTTCTGTAATTATACAAATAGGTTCCTATCAATAGAGAGTCAGAAAATAAATAAAGAGACTTCTTTCCCCCTACTTCTATGCTCAAAAAATTTTCTAATCGCTCTGCCCTCTCTCTCCTCCTTGTCTTGGCTCTAGAGGCATGCATTTTCGAAAAACAATTTAGGATTCAACATTCTAAAAGATGTTGCGGTGAGTGTGGAACATGCCCCAGACGAGAAGCAGAGCTAATTACGAAGGAGAAACCTTACAGAGACATATTATTAGTGGAATTCAATTGTCCATGAAGAGGTCTAGGCGCTACGCTTGCAGATGATGAACCAGTTCAAAACCCTCCGGGCGGTAATGACTTCGAGGAACGATTCACCGCCACTCTTAGCAGGATAGTCTCGGGGAACTTGCTCTGAGAGATTTCCTCGCGAGAATCCACCCACGCCCAACGGTGATCGATTGACCAAAGGGCATGGAGATTCCAGCCTACAGACAGTGCATCATCTACACCGATAGTCAAGCACCAGGCAGATCGAGTCGAAGCACCAGCCCGGGCGACTACATGCAATGTTTTCTCCGGCAGATTCTATAATGAAGCTAAAGATTCACCATTTGGATCCTTATAAGGGAAGAGTGACCTAGTTGACCACATGGCTTCATTCAAATTGTCGGTTGTAGTTTTGCAGATCGACGACACCATAAATTGTGTGCTTTACCTGATCCACTTAAGAAGGCCACATTTCAGTGATTTAACAGCCTGTGGATGGAATCATCCCATCTTTTTATGAGTTCAAAAAGCCAATTTTTGGCGCACTTCGCCAACATGGAGAAGCAACGTCTGGAAAAGAACTCTCTCGGACATGGAGTGGACACGACTTGAAGAAGTTTTTTTTCTTTGAAACATTTATTTAAACTTAAAAAGGGAGTGTCGTTGTAGATGTATAGATTCAATCGATGCAATGAAACTCATGGTTAACTAATTTCGCTCAAACGATGTTCAGGCCTCTCCAACTCTCTAGAAATTCGATTTGATCGATTGAATGATAGTGGATGATCGTAGAAGTTCAGAAAACACATTTTTTGAGCAGACAATTTTAAATAAGTTTGGACGATTGTTTTTAATGCTCGCCACCTGAGGAAATCCCCTTCTTTGACACTCGACTTGAAGAAAAATGAAAAAACTAGAACATCGACCAAATGAGGTTTGTCGCTCCCATCAGTGAGAGGACACCTTTGCCTTCGATTCCTCGCAAAGCCGACCAAACTCCCATTACTCTCCACTGACTAGCAATTTTTTTGTGACTGTAAACGCAATCAGCGGAGGCCCCTTCCGCCCTTTTTTGATAAGAAGGAGAGGTCACCGATCCCAACGATGGTCTCATGAGAAAAGCATGCCAAGGATTTACCATGAAAATATAATTGGTACTGAGACGGGACGGTTCGACTGTTGATTTCCCAAAAAGGAAAGAGAAAAGGATTCCCACGTCGCAATCATCACAACCTATAACATTGATTCGTTGTGTTCACGTGATAAGGCGGCGATGTCGGGCCTGCAGTAATGTTCGACCGCTATTTCCCCACGCTAGGAGACTTCGACTCTATCGACTACACTAGAGGAACCGGTCGATGAACGGATTTAGAACTCGGTGGACACATGTACGCAAAAAAAAAAAGGTCAACTACGATAGACCGATTAAGGTGGTTTACGCCACCTTTGCAAGTCACTATGGTCTGAAGGGTCAGGTTTCCAGAGATGGTTCTATGCTCACTAGCAACAAGAACCGCGAAAGGCAATAATGAATATCATCCCGAAGACAAGTCCCCGAGGGTTGCCCTCGTAGGTGACGACAAGATTCACACATAGCAAGAGGAATAAACCTGACCAAGCAAAGATCTAATCGACTGCACACGGTGGGGGTAAGCGATGACTTAGGCCCGCGGGGGAGACGATCAGTCGGTGTATCCCAGTTGAACAACACAAAATATTTGAAAGCATGATTTAACCTACCAATCAACAATTCAAATTGAACAATCCATTAAAATTAACAGTCATTTGACGTAAAGTCATGTGCTATCTAAAATTCAAGATTTAGCCCTGAGGTTGATCGAAACACTTGTCAGCGACAAGATCTGCAGTACATTATAATGATCACCTCAGATGCGAGTCTCTCAAGAGGCGACAATCCAACTTAACAAGATAAGCTAAATATCTTTGTTGATCGATTAGTGCAACAAACTCCCTTGCGAGATGACACACAATTAATAGAGTCGCGATCGATTAGGAATAAGTTCCAAGTAAGCAAAAATTAACAAGTTTTTCTAGTACGAGAGAAGAATTACAAGTACTTTTTTATTTCGGCTTTTCGAAACAAAGAAATATTACAAGTTTTCTCGACCCAGGTTCTAGCAGGTGGCAGAGTGATCTTTGCTACCAGAGGCTTCGGTCTCCTTAGTATCCTTCAGGCTTGTTTGGAATCAAAGCGGAGAACTTATTTGGATCAGAGAATTTGGGATTGATAAGACCGTGGTGAATGAATCATTGGATGAAATAGTCCACCCCATGCCTAAGCTTCTTCGATAGGTCGTCTTTGTGTTCTCCCTTGGAAATAAACGAGGCAAACTTATCCTTCAGCTCCACTACCTCTTTCTTTAAGGCTTCTATGGTATCAATGGATTCTTGATTAGCCTCGAGAGAGTTGTCAATTTTGAACTCCAAGAGGTCCCAATCGTCACGTGCCCTCCCCAGCTCCGCCTCCTAAGAAGCAATCTTCATCTAAGCTTTGCCTAAAGAACTATCTAACTTGATCGAGGCCAATCCCTAAAAGTGGGCAGCTTGCATCGCCATCAAGAGGAACCAATCCGCGTTTTGGCAAAGCTCTTGACGACTAAAACTTTACAGAGATCGACCAAGCTCTTCAGACCGCAACAACTACAAACCTTTGTTCTTATCCAACTGCGGAAACCAGTCCTTCAACGTGTTCAAAAGACTGAATCGTTTGTCAGTGCCGACCATCCACCCGTCCCTTCTACTCACGGACTCCCACTCAAAATCCTTCTTACTCCTTTTCAACAGAGGGGATGAGGGGCAGCCATAACCGCCCCACCCTCCCAACCCCCGCGGGAAGGCGAAGGCTCGTAACGGGAGACCGTGCTGCCCCTTTCAACAGCGACATGGATGAAGGGGTAAGGAGTCGGACGGTCTTTGTCTGCTTGAACATGGCAATGAAAGAAGAATCATCGACTTGTGAACCTGGCGGGGCATTAGTAATTTGTGATGCGCCGATCGACGCACCAGATTTTGAGGAAGAGGGGGCTGAAGCCGTGGCTTCACTTGGAGTCCCTCTATAAGCAGATGTTTCCCCACCACCTTCCTCTATCAAGAAAATGAGAAGCAGATTTTCGAGCGATAAGAGTGACCTCACCAATCACTGTATCTTGAATAACGACTGTGGTTTCAGACACACTCATAATATATTTTGAGGCCGCACTACTAAGGAGCGGATCCTCGCCTTTTACGAAGTTACTAGAATGCCAAAGTTTAAAACCTAAGTTATCAATCTCCTTAGCCTTTTTTCCAAACCATTTAGTTTCTTGAATACATAAGATATTAATCTTTCTATGAATCATAATATTGATTACTTCCATTAAATTACCATTGAGAGTACATATATTACAAAGTCTACGAATCATAATATCGATTACTTCCATTAAATTACCATTGAGAGTACATATATTACAAAATCTTATCATAATAGTAATTTCATTAGTTTCGTGAACTAAGTTCTTTACCCGCATCCGTCCGTAATGTGAGAACCTTTGCTTATTTGACACTATACTCAGGTGCCGGTGAAGCGGCCCTTCCAGACTTTTCACTGTATTCAGGCTATGCAGTCTGTCGCTTCCAGGAGATCCTTAACACTTACACAATGATCAAAATGATTCATGTAATGATTTTTTCGACAAATTTTACGTGGTTGTCGACTGCCTAAGGCAATCCTCCACTTTTCACATCCGGACTTGGGACTGACAAAAAATAAGAAAAAAACTTTGACATACTTCAAAATTTGTCCATTGAAGGAAGGGCTTTTGAGAGCGCGTCTCTTCCTTGTGACAGGATACCTTCATTTTTCTGTGGTAGCGGCTTGGGGGGGCTGGTGACTCTCGTTTCCGTCAGCCCCTCTTTACCGACCTCAATGCCTTCGACAATCAGGCTCTACTGGCCCTCAACAATCACTCTAATTCTAGGCCCAGGAGCTGATGTTCCCTGGTTTGCACCTCAAGAAGCTCAGACGAGTCGACTTGATCGACCAACATAAGTTGAGTCTCAATCATTTTTCCTTATTTACGATCTTTTTCTTTGTGGCAGAGGCAAGGATGCAATAACCTGCCCTAGCCAGTAGTTTTGGATTCACCTCATTTCGACTCGTACCGTCACCCATGATATGCTTTAGCTGTCTGGGGAAAGTTGGGGTAAAGAACGTAACGTCAACCCTCTTGTCTTATTTAAAGGGTTCATTGAGCACGAAATTTAAAGGAAAGTTAGTTATCGAATTAATTTTCTCACTTTTTGTGTCATTGATTGTTTAATAGTTTGTTTAAAAGGGGCAAAAATGAGGAGATCGCCGGCTTGGGGGTCACAAAGAACTTATAGCCGGAAAATAAAAACTTAACTTGACAAAATAAAACTGGAAGAAATTTTATTAATAACAAGAAGACTCACAAACTAAAGTTTGAAGAGATAAGTAGACACTTGGCTTCAGGCCAGACTAACTGCAACTTAAACATATATCTCTCTTATATAGAGAAGGAGACAGAGTTAAGAGATAAACTTCACACCGATAGGATAACGTGACATCGTGAGTGGAGAATAATTTCACTCAACGTGGACGACCAAGATTTTACCTTGTGGAAAGGTAAATTCCACTAGCCAAAACCGCGGGCCAAAAAGTAGAAAACCGTGGGCGGAAATGTGGTATGACATCTTTTCCGTACCCACTCACAGACTTAATGGTCAACTGACCGACAAAACTTAATAATTGTGGGTCCACTACAGCTCCACATGATGCTGACATTTAGACTACTATCTGGATGTATCCAGATACAACACAAATACATAATACAATACATACGAAAATACATATATACAAGAGATAAGACTGTATCGAATATACACCCTGGAAATCACACTTCTTTTTTCAGGCATTGATACACCACTTGTGCCGCAACACTGATGAGACTGTCGAGACGATTTTCCATTATTTTAACATCCGGAAGGATGTCACTCCATGCATTATCCCTGCTTGAATTCCTCTTACAGTAGACAACTTTATTTTCATACATCATTTGAAAAATTTGGAGTTCATTAAGCACTTTGTTAGCTTGCCCTGACTCGATGCGTCTGGCAGCTCCCCTAAGCTTGTCATGAGCGTCTGCAGATAATGGGAAATCAAAGCTTTCCCATAGTAATTCCCAATGTAAATCGCTGACGTCTTTGGGAATATTCGGGAGATCAAAAGAGCTAGGCTGACTTCGGTTGAATTCCTTCCTTCAATTCTTCTGTTGTTGCATCCATTCTTGTCGTAATTCATAGCGCTTATCTGGGATGTTGTGGTTTCATCGGCGGTCGTGTATTCCTTTTTGTGTCCATTGATAAGTATTCGATGCAATTTCTGAATATTCGTCCTCTCTGATAGAATTTCTTCCTTTACAATTTGAGCTTCGAGCGTCCATTCTTCTCCTGCAAATAGAGAATTAACGCTTTCTTCCTGACTTGCAATTAAAATAAATGTTAGTTGAGAGAGTGAGTCAGCAAGAACACTGTTCTTTCCGTCTATATGTTCAAAATGAACGGCGATCCCCAGTCCGTTGATGAAGTCAGTAAATACAAGTCATCTAACTCTAGATGGTTTGTTCTGAGCTGTCTTATTATAGAAAGAGATTATGACTTGACAATCTGTTCGAAGAATGATTTCAAACTTGTCGAGATAGTGAATTTTTAAAGAGTTTAAACTTTCCATGCAGGCATGGATTTCTGCGTCAATAGTAGATTTTATCGTTGCAAATTTTCCACTTGCATATGCGCATATTCTTTCAGAAGATCGAGGATCATTTTTAGTCATCTTCCATTTGCATACTCCTCCCCATCCTTCCATACAACTATCTGTTTCAAGAATGATAAAAACATTTTCAGGAGGAATCTCTAGATCAGACAATTTTTGAACTAAGTCTTTGATTTTTTTGATAAACTCCCAATCATGATCTTTTAGCCTCTTATCTCCATTAGGAGATGCTTTCTGATACAGCGGTCCAAGGAGAACTCCAAAATTTGGACTGTAACTTCTGGCATAATTGAGAATACCAATCCAAGATCTCATTCCTTGTTTTTCTTTTAATTTTTCGTTAGGAAAATCAGCTATTTTCCTTATAATATGAGGCTGTAACTTAATTTTTCTTTTTCCAATAATTGCTCTCAAAAATTCAATTTCACTTACTGCTATCTTCATTTTCGTTGGAGATAGCACCAATCTTTCTGCCTCAACTATCACAAGATATTTTTCCAAATGCTCATTGTGCTCAACTTCATTTTTACTGAAAATAATTATGTATACAGCAAGAAAGTTAGAGCATTTATCAAAATAAAAATCAATTTTCCTTTGGAAAGCGGATGGTGCATTTTTCAATCCGAATGACATGACTAGCCACTCATACAGTCATATTGGTACGGTGAAGGCTGCCCATTTAATTGAATCAGAATGCATGACAACCTGATGAAATCTGCTTTTTAAGTCAAATTTAGAATAAACTTGACTATTACTGATCTTCTTAAGCAGTGTATTGATCCCGGGTAACGAATACTGATCTTTATGAGTGTTGTCGTTCAAAGATCTGTAGTTGAACACAAGTCGTTCCTTTCCTCGTGTTTCTTTTCCAGTTTTCAGGTCAACTGTTGTACCTGAATTTACAATTATGACTAGTGTTCTATGTCTACTCTTGTTCGATCTTATTACCTTCAAGTTCAAGAGAGCATCGATAGGACGCTTAAACTGTTCTTGCATAGCGGGAGTCACATGTTTAAGAGGCTGATCCTGAATTACAAGATCAAGATTAATTATATCAATTTTATAAGTTACCTTGTTTTTAAGCCAATGCCTCTAAGGATTCTCCCATATGTATCCGTTTTCCTGCAGCCTGTTGAATAGAGCCATAAATCTTCTAACAAAAGAGTTTTCATTGTTAGAAATTATATTTGAGTAAAGTGATTCTTGCTGTAATTCATTGTAGAAATCATAATCAATTTCTAACTCAGGAATCTGTTTGGCTGCAACTTCCACATCAATTGTAGTGTCAACATGTGTTATATCTTTATAGAATGTAATCGTATTTCCTTCTATCCGCATGTCTCCATGCATGCTTCTTATAAAGTTACATCCTATTAAAATTTGAATACCATCATTAATTTCCATTGGTATACAGTAAATCAATGATATTCTAAAACTATGTTCAGATATATACATTCTATCACCCTTATTTTTTTTAGCAGAATTAGTGGTAAAATTAACTCTACTAAATGTAACTTGGTAATTTAACTCTTCGAGTACCTCTTTCAGGACGACACTGATGCTTGCACAACATGATGTTGCTCCAGCATCAAGTATCCCTTTTAATCTGAATCTATCGACGCCTGAGATTTCAAAAGTAATTGTTAAATTAAATAACTTATTGATGATCCTTTTCAGAGCCTTCAACACTTGTTCCTTTAGTGTTTTTGAGAACATCTTCGCTCAATGTTCTTCGATCTGTTCTGGATCATCTTCTTCATCCTCGAATGTGACAATCTTTTTACCCTTATCCCCTAGGGTAAGTTCCTACAATCTTCTGCTAATTGTTTTTCAATTTCTTGTTGAAGTTCCTTCAGCCTTCTATTTTCCTCAATCAAGTGTTCTGTGTATTTAACTAGTTCATGAATCAAATTATCCTTTGATTGAAATTGTAATGAGGATAATTCTTTTTGAACTGTTATTGCCAGATAAAACTTGACACACGGTGGACAAGCAGTTATTTTGCATAACACGCAATGTATTCTCATGCTAGAATTTGTAATGATAAAGCAATAGGAACATCGAAAATACTGACTCTTTAAAGGTTTGTTATGCTTCTATTGATGTAAGCATTTCTCCTGATATTCCTTCAACTTGATCAGACATCTCCATCTGTAATCTTCTTTCATCATTACTCCAAATTCTTCTATTTGTCAGTTCTCAAGACCACGGATGTGGGTAAGGGTGTTAGCTTCTTCACCCTCTGAAATTGAGCAAATAACGTCTGATGATTATTCATTAAAATCAACAGAAAGAACATCGTAATCTTCTGGCAGCTCAAAATTGTTCAGAATACCTGCACTTGCCATGTTGTCTCTTTTGCTCTTACATTCTTTAGCAAAGTGCCCCTCGTCACCACATATGTAACATCTGCACTTAGAAGATTTTGGCTTGTTCTTATTTTTAATCACACGAACATGAGAGTCGTGTGACTTTCCTTTGTAATTCTTTGACTTCCTCAAACCATACTTCTTATGATGATTGAAAAAATCGGGTACTTGAATTTTCTTACAAAGTGAGAGGTCTTTGATTCCTCTTTGTACAAAAGCCCTCTTGCATAGTTCTGCAAGATATTGATAAGTGAATCTTATCCTTGTCATAACCCTTACTGTATTTCCGGGATATTTCTTCTTAAATGCTTCTTCAATCTCGTTGCCGATAATTGGAGACATTTTTTTGAAGAATTTGTCAGATAATTCTGGACTTATATACATACGTCCAGACTTTGCTGCAAGGACCTTATAGTCATTCATATATTCAAACATGTTCTTAATTTCTGAACATGTTAATCTTTCCAGATCAAGGTAGGCTCTATTTTGTTTATCTGTAGAGCCTTGATACGGATCTTCTAACAAAATTACTCTTCGGATAGCAGATAGAACATTCTGAGGATCGTCTGCAATATTAATTACAGCTTCATATTCGTCCTCATAAGCTATCCTCCATTAAATCCATATGTTCTTTTCGACTTCCCCCAGCAGGTTTTCTATAAACAGAACTTTGGATTTATTATCTGCGAACTGTTTATCATTTACCAGATTTTACCAGATTTAGTGTGATCTGGAAATAACATCATCATAAAGTGAAAAATCATCTGGTAATACTAGCATGACGCCATGAGCTGGTAATACTAGCATGACGCCATCATGAGCATTCTGTGCTGAAGGCAGAGTCTGCATGTTATGTTGGTAAGATCTTTTAAAATAAGAAGTCATTGACCTTAAGTTCTGAAAATTATTTGAAGAGAAGGAAGAGGGATCCGCCTGTGCTCCAGAAATGACAAGTGGATACATAACCGACCCCATGACAAGTTCATTTGGTGGTAGATAAGAGGACGATATAGACGCATAAGCACTGTCTGCTTTTGCGGCCATCTTCTGGAGTCGTGGATAGGCTAACTCAGCGAGTTGTCCTTCAATATTAGGATAGATCATCTCGGGTTCAGAGAATGATCTAGGGGTAGGTAAAGACTCATGTACTGGTGGAGCTATTTCAAAAGGATTGGGCTCAAATAATTTAGGTGGTGTTTCTAAATTACAAAAATTGGCAGTATTCTCTCCACCAACTTCCGCGAATGAGCTCTGTTCATTTTTAAGATTATTGAAATACAAAAATAATGAGAAAAGATCTTCGTTGTCATCTCCTTGTTCACTAGGAGATTGATCCCATACTGGTTCATCATCACCATCATATTCTTCAACTTTGCATATAGTAATGCAATTTTCATCATCTTCCTCATAATCCCATAGGGGAACATCTTCGAATGTCATATATGCCGCTTCATCTTCAGTGCTTCAACATCTTGATTAGAATATTGAGGTATAGGTGGTTGGAAGGTGGTGTTCGCGGGTGATATTGATCGACTACGGCTTGGGAATACGATCGGCGGCGGACGACGATAGTGGGGGGACAGGCGGTTAGGGTAATATGAATGAAAATATTAAGATCTTAAGGAGAGAGAATTGAATATTATAAAATTAGAGTTAGGATAAGAATGAAAGTTTCAATTTATCATGTCGTTGGCTTAGGATATGCTCTTGTTCTTGAGAAATTTAATATAAATTTTCTTTAAAGGATAAGGTTCCTCATTATGTGAATTATGTCTCTTTAGTGTTTAAATTTTTTTTTTAAATTATTAGAAGAAAAATTATTTTGGTCAATGTCTTCTCAAAATTAATTGATTTTTTTTTGGATAAATTCATACAGAGTGCCCGAAATATTGTTATTTCCAAATCAAGCACTGCGATGATTTTTTGAACTACAAAATCGATGTATTTATGCATGTCACGATCAAACAATTTAGAATATGATAAAAGTGAATAATATGGGATGGGGTTTTATTATGAATTTTGATGTTTGAGTGAGAATTTGATATTTGATTCGTAAATAGCAATATTTTGGTGCCTTATATGTAATTGCCCATTTTTTTTTATAGTTGATCAATATTTTTGCTCAATTTTTGTATGTTTGTTCTCATTTACACTTCATTAATGCTATTGTTGATGATTGAAGGATTTTTTTTTTCTTTAGGGAAACAATATTTGGACAAAGTCAAATGCATTATTAACAAATAATGATCAGAAAATGTAAAATTTACATGCCAACTTTATGAAATGAAAGTGATGGAACATCAAAACATACTACACCTTTCTAATTGCAAGTGTACTTGAAGAGCTTGAAATCACTTTTATCTTTAATTTTTAATCACCAGCCTTTGCCTCTAACCACATTGTAGATTTTAGAGAAAGCCAGAATAATTATTTGGTGCGCTATTATTGTTTGATGGATATGATGAGTATTAGTGGGACTGGAGTTGATCAAATTTCAATTGGCTGTTCCTATTTGGAGCTTCAAAGGTGTTTCTAGATAGATATATGGTGAGGTTAGGTATTCTATGGATAGCCTATGATGCTTGGGAAAACCATTGCAAGAGTTTTTTGGGGTTGTGATAAGTTTTATCGAGCGGAGTTGAAGAAAGATGAGCATGTTGGATTAAGTCAAACTTTAATAGCTATCTCAACCAAAGAAAAACAATAAGAGGGAAGTATTATATCTTAGAGAGAAGTTTCATAACACTTGAGGTGAATGTGGGTAAAAATCGGGCCAAAAAAAAAATCCAAAATAAAGAAATAAGGTGAAGAAAAGTAACACAAAATTAATAAGATAACATCTTTTTCATCAAACAAAATGTATTATCTCATCGAAGAAATAAACAGTTCAAACTAGCCATGAAAATACATTTGAAAAAGTATGAAATCTCAAGTTATATTCAAAATATGATGTCCTATATTCTAGAATTCTAAAACTATTTGTAGATTTTACATCAAAATTATGAAAAGCTATAATAGTATCAAAGTTCACATGAGTGTACGAAAAGTCATAATCAATAACATTCACATAATTACATGAAATAAGATATTTATCATTTTTCATCATTCTTCTCCCCACATTAAGAATCTTCATGAAAATGCTACTTCTTGTTTACCCTAAATTTTTATGGAGAAAAGAATTTATGGCCATTTCAAATATTTGAAGCTACGTAAAAATTATTCCAAATCTTCACGAAGAAGCTATATTAAGCCACTCTAAACTCCAAACATCCATTTTAAATATTGATGCGTGTCGGAAGATCCGCGATGGTAGAGTAATAAATTATTATCTCAGTGTAGTATGATAATTCATCACACAACATATAAGAGAGAGTAGCGAGAGGAGACACCATGTCTTTTATATGAAAAAGCCTGGAAAAAGAAAAAAAAACACAGGATCTGGCTCAGTCGAAGTAATCCAATAAGTACATATGTCTACTCTCCTCTTGAATTAGAGAAGATGGAATTACAATTTTGATGTACTACTGTAGTTTAATAATAATAGTCATAACGAGCCGCGAAGATCTTAGTTGGTTGTTATGGTGACAGTAGTTGGCATGGATGGTGTAGATAATGGTTATAGTGCCAACTTATTGTAAAGGTCGAAGTTCAAAGTTGTGGTAGTAGTTTGTCATTTAGGCCATAGGTAGTTGCTTTGGGAGCGTCAGTTGGTCACAGAGGTTGTAGTAGGGAGATACAGGAGTTGTGAACCACATAGGTTGTAGTGGTGAGTCACAATAACGTTTATAGGTTACAGTGGCTGAAGTTGGGGGTTGTATGAGTAGTAAGTCGTGTAGCCCACAGTGGGTCATGCAGGCAATAATAGTGAGCTGCAATAACGTTCGTATGCGACAATGACCGCAGTTGAGAGCTGTATGAAATGTGGAACATGTAGAGCGTAGTTAGTCTCATAGGTTGTTGTGATGAGCTGCAATAATATTCATAGGTCACATATGCTGAAATTGGCAACTGCACAAGCACTGAACCACGAATGTCGTAGTTGGCTGCATATGTCATAGTAGTGAGCTGCAATAACTTTTATAGGTCATAGAGATTGGAGTTGAGAGCTGCACGAGTTGTGGACCACTTAAATCGTATTTA
Source organism: Phalaenopsis equestris (assembly GCF_001263595.1). Classification (NCBI taxonomy): domain Eukaryota; kingdom Viridiplantae; phylum Streptophyta; class Magnoliopsida; order Asparagales; family Orchidaceae; genus Phalaenopsis; species Phalaenopsis equestris. The sequence goes on from NW_018164444.1 coordinate 81,164,918, forward strand.
ACACAATTGTCATAGTGATGAGCTACAAAAACGTATGTAGGCCATAGAGATCAAATTTGGGAGTGGCGCGAGTTGGTCACATCAATCGTAATGGTGAGTTGCAAAAATTTTTGTAGGTCGTAGAGGCCGGGGTTGGGAGATGTATGAGCGGTGAGCCACATATACTGTAGTTTCCACATAGGTCGTAGCGGGGGTTGTAATAGCGTCTATTGGTCGCTGAGATCATAATAAGGGGATGCAGTTGTAGTTAAACATGTAGGTCGTAGGCTGTAGTAGGGAGTTGTGAAGAGAGAACTGTAGGACTTTGAATAAGGTCAATGTATTATGAGTATGATAGCTATAAGCAGTTATTGCTGGGAGTTACACTTTTTTCAAGATGCATCGTTACGTCGTATTTGGAGTACGTCGTTACATTGTCTTTGGAGTGTATCGTTACACCTTCTTTGGGGTGCATCGCTTCATCACATTTAGGGTGCGTCGTTACACCGTCTTCGGGGTGCATTTTTACACTGTTTTTGGAGTGCGTTGTTATGTCGACTTCGAGTTGTGTGTTAAACCGTATTTGAGGTGCGTTGTTACGTCGTCTTGAAGGTGTGTCGTTACATCATATGATTCATCAATATTAACGAGTAGAGGGTGGACGACGGTGGTGGAAAGCAGTTGATGAGCGGTGGTCGACGATGGTTGGCGGGTGCGAGAGCAACAAATATTCATCGTATCTTTGATATAGAATAATATTAGAATTCAACTCCTAGTTCAACTCTAGCTCCATGTCACTCCTCCTGGAGCCCCCTTCATGAAAAGGGCGGGACTCTATTTATAGAGTATAGGAGTCTCTCCCTCCAAATAAGGAATGATTCAGAACCACTCAATCAGACGACTTAGAGAGATAACCCCAATCAGATGTCATTTTATGTATATTTAAGTGCCTTAAAAATATCAAAATTGAGTGATATTAGACTCGTTGGATCTCTCTCAGATACTCAATTTGACTATACGTTTGTCAAATGTGGAGTTTGTTTGACCCTCCAATTAGTCCCTCAAAGCTTCAAAAAACTATTTAATGATTTGATTTGGACTTAATTTGACTTAGATTGAACGAATTTTGGTGTCATTGTGTTAGTCTCGACTATAGGTTTGCTAAAATTGGAGTTCTATATGATTTTTAATTGAATTTGAAGTTTTGTTGCTAAAAATGTCTTGATATTCGAGCTAATTATCTCTAGATTTGTGTGGGATGCAAATTTGATGTTGCCATTAAATATGATTGTGATTAGGGGTGCAAATGAGCCAAACATAAGCGAGCCTAGGCTCAGCTCGTGTTCGTCTTCTTAAAAAACACTCCTATTGGTGTTCAAATTTTTTATATTTCGAACAAAAAAATGTGTTTGTGTTCTGCTCGTTTATATAGCGAGTCGAACACTTCGAACAAAAAAATGTGTTCGTGTTCGGGCGAGCCTAACAGGAGCTGTTTGCAAACAAAGAGTCGCTTTAACAATTCTAATCACACAGCCGTAGAATATTAAGGGTTGGAGCAAAATTTAAATCTTATTATTTATATTAAATCATCTTTTAAGTATAATTTAATTTATTTTTATTCAATTTTTTTAATTAATAATTTTAATTGATTATAAATCTCTATAGGCTTGTAGTTAATTAAAAATTTTAAAATACTACTCATCAATTATATATATATATATAGTCTTTGTTTGTGTTCTACTTGTTAACTTAGAGAACGAATCGAACAAGAACTGCTTAACGAGCCGAAAACAAACTGTTCGCGAACAACGAGTCATTTTGACAACCCTAACTATGATCATCACTTCAAAGTAGAGTGTCTTGACTTATTATACTCCATCATGATTTATAGCTAACAAAGTTGGGTTTCACTGAAAAGATGTTTGCATCTGGATTCTTTCAAGTCACCATATAGAGTAGGTGTCAAAGCTGTAAGTGGAGCCATTATTTTGGCTCACCACAATCTACATACATATGATCTTGGCATTTGCAAAACATAAACACGTTTGGCCACCAATAAATTTATACCATGTAAATAAATAAATATTTTTCTCTCGAAGATTGATCTTTTCATGATTGTTTGGTTGATTTTAGTTTAACTTTCAGTCTTGACTTGCAATTTTATGCTTTGAACTAAAAATCTAAAATAATAAAGCTCACCTGTTCACTAAATTTTGATAGAGTGATAGAGCATGTCAACTTGTGTATGTGTTAAACAAAGATTATTTTTAGGAGCTTCAGCTCATTGGATTATGATTATGACGATGAATATAAGTTTAAATATCTCATCAGATTGTCTATGTTAATCTCTTTAATTATAATTATCAAGTGTCTTAATCATGCCAAAATTAGGCAATCTTGTGCACATTACATCCCCCTCATTAACATGCATGTTTCAACAACAAAAAAATTGCTATATCTATATCTATATATATATATATATA
>NW_018164444.1:81167405-81173972 GCF_001263595.1 Phalaenopsis equestris
TATATATATATATATTATTTTATTATTAATATTATTTTATAAGAATGGTAGGAGAGTATTATATGAGTCCCCAACCACCCTAATGTGTCTAACTATTTGAGAACTGCCCTCATTACTGACAAATTAGCCAGAGTGGGATTTGAACTTGTGAGCTGAGGGGACTTAGACCTTCAAAGATGTTGCTCTACCAATAGACCACGGCTGATGGTACACACACACACAGATAGATAGATAGATATATAATACTTTGTAATGGTTATAGTCTTGCTCGTGCTATACATCTTCAGTTATCTCTTTCAAAACCTCAATTCAAAGTTCAAAGCCTTTGAAGTGTCATTTAGAGTCAAGGCAAGATTATAAGATCATTTATGTGAGACCTACAAGTAGGGATGTCAAAATAGCTCGTTGTTTGCAAATAGCTCGTGTTCGGCTCGTTAAGTAGCTCGTATTGACATAATGGCTTGACATAATAAGAGTTTTAACACTTCGCTTTATACAATGTTCATTAACGTAATTTTAGAAATTCTATGGTTCAGGAATCAATAAATATGATTAGTTAATTACATCAAAGGCGAGATTTTATGCTTTATAAATATGGTCGTTGGAGGGGGGGGGCCCATTTCATTAAGAATGGTAATTAAGGACCTAAACACGGGCCATTAATTATTAATTATTCAGCTCTATTAGGAAGCCGCCCCCACCAAAGCTAGAGTTCTTGGTAATCTGACTCTTAAATTGCCGAATTAATGAGAGATGTTGAAATGTTAGTATTGGAGTTCATCATTATCATCGTTGAGAAACTGGCGATAACAGATTTTAACTTTATTTTGTGTAAGTTTATTTGCATATGCATGTAAATAGGACATATAAATCACTAAATTCTTATGTAATTACACCTTGTTATTTTATTGATATGAACGAGGGTATAAATAACCCTTACAAGAACTCTATAATAGGAAAAATAATAAAAAAAGAAATGATATGAAAGGAAAGATATATCATATAATATCTCCAATAATTAATTCATATTAATTATTAGGAGATATATGAAATAACATAAAATAGGAAACTAAATAATTCTTAATTTAAGGAAATAAATATAAAATAGGAAAAAAAATATCTCTTTATATTAAGGAAATAATTTATTCATCATAACTTCTTATATGAATAAATTATTTACTACTATAATTCTTAACACACCTAGCACCTAAACATTCATATTTTCATCCACATCGTTGAAATCCTTAACATTATATCGAAAATACCATTATCACTATGTTTTTAAAAGTCATTTGCAGTTTTTCATTTATAAATTGATCACACCAATAATTTCTATAAGTTTGATGTCTTATCAATAAATTTTTATCCTACATGAATTTCAATGCATTTTTATAAGGGGTCATCCAAATTCAAATTCATGATCATTCAGACCTTAATTACATGACTTGATGATAATAGAGCTCACATGGGACATCGTAGGGAATTCAGAGATGAATGTCGTGATAAATGAACACCCATCTCCGATCATATATACAAATACACATACTTGCTCGCTTGACACAATTGTTCGTGATAAATGATCACAACCGAACAACGCAACAAGAAGCTATTAGAGCATATGAATTACACTAGGTAAAGTGACTGCACCAGTATAATTGGGGATACCCTTGCAGGATCTTGTACAAAGTGATCGCGATCTGCACTTGGGAAACATGAGAAGGGTTACTGTAGGGTGTGCTAGCCGTTTTAGAAACGCCATACCACTTATCATGAGCGTATAATGAGGTATGCTTTATGACAAAAGTGACACGAGTGCAGATGCATATACAAGATGCATCACCCATACAACATGCAACTCGGGTACACCGAGTATAGGACACCCTAGGGGAATTACACCTCGCCCAAGAGGTGACTTGGACGCTCATGCAAATGACAAACAAATGTCAAACAATGAAACCCAACGTACACAAATGAGAATGAGCTTGGTCACATCAAGTATGAGACACCCCGAAGGGAATTACACAATGCTTGAAAAATGGTCAAATATTCACATACAAATGGCACAAACAAGTGATGCATGATGTGCTTTGTCAAGTGACAAGCATACGACAAAAGTCAAACGATGCTATGCGTCCTGGGTGGTGTGATTCGTGCTAAGTGAAAAATCATGCACCTAAGAGGCACACATTACGCAACAGATGGGATGTGACATACATACGACACTTCTAGGCGGGACGCATGAAGTGAGGCAGCGTGATTCCAAAAAAAACACGAGTAGGTTGTAATTCCATGAGCTCAAACGAACTTTTCAAACAAACGTGACACCAAAAAAATCGATGCCAACAATATTTTTGATGTGACGTTAAATATTCAAGTCCTATGTCCATAAATATAACGGCTTAGGCCATAAAGTTTTAAATATATAATAATTATATGTTATGTATTAAGGATAAAGCTTAAGCCTCAAACTTTATCTTTTATATTTCTACCACCCAAATCTTCAATACATTACACCTAAAATATTGCTATTTTAACTTTTATTTAGTGAAATGCAACTTTCCTTGCATAGATAAGGTGTCATATTATATATATATATATATATATATGAAAAATAAAGTTTACATAGGATATATTCATAATTACGTAATAATGGAGTGGTATATATGTAAATCTGCCCAATCTTTTTTGACGAGTGATTAATATATGGTATTAGTTTTCTTCTTTAGCATAAGATAAGAATTCAAACCTCTTTTAAAAGAAAGGAAAGTAATCATAATTAATGAATTAATGAAAAGTCTCACCTGCAGCTTGCGCATTAATTACAGATTACTAAATCCATTTGAATTAGGGAGTTGTGGTGGGTGAGATTAGGATGCCAATATCTTCTACGTAGTATGCGTCAAACATCACTGCATTTAACTTGAATTCTAAGCCTTCATTTTTATCCATAATCTGATGCCATCATCTATTAGTGGTAGGTGATCCTCACCCAGCTATTGTTATCTAGGTTTGATTTGTTTAACGAAGATTTACAAACATACCCCACACTCTATTCTTATGTATTTGTATATCTACCACCAAAACTTCATTTTTTTAGATATATATGACATCTTACTTGTGCATTAAAAAGTCTATTTTTGTTTTTAAAAGTGAAAATAGTGACATTTTTTTTTATGTTGTAGATCGAAAAATGTGCCGGTGTTAGTTCTAAGGAGATCTAATGACTCAGAAGGAGATAGTACAGCAATGGAGGGCCTACCGATAGAAGGCCAAGAGATCCACTTATCCGACCAGATGCAGCCACCCGAGCTAAAGTCGTAGGCCGAACGAGCCAAAAGGACGACAAAAAGATTAATGATTGATCTGAATTCGAACCATTCAAACTAATCTAAGACATATAAGCATCCGTGTTAACCACTACAACAGAGCTGATCCAATAGAGTCAATTATCTACCAATAAATTTGACCCGAAAAAGACCCAGTTTCTTAATATCATCAACCATCCCACGGACTCCCCCGAGGCTCTTCATCAGGGATAAAAAATTCACAATACAACAAAGTCTTATTGTCATCCCACACCCTCTCTTCGTTGTGGAACGAGTTACATGTCGGGTTACGGTGATTCATTCCATCTGCCCGATAATCTAGTCTTGCTCCATCGAAAAGAGCTCATCATCTAGGAATCAAGAGTCGACAACCAGACTAAATCAACCAATCGGCAAAGTCTAGCATTTCAAACCAATCATGTCGACCCAAAGCCAATCAAGCTCGACTGACCGAGAAAGCAAACTCAGCCTAGGCGAACAAACGGGCCTTACCAAGTTGAAGCCAAACAAACTCAGCCGACCGAGTCAAAGAGAGTCACAAAGCAATAGATTCATACTTGTAAAATGACTAGAATATCCTATGCAACCCCCATTTAAGCGGGGGGTAGAAGTATAATGTCATCAATTATACTTTCTCTCCTATAAATAGGGTGATAATATTATGAGAACACAAAAGATAGACATGATATATTGTTGTACATTACTGTTCACTCTTTTCTCACTCATTTCATATACTCTATTCATTGGGTGTGATTCACGGACAAATAATGATTCAACATGTGTGATAGAAAAAGATTTGGGCGATATAAATGTAAAAAATAAAGTATAAGTGTTAAACATATATAAATACATAACACTTGCGGTGTATCTTTGTAAATTATATTTATAATGAGTCGGAAGGTATAAATGTAAAAATGTAAAATTTAGGTGTTGGAGTCTTCACGAGTTACGAATGAGTCGGACGGTATAAATGTAAAAATGTAAAATTTAGGTGTTGGATATGTAAATACATAGAACTTGGAAGGTATGTATGCAAATGCCCCAATTTTTTATTATTTATCCATAACATAATCTATCTTTTAATTTTATTAATGTAATCCGAAATAAATTATTTACAAAAATGCCATCAATTTATCATCTTGTATTTCAGACCTAAGGACTTGGATTTCTTCAGTTTGCCATTAGTTAGGATATCTATCTCTAACCACCCCCAACTGTTATAATTAATGCTAATGGTATATTTACACCTAGCATTTAATGTAATATGGAAGGTTATATTGTATTTAATTAAATGAAGATTTGCATTCATAACGCCCAATTTCTATGTTTTTACATATGTGACAACTTTATTTATGCATGGAATGCATGAAAATATATATTTGATTTATTATAAGCTAAAATAAGTGTAAAGTGCCAAAATGGTCCATGACTATTTACATTGAGGCCATTTACCTCTTAACTCTTTAAATTGGGGTTGAAATAATTCTAATAGGAGACTATAAGAGTTTAGTTTAAAGGATGAAAGTAAAGCCCCCCTTAAATAGAGCAAGATATGAGATTATTTCATCACCTCTTAAGTTGGATGCAAAGCCCTCTTAAATGGAGTAAGATTTTCTTCCTAACATGACAGACATCGAAATTCAGAGAATAAGAATAAAGCTCCCTTAAATGGAGCGAGACATCTGATTCTTTCGTTACCTCTTAGGTTGGATGTAAAACCCCTTTAAATGGAGTAATGTTTTCTTTCCTGACATGACAGACATTGAAATTCCGATGATGGGAGTAAAACCCCCTTAAATGAAATTAGGAATTGTTTTGACAATTTTAAAAAATTATGGGACTAAAATGGTCTCATAAATAGTCAGCGACTATTTTGACACTTTATTCATTAAAAGAGATGTTTTAGATGTGATATGAAAGATATGTCTGATATAAATATAAAAAGTAAATTTTAAGTGATATATATGTAAATACATAGAAAATAGGCGGTATATATGTAAATGCGCCCCCCCTAATTAAATTGTTGGTGTGGTACAATGAATTAAGTGAGTTATAAATGAAAGGTGGGTGATATGTGTTATATTAAATGAAAATTAGGTTACAAAAGCAACATGAACTATAAATGTGTGTACAAATTTAATTTTATCTTCTATTCCTATAGCAAATGTGACACATTAATAGCACTGCTGATATTGATATTCAAGGCAATAATTTTATGTTAAATATTTTATATATGAGAAATTTCTTACATATAGAATAATTTATTTTACAAATATACCTCCCAATTCCGAGCTATTAACATTTTAATCACCAAAACTTTATATTTTTTACATATTACATCTTTTTATGTTTATCTAATATTTTTTTTGTAAATCAACTATTTACATAACACGCTCTTAATATGAAAAAGCTCATTGATCTGTCCTCGTCTTTACGATACTCGTTGGACGACTTGTCAGGTACATTATTGAACGAACATCAAACAATAATCGTAATATGAACGAGCATAGATTGATTACATTTGAAGTTGATTGGACGGCAATCTGATCATTGTTCAATTCATCTTTGAATAATGAACAAATATAGATCAATTATGGCCAAATAACAGTTTGATCATTATTCGAAGATGCTTTATAGATGAAGCCGAAGACGAGTTATACGTTTGATGACTTTCCATTGTCTTCACCACTGCCCTCTTCCTCCCCCTCCTTCAAGTTCAAAAGAAGGTAACGAATTTTAGCCAAAAAGGACGGGAAAGATCAACACGATGATTAATATTTGATCATGTACATATTCTTTAAAATAAGGGATAAAAATAATGAATTTAAGTGAACCAAGCTGAAAATTCTGCTTAGAAGCTCTCGAATAGGAGCAAATATTCAGTGCCGTATCTTTATGTGTGGACCGTGATATTGGTGTGGTATTAATGTGATATAGCACCTCAATACAGCCACAATACCAAACCAATACTACTAATACCATCATAATACCACGTCAATACAGCTAATGCACATCTATCATGTCCGCACGTAATATTTATTCCCCGAATTGAGACCTACATTTACATACAGTCCACCCAATTAGGTATAATAATAATTTTTTAAAAAACTAGGGCATTTACAAAACCAAAAATTAAACAATAATAGCAATAAAATTATTTAATATTTAATAAAATTGGGGGCATTTAAAATGAATTTAAGCAAATTATTATTATTATTATTATTATTATTATTATTATTAT
>NW_018164444.1:81174568-81187478 GCF_001263595.1 Phalaenopsis equestris
AAGACTTCAATATTTTTTCCTATATATGCCACAGAAAAAAGGATAATTACATTCATACCACCTGAAACTTGCTATTTATGTAATTATGTAATAAAAAATTATATTTTCTAACAATTTGTATGTAATATATGTGTCACGACATTAATTGCATGTGGTATTATTTAATGCTAAATAAAAATTCATTTAATGACTCCATTTTTTTTAGATATTGAAGATTATTTTTTATATATATTAATGTATACAAATTGAATGTAGCTATTTATGTCATCTATATAGTCGTCCCCATATATTAACTCCTTTCACATTGGCTTATCATGCTCTAATACGTGTGCATGCATGCCATAAATACGTGATGGCTCTATATCATTAATGATTTTTATCTCTCTCTAAAATCAGTGGTAGGGAAGAGAGAGAAATGTCTAGAGATAGAAAGAGAAATTATTCTTATAACTACATCCAAAATATCCCTAGAGAGATGGATAGTTGGTAGATAATATTCAATGTGGTAGAGAGAAGAAGTGATTTTTTTTTTTTTTTTTTGGAAGAAGTTATTATAGAAATTTTGCTATTTCGCGCTCGACGAAATCTATGCAAGTCTGCAGGAAACTCGAGATAATTTGATATTTGCATCGAGGTTGAGCTGACTTTGCGCCGGATTGGTTAATAATTCATATTATTGTGACTTTGCGTTGTCACAGTTCGACGCTAAATATTTTTGTCGGATTTTGTATCTTCAAGTGTTGCCACAAAATTATTTAATAAATTACCATTGTATTTACGTCGACTTTATGTTAGGCCGTATTGAAGCAAGTCGAAAATTTATTGATGATTTTGTCAAATAATTCGATGAAAATCCAAAGATAATCCAATGCAAACACGTGCAACATGAAAAAAATATATAAAAAAGAACTTTAGGATACATACAACCTGCGCACGACAAAATGCAATAGTATAACGACTTTTAAATCCATTATTAAATCACATAATATAATGACAAAGGAATAAAAATAATGAAAAATAGCACAATCCAACAAATACTAATCTAAATTATCAAAAGATCTACAACCACAATATAAATTACATTTTTTTCAAAAGAAGAAAAAGACAAAAAATTCCTAATAAGTCTCATTCTTCTACTCATCCTCCTCCCTAGCAATAAAACTCATTGATGGTTTGCCCCGGTGATCTGCAATGATCTTTGATTATTGAAATAATCTTATCAGCCTCCTTAAGTGCTTGCTTCTCCTCATCCTCCTCCTTAGCAATAGAACTCATTGACGGTTTACCCCGGTGACCTGCAATGATCTTTGCTTATTGAAATAATCTTATCAGCCTCCTTAAGTGCTTTGTGTGATGGAACGAGCCTCCAATGTGGAGTGCAGCACCCATCGCCTCCCCGGTCGCCTGATTCTGTCGGTTTGTATGTCTCATCATCTGATACTCTGGAATCGCTTAGGCTATAGTCTGCTGAAACCAAAGCTCCTCTCCTACCCAGACGGACCGCACCCCCTTCCTACAGGGTTGCAGTGAACATGTCATCCAGTCAATGCCTTCCACAAATCTCAAAGATTCGATGCATCTGTGGTGATGCTCCAACAACCTGCTAAAGGACTTCTACAACATAAAAATTATGCAATATCAATTAGTCTAATAAAATAAATTTCAATTAGTATTCCAATTAAAATTAAAAGATTTTGCGTCAAACTTCCGGAACCACATGTCCTAAGTTGAACTAAGGATCTGCATCTAGGAGAGATACGGATGACCTTCGTGATACATTTCACGAGTAGTTTGTGAGGGATGAATCTGGAAAAATAAATATAAGTTACACAAGATATAAAAAATGAGCAACAAACTTATTTAATGTTAAAAATAACTTAGGAGTCCCCATTCGGGGGTTGATAGTCCTAGGGTCCGACTCATCGGAGGAGAAAGCTAGAGCCTGAATAAGAGGTAGTGCAGGAGTGATTGCAATATAAGGGGATGCAGTATATGTGGTTGTAGTAGAAGGGGATGTAGTAGGTGGGTTTGTAGTAAGAGGGACAAAAAAAAAGAAGGCCCTGATTGTCAAAAAGGTGTGGGAGTTGGTGTAGCAGCAGATGCAGAAGAAGACAAGCCCTTTTTCTTGCTCCTGTGAGTGCTCCCTAAACTACCTAAGAAATGTGGTAGCTCGGGTGGCTCACCACCATGACCACTGGTTGTCATCTATAACAAAAAATAAAGACATTTATGAAATAAAAGCTAACATCAAAAGTAATCATGGCAGTATACAATTAAAATAAAGGTGCGGAATCAAAATAGGAAACATAGCATAACTACGTCTAAAAAATAGAGATGCATGACATTAGAAGCAAAAGTGAACACGGGAAAGTGCAAAGTCAAAGTAAGACACGTGTCACAACTATGTCTAAATATAACAAATCTGAAGAAAGTAAAAGAAAGTGCTTATCCAAACTTAGAGAACATTTTTATTATGGTTCATTAGATAAGCCCATAGATTGTGAACTTTATATTTCTTCTTCAGTGTCATCATCATTGTCATCCGTATTCTGATAAACTTTTTCATAAATTTTCGTGATATCCTATAGGATAAACATTTATTCATTTGAACCAACATGAATACGAAAATCTGATATGTTTTACTCTTAGTGAAAGGGTTCAACAATAATATGTATCTCAATGGTTTTCCTTAACCACAACCCAATCAACTTTATTCATTGCTATACTGGGGTATCGAAGGCAATAAATCCGATGATATTAATTGAGCGGAAAATATTCCGACTAAAATTATGACGATAATTCTCAGAATTCTTGTAGTGAGTGAGAGTGTCACGCCCTGCTTTATTAGAAAGAAGAAATAAAGTTACAACTCAAATACACAAGAACAAAGCAACCAGAGACAAATTGCAACACTAACATACAAAAAAACAAAAATCCACCAACCAAACAACTAAACTACCGAAACACGACAACAAATAATGGACTCCAAGAGAAGGCTCAAATCAAGATCTAAACAGAACCCAAGAAGAAGAAACCAACATGTCATCTTCAACAAACAACAACGTGAACCGAGTCGATGCAAATGAAGATGCAGGACAAAAAACACTTGGAAGCAACAACAATGCAAATCGATCATCAAAGACGATGAAATCCTCATCCTCAGCCGAAGCCAAGGAAAATCATTCTCCAAAATAGACAAGACCATGACAATCTTCAAAATAACAACTCAGAACTTACCTAGAGAGAGAGAACGTGATTACTCTTATGATTAGCCTAGAGATAGAGAGAGAGATAGAGATAGAAAGGGAGAGAGACGTGTTAGGTGGATGAAAGGTGACGTTTATGGAAACTAATGTGGGGTGGTCGCATGACTAACAGTAGGCATTAAATGCCATTTGAGAAACAGAACAAATGTCATTAAAATGAGCTCTCATTATCGCCAGCCCTTCAAGAGGAAGACGCGTAAATTCATATTTAATTGTGTTAATTTCATTATAAGTTATAATTATGTGGAAAAATAAAATTCATGTATTTACATATCTATCACCTAAAATTCTATATTTACACTTATATCCAAGATTGCTAATGACATTAAGACACTAATTGATCACATAAATTTTATGTCCTATTTGCATCACAATTTGAATTTCAACATTTTACGGTAATTGGTTGGTCAGCTGGCTTGAAGGCAGCCGACTGAGGCAACCGACCTAGTGATATATGTGCTCTCTGAAGTGCGTGTTGGTCCATCAAGGTGTTCGACTGCATGACGATCTTGCTCATTGTCTTTTGGCACGGTTGATCTAAGTGGTCAGTTGTGAGGTGTTCATTTGGTCCGGACGTGCGGGTTGGTCAGTCGAACATGATCGATCGGTTTTTTTTGTTGAGTGAGCAGAGTCTCATTTTTCATTTTACTAGAGTCTTATAGGGACTATGTCTCGCCGGTCGGCTTAATTCGTTTACTCGGCTGGATCTCCCAACCTTGCAAGTTCTTAAGTGGATCTTGTCACAACTTATATCGAGTATCTGATGAGACTCACTGTAGGGATGATTTACGCCTCTATTTTGGCAAGTCTTAACGCTACCGAGCGGGGAACCATCTCCAGAGCTTGAACTTATCCCGAGTTTGGAGACGCTACTTCATGCTCAACCTTGAATCGTAGGTTAATTGTTTACCTCGAAATAAAACTCTTTCATCTTGGTCGTTCGTTCTCTTTGAGAGTCATGCTGATATTTTTGATTTATACATATTGTAAATATGAATCGCTAAACATTATATATGTAAATACACAAAATTTATGTGGTATGTATGTAAAAGAAAAATTTACATACATACCACACATAAAGAAACTAATTTAGAATCCCATGATGCATTTATATAAAGATAATTATATTATAAAATTCAATATTTTTTTATTATGCTTAAATCAAAGTGACATTGACCCCCTAATTAAAATTTTCAAAACGTTTTTATTATGATATATATATATATACAAAATTGGATTTCATTACTTCAAACGTGGGTGATTGAAAACGATTAGAAGAATTGCATAATTGTGTTTAATTAATCACTTTTCAAACAGTTTGGTCAAACGCAATTAATATATGACTGCTTATCTTGCCAACATATTTTTTAGTCCAAGATTTACATGCATGCCACTCAATTCCCATGTATTTACCCGCGTAGAGGTACAAAAAAAAATCGGTAACATAAATTTCAATATTTACGAAACTCTACATGCAGAGTCTAATAAAATCACCGCGTAGAGGTACAAAAAAAAATCGGTCCGGTAACACAGGGGAATATTCTCCCCCATGTTATTCTGTGGTATTCAGGTGTTATTGTATGTTATTCAGGTTTTCTTGTGTTCTGTGAATATTCCCGATATTATAATAACATAATAACATATCAATGATACTTGAATAACACACAATAACACTTGAATAACACACAATAGCATTTGAATAACACGGGGGAAATATTATCGTGTTACCATACATATTTATTTTTTTTTTCTGTCACCACCACGTAACGTAATTTCATTGGACTATACACGTAACTCTACGTGCAAGCGGAGTCCTGATGCAATATTTTTTCAATATTTACATACATACCACCTTATCTATGCATGGAAATGTATGTTTCACTTTTTTTAGGTTAAAATGATGATATTTTTGACATGATATGAAAATTTTGGGTGTTATAAATGTAAAAAAAAAGTAAAATTTAAGTATTAGATATATAAATACATAGAAGATGAGTTTGATCATATGTAAATGCCTCTTCTTAGTTTATTTATTGAGTTAAAATTATAAAAAAGAGTAATATGATGAATTTGACCTTCAATATATATATATATATATATATTTAGATGCCTAGCACTCAATTCTTTAGTGTTACATTAACAATTGTATTTGATACATCTCCAACACATTTTCATCGTCTGACATGAATTTTGATGAATGACATAGATCTTGAGGCAGATTTTTAGCAACAAATTTTCAAATTTCGATAAAAGCTTATCCAAAACTCTGATTTCAGCAAACAAACTTACAGTTAAACTGACCTGCTCGACAAGAAGAATCCAATCTTACCAAAAATCAGTCTAATTAGAGTCAAATCATCTAATTCGAGTCAAATCAAACTCTGATCAAGTCATTAAAGGTTTATTTTTGGGGCAGCTTGTGCTTATGCAGATAAGTCGTTTATCTGAAAACGCGGACAGCGGGGTTCGACCCACGTTCCGCATTTAGTGTAAAAAACCAACTGCGTTTTCGGATAAGCTGCTTAAACGCAATTTCCAAATGGTGAGACTGTATTTTCAAAATGCTGCCAAAGCGAATAAACTGTCCCAAACGAAGCCTAAATAGGTATTGGAAGATTTTCAGACATATTTAAAATGTAAATGAATGTTGAATTTAACAAGACGAATCCAATGAGCTCAAGATTGTTCAATTCTGACATCATTAAGACACTCAAATGTACATCAAATGTCTTCTGCTTCAATGAAGTTCTTCGGACCGTCCAATCAAAGTGGTTCATATTGCTGCATTAATTGCACATAGAACACTATAAATAAAGACCCATCCCTCACATAAGGAGGGGGCGGGAGGCATAAAAGAACACTTAAAGCTTTTAGAATGAGTTGAAGTACAACACCACTACTATCTAAAATCAATATTAATTTCCATTTTTTGATAGTCAAATTCATATTTTCATGCATATGTAAAGGTTTGTAAGGTTATACATGTAAATATAAAAGTTTATGTGTGAGATATGTAAATCCATAAAATTTTTTTGTTAAGTAATAATTTTTTTTTCTATAATGCTCTTAGAATTGTTCAAAATTATAAAGTTGACATTTTGCTATTAGGAATGACACAAAAAATAAAAAAAATAATATGCTAAGTTCAAAGTCAACTATTATATATTATAGATAAGGTTAATTAGGAAGCCAATGATAGTTGACCGATTTGAATAAAATTAAAGGGTATTTACATAAATATCAAATAATTTATATGTATTTATATATATTCACCTAATCTTTTATATTTACAAGCATAGCATTTATATTGTATTATTGCATTTTAATAAAATATGTCTTTTCATGCATAGGCTTATGTCATCAAAGTGATGTAAATATAAAAGTTTAAGTGTTATTTTGTAAATATAAAACAATTATCTGGTATGTATGTAAATTTTCCATAAAATTAAGGGGAATCTGCCACTAATTTTTTTTGTCTCTACATATCTCACTCCTAAATTTTCATATTTACATGTATAATACTCGATAGATTAACATCACATTAATATTAGAAGTTTGAAGGACTTTTTTTGTTGAGAAATTAGGGCGAAGAAAAATATAAATCGACACAAATCCAGAAGTGCACGCAGAAATTTACGAGTTTCGGCAAAGATGTCTGCATCATCGGGAGCAGAACGGCAACTTTCTTTTCAATATTCAGAAAAAAAATACCAAATACAAGATTCAAAATCTCACATAGGGTTAACTAGGGTTACAAACAATACATATATATAATTCTATAGTACAATATGTAATTACTTAAATTACCCCTGTAACGAACCGCGGGGTGTTGCCCCCTCACCACCAACCCACATAATGAAACTCTTCCGATTTGGACAGATTATTCTGCTTCATTCCGCTCCTCTTCGTTCCAGCATCTGTCCCTTATATGGTATATGAGTCATACCTGGCAAATATTCAGCCCCTTAGAAGAAATATACCATGAAATTTCTTATGCACCAATGTGGGTTAGGCCACCATGTCGTCTAACAATTGCAAACTTTCAACAAGTTCAAGCGACCCAAGAACTTGTTGATAGTATCTAGCTTGGTCAACATATATGTTGCATTTTTTTCGTATGATCAAACAGAGTGAACTCCATCTACAACTGTACTCCCCAATAGTTTATAAATATTACCTGCAGTTAACTTTCCTTTCATCATAGTCAGTGCACCTTTAACAATTCTGATGATTTCATTATCTCCATCTGCCTTAGGAATAAAACCATTTCTATATAAAGTGCCCAAGGAAATTAAATTTTTCTTCAAATCTGGAATATGTCTGACCTCACATAATTTTCTAACAGTGTTATTATACATCTTAATTCTGACTTTCTCAATACCAACAATTCTCAATACCAACAATTGTTGCATCTATCATCACTTAAATAGACTGAGCCAAAATTAGTTAACTTGTATGAAATAAACCACTCCATGTTATGTGTTATGTGATAAGAGCGTCTTGAATCAAGAATCCATGCATCCATGTATTGAGTTGATGAAACTATAAACATATTACTATCACTGCAATCTGAATTATCACTCTGAATCACATTTACAAACTTGGATGATGCATCACCTTTCTCCCCAGTCTGCTTCTTAAGCTTTGGACAATCTCTCTTCATATGACTTGACTCTTTGCACTTGTAGCAATAAATCGTCTTTTTGCCTCTAAAATTTCGTCTTCCAGATCTCTTCTTCTCCTCCTTCCTTCTTCGATCCTGACCACCCTTAACATATAAACTATCTCCATGGAGCTTTCTCCTACATTCTACTTCTACTGATTGCGAGCCAACAATATTGTAGTAATCTCATCAACTTTGATAGTTATTTTCCCATATGTCAGAGTAGTCAACAAGTCTTCATAGGAAGAAGGCAATGAACACAACATAATCATTGCTCGGCCTTCATCATCAATACTCACATTAAGCCTTGATAAATCTGTGATTATTTGATTGAAATCATTCATATGCTGCGCCAGATCAGAACCTTCTTGCATCTTCAGCCCATACAACTTTTGTTTTAAATACAATTTATTCGTCAGAGATTTGGACATAAACTAAGTTTCTAATTTCTTTCATATCTCCCTTGGAGATTTCAGATTCATCACGTGATACATAACCCTCATCTGTCAGGCATAGACGTATGGTTTTTGCTGCTCGTTGTTGCAACTCTTCCTAATCTTCATTTTTCATGGCATCTGGTTTTGCTGCCCGTAAAACTTTTAAGATTCCATGTTGAGCCAACAAATCTTTTACTCTTGTTTGCCACAATCCGAAGTTATTATTTCCATCAAACTTCACCACCTTAAATTTTATACCAGAAATTGTCATTTGAAATTGATTTTGCAACGAACTCCTTCGCAAATTCCTATACTGAATTTCCAAATTGCTTGAGCCAAAAATTGTTCTCACTTTGATCCTGCCACAAATATTTTTAAATAATCCCTTAATTAAGTTTTCAAGAAAAAAAAAATTTTCCCTTAATTAAAATTTCCTTAATCCAGAAAAAAAAAAATTTTCCCTTAATTAAAATTTCCTTAATTAAACTTTCCTATAAATCATTTTACTTAAACTTCCAAAAAAAGCTCCGCCTCCACTTCCTTCCAGAAAAGCTCCGCTTTCATTCTCAGAAAAACTTCGTTTCCGCTTTACTTCCAAAAAAGCTCCACCTCTGTTTTCATTACAGAAAGAAATATTTCATTTCCCGAGTGCAGCAACAAATTCTCTTTCCTTGCCTTTCCTAAGTCATGGAATATCTCCAGAATATCTCTGCGATAAATTTCCTTTTCCGCGTGAATTTCATTTTCCTGCGTTCGCCCTTCCAATTTTGCTCCTCCGCCACTTAAACACCTCTGTCTTTCACACTTGTTCACAATAACTGATGAAGTTCGCCAAATGAACCTCTTGCGCGAATTGTCTCCCAGTCAGAACGATATGCTTGTTACGTGAACCTCTTCTATTCTTGCATAACCCTCGGCAAGGACTGCGTCCTCGAATGTCGCCTAATTGCGCCAACTTCACTGGTCATTGGTCATAGAACAAAGGCCTCGCCGAATACCCAATTAGTAAGTCCCTTGGTGTTGAACTTTGTCTTCCCGCTGAACTGTCCGAAGCCCTCTTCGTCTTCGAACTTCCTCTGTGTCGAAATTCGAACTGTCACGAACCTTGCCGAATCCTTCAATAGTCGCCAATCTCCTTTGCCAAAATCTTCTTTATTTCTCCTCAATAGTCGCCAATCTCCTTTGCCAAAATCTTCTTTATTTCCGCGCCGTCGAAATTTTTCTTCCTGCCTTAGAACCTCTCTCTGATATCATTTGTTGAGAAATTATGACAAAGAAAAATAAGAATAGACACAAATCTAGAATAACACAGAGAGATTTACGTGGTTTGACAAAGATGCCTACGTCATCGCGAGCAGAACGACAAATTCCTTTTCAATATTCAGAAAAAGAGTACAAAATACAAGATTCAAAATCTCACATAAGATTACAAACAAGACATATATAGAAACCTATTGTACAGTATGTAATTACTTAAATAAGCTCTGTACCAAACCACGGGGTGTTGTCCCAGCACCCCTAACCCACATAATGAAACTCTCTCGATTTGACAGATCCTGCCGCTCGTGGGCTCCGCTCTACATCTGTCCTATTTATGATATATGAGTCATACCTAACTTTCCAATTTATGTATTTATATGTCTAACATCTAAATTTTTATTTTTCCAATTATGTATTTATATGTCTAACATCTAAATTTTTATTTTAACATACATAACATTAATATCACATAACCAATACTTTTATTATTAATTATCTTTTTAATGAAATGCAGCTTTTCATGCATAGATTTACTTGTCACCAAATTACTATAAATATAAAAATGAAACTTTAGGTGTTAAATTGTAATTATATAAAAAGTGTCTGGTATGGATGTAAATATTCCATAAAATTAAGATGTATATTTATCTTACATCTAAATATTCATATTTACATGTACTAAACATGACATTAAAATTAAATACACAACTACTAATTTTTTTACATGTAATTACACGTTTTCATGCATAATTTTATCAAATCAAAGTTTTATTAATATGATTATGAGAGTTGTGTAAATAAATAAGAATGTTTCATTTGTTGTTTTTATTAATTTAGTAAAAATTACTAATTAATTAATAAAAAAGCAAGTTAATTAAATTAATATTGTCTGTGATTTAATAGATTAAATAATTATTCACAAATTTTAATTAGATTTATGTGAATTCTTAGTCAATGATTAGTTATGTTAATAAAGATATATTTATTGATTAATTCATTTAAAAAAGAATTATAGTCTAAGTAATGAATATTATAGTATAAATTACTAATTAATATTTTTAGGGAAATTATAATTGAGGATTTATTATATTGGTGAATCTACTAATTAATAAGCAATTGCTTATTAGTTGATGAATAATTTTACTTGGTTAAAATATCATGTTATAAATAAATTGTACAAATTAATGAATAATGAAATAGTTATTAATGAGAAATTATTTATATAAAGTATGTATGCAAATTGATTAACTAAATTAAAATAAAATATATGAACATTGCTTGCTAAAAAAATTACCTTAAAATTTGTGTCATGCCTTGAAATCTATATCAAATGATAAATTTGTTGATACGTATAAAGAATAACTACAATTAACAGGATAAGAAGCCAAGAGACCTAACAACATAACTTCACAAAGACATGAAACCAGGAAATAGAAAACAATAGGGAAAGCCAAAAGGCAAACCTATCTACAAGCAACAACAATTTACAAACCAAGAAAAAGATCCATAATAAATTTAGTAGCAATAAGTTTCTAAAGAATGAATTGAGCAAACTATAACCTCAGAACTTGAAGCTTTAAAGATCTTAACATTGGTACATCCAAAAATAGTAGGAAATTTCTGATAGATGTAACTTCCATCAGAAGATTTGAGCAATGAACACAACCAATAGTGAGGAATCATCCACCAAAACCAAGCTAAACAGAAACATAAATCTAGTAACAAAAACAAAGTCATTATAACACTATTGTAAATGAAGAATCTTAATGAATCCCTAATATCAGTTGAAGTAACTATTCTTCCAATAAGAAGCATTAGAAGCACATATGTAGAATAGTAAAAGCTCATCATTGTCCTACAAAGATATGATCAATCAAGCTATGAAAAAAACAGAAGCAATCAACATCTCACAATCTTTCATTCCATATTTGTGGTTGAAAAAATAATGAAGTAAAATCTCCTCTACCAAAAAATGAAGATAATGATCACCCAAAAGTAGCATGTAAACAGAAGGCTAAAAAAAATAGAAATTAAAAAAGAGAAATAGTTAAAAAACACTTCCCACAAAAAAATAATGTAACTCCTTAAAAATTAAAAAAGAGAAATAGTTATCCAACGAGCTTAGAAAAAAAAAAACACTTCCCACAAAAAAATAATGTAACTCCTTCCATAATAAAAATGATTATATCAATGCAAATCAAAATATTTTAAAAGAGAGATCTATACCGATTGAGTGCTATTCCCAAAGAGATTAGAGAACTCATATCAAATAACAAAGAAACACAAAGTTTTAATAAAAAAAACAAAGATATAAATCGATAATATTGTGTGAGTAACAAAAAAAACATAAAATTTAATATAGAAAGAAGCATCACTGAGGTTTAAATAGCAAATAATAGCAAGACCAATAATTAAAATTTATAGAAATTCCTTAAATGAAGTGGGATATAATATTTGAACTTTCATTTCTACTTTTTGTTTCCTTTAACCATGAAATGAATATTCTAAATAAAAACCTCAACAAGAGATTAATTTTTTCTACAAATACTTGAATTCCTTTTAAACCATATAGAAAATGGACAATAATTTGCATAGCCAAAAGGTGAAACTTCCTATATACAGAACGATATAACACTTAAAATATATTACTAGAAGCAACACTAACATATCCATTTGGAATACACTTTTTAAGTAAATAATGAGAGCAAAACAATTAGGGAATAAATGGTTCTGAGTTCTAGCCACATTAGAGCAAAGAACACATATAGAAATAATAGCAATGCCTTTAAGATTAAGAACATCATATGTTTTTGAGACCTTTATGAACAAATTTCCAAACATGAAAAACAAATTTAATAGTAAGACACTCAAAACATACCATCTGATACCAATCAACACAATGGGAAGACTCATATAAGAAGTAAACAACTTTATATGATTATAATCATTTTGATTAATCCAAAGACAAACTATTACCATTGATAATACAATATTGTAAATGGTTTGAATACAATAATCACGAGCCATTGTATTCCGAGAAATAAAACACAAGCACAATTATGAATGATATTACATAGCTTAATATTTTTGGGAGAACCAAATTGGTTAAAAGCCAAGGATCACAATAGAAAAACAAGATGCTATTGTTGTTAACCAAAAAAAGCGAATTTTTTTTTTTGGGAAAAGTGTTTTGGGCCTTTATAAAGAAGAGAACTAGGCTGGGAAAGAAGAGGGAGAGACATGTGTGGGTTATATCAAAAATTAATTAATTATTATTAATTGAA
>NW_018164444.1:81187578-81197945 GCF_001263595.1 Phalaenopsis equestris
CTGATTGAGGAAAAAAATATACGTGCGGAGTCCAACAAAATAATGCCACGTGAAGGTGACAAAAAAAATCAGCCCGATAACACATGAGAATATTCTCCCGATTTTATTCCGTGTTATTCAGGTGTTATTATATGTTATTTTGGAGGAGAATGTCAATGCTAACTTTCCTCGAGTCACCCGTGTAGCTTTAGCGCTCTCACTTGGAACTAAATCAGCCTAATGTTCACGATTCGTGAACATAAAACACTCTCGTAAGAAGAATAGGGAGAAGAGTTGGAGAAGAAAATACTTCACTAAGAAAAGAGAGATTACAAAACTTGAATGCTTGAAACCTTAGATGGATTGGAATGGGGGAGGGACACTTATTTATAGCCTTCTCCAAGCCCAATGGAAGTTTCTAGATTACATTATGAGATTCTAGCTTCTAGATGGTTCTACATCATTCTTATGTACATACATATTCTAGATCCTTCTAGGTTCTTCTTGAGGCCTCCATTCTCTAGAATGAGAGAGTACCTTCCATAATGCTTTCCTCCATCTAGCCTCTTCTAGAGCATTCCATCTCATATTTGTCTTGCTCATGGCGGGTGACATCTAACTCAAGTTTGAGCCTATTATTAGATTAGTGAGTCGAGCACAAATTCGTTGCGATTTAAACTCGGTCAACTTGCTTTCGTCCTATCTCTGGTATTTATTTTTTTCTTTTTTTAAGATAAATTTTTTTAGAAAGCATTGTTCTTCTAAAAATTTATAAATCAACATTTGATAAATAAATCCTTAAGAATAAAATGTTTTGCATTTAATATGAGGTGAGGGTGAGGTGGGGGCTTGGAGGATAGGAAGAGGAGGAAAACGAATGGTGGCTTCGTAGTTCAGATGAATTAGTTGACCTTTGCAAACTCATGAGCATGAAATAAATTAAAAATATAATAATTATGGATGTGAAAGCTGGTGAGCGGCTGCGGCTGGCTCACTATTTTATCATTATATTTTGTTTTTATTTTTTGACAAAAAATATATTTACATCTAAATCATCTAAAATTTACTTTTTTACATTTATACCACCAAAATCTTTCGTATTACTTACATGAAAAACTTTTAAACGAGAAATATACCTTTTAATGCATTAATGAGGTAGTGTATCTATCTAATCATAGAAAAAATATTGTATCGGGACTCCGCACGTAGAGTTACGTGCGGAGTCTAATAAAATCACGCCACGTGGAGGTGATATAAAAAAAAATCATCCCCGTAACACGAGAATATTCCCCCTGTGTTATTCCGTGTTATTCAGGTATTATTGTATGTTATTCATGTGTTATTGTGTTATGAGAATATTTCCGGTGTTATAATAACACAATAACACATTAATAAAACTTGAATAACACACAATAACACTTGAATAACACATACTAACACTTGAATAACACGAGAGGAATATTCCCTGGTGTTACCAGATAAATTTTATTTTATTTTTTCTGTCACCGCCACGTGACGTGATCTCATTGGACTCTGCACCTAACTCTACGTGCAGAGTCGTGATTCAATATTCTCTCCTAATCATAGGTGCTAGATATATAAATACATTGGGATTTAGTGGTATGTTTGTAAATCTTCCTATTTTAATTTAGGGCATTTACATACATACTTTAAAATTCTTATATATTTACATGTCTAACTTCTAAACTTTAATTTTCGCATTTATGCCACCAAATTCTTACATATTTACATATCTAACATCTAAAGATGTATAAATATAAATATAAAGGTGGAGTTATTAGATATGTTATTTAATACAAAAACTGTGTGTTGCATTGAAAATTATTGATCCTGATGTTGCATTGAAAATTATTGAAGCTCTTTGGGGTTGAAAAATTAATCAAATCAACGTCAATTTTTTACATAAATATTTATATGTATTTTAGAGCAGTCTTAATGTCTGATTGAGGAAAAAAATATACGTGCGGAGTCCAACAAAATAATGCCACGTGAAGGTGACAAAAAAAATCAGCCCGATAACACATGAGAATATTCTCCCGATTTTATTCCGTGTTATTCAGGTGTTATTATATGTTATTCAGGTGTTATTGTGTTATGAGAATATTCTGTGTTATAATAACACAATAACACATCAATAGCACTTGAATAACACACAATAACACCTGAATAACACACAATAACACATGAATAATACAGGATGAATATTCTCTTGTATTACCAGACAGATTTTATTTTATTTATATCACCGCCAGGTAGCTTGATTTCATTGGACTCTACAAATAGAGTTACATGGAGAGTTCTGATGCAATATTTTCTCGAGACAAATTTTTTTCTATTTTGCCTTTCGAGATTGACACACCACAGTTCTATTTGGAGAATTGCTTTCTTGCTACTTTCCAGCTATTTTTGTGGTGGAAAACTACTTTTTTAAATCTAAATCTAACCTCTTAAAGCACGATGATTATAAGAAATTTGTTGCGTATTTTTTTTTTTTAAATACAAATTTATAATTTTTGATATAACTTTCTAAAAAGTAATTTTTTTCACCACAACTTTACAATCAACTTTTTAAAAAACTGTAGCCAACCAACTACCTAAATACATCCTCAATAATACATGATACTAAAAAGTATAAATAATTTGATTTAAATCCAAATTCATGCATCATTTTTTTAAAAACCATATGAAATATCTTATAAGAGTTTTATGAATTTAGCCAAGAAAATTTTATTTTTTTATAAAAGAATAAATGAAGATTTACATACATATCACTCAAATTCTATAGATTTACATATCTAATACATAAACTTCAGTTTTTACATACATACCATTATGCATGTACATGAAATGATTTATATCACATTTTAGAAGTAAACACATACCATTATACATGTGCATGAAATGATTTATATCACATTTTAGAAGTAAACAATGGTGATATTTCTCATGTGATATCACATTTCTAAGGAAAGATTATAAAGGATTTGCTTTGAGAAAGAGTTCCAGATATATGTGATATCGAGGATTTGAGCGCTATAAATGTAAAAGGTAACATTTAAGTATTAGATATGTAAATACGCATGAATTTGGTGATATGTATGTAAAAGTCTTGAGTTCATCTTTCTCTCACTAGGTTGAATTTTAGGTTTGGTTTGCTTGGGGGTGAATTAAGCCAAATTAGCAATTCTACTTGTGTTAAACTATTAAGTAGTTTTTGAAGTTAACTACTATGTGATGGAGGAATTACAATGCTTAAAAATTAATGTAGCATTTTGTGTAAGTAATTCACTTTACATTATTTCTATATTAGTATTGATGCATCAAATTTAATGAATTGTGAAGTTATTGTATGGTTATAGTAAAGTTTTTTTTTTTTTTTGTAATTATGCAGTATATGAATATTCACAGTCAATGATCATGAATATACGGTAGACTTACAAGATGGATGAAAAGATTATGTGATCAGGGGTTTTTGAATGGTGTAAAATAATTTGTATATATGGTTGGTTTATCAATTGCCTATCTAAAAATTTAAGTCTTGGATCCAGATTTGTCTGTGAATCACACTAAATGAATAAAGTGTAGAGAGAGAGAGAGACAGAAAGAAAGGTACATTAATCTGAAGGGAGTGAGTAACATTTTATTCATAAAAATGGCCACCTATTTATAAAGAAAGGGGGCACCATGCATGAGTTTACATATGTGCCCCTACTTTAACGATGGCTGTACATGATATAATAGGAATTTTACATATGTGGGCCCAAGGCTCGGTGGCTTTAAGGCTCGGCTGGTTGGACTAGCCAACCATTCTAAAGGCGTTGTCGGTCAGCTTGGTCTGGTAAGACTGTCGGCCGGCTAAGTTTGATGTTGTCAGTTGTTTGAATTCTTACTGGCGAAAGATAGAGACTTGGTTAACTAAGTGAAGTCGATTGGTTAATCAAGTTAATTCGCCTAAAGGAGCTTATGTTGCTGAAAGAGACTAGATTATCAAGCAGAGGGTGAATCATCGTTATCTGATGTGGCCGCCCTTGGGCAAATATATCTTGGGGGATTGTTGAGATTCATCTCGTTAACGCTTGATGATGCTCAGGGAGAGTGCTGAATACCTCCAAGGGAATTGTATGACTCAAGAGATTAGCTTTTTCACCTTGGGTTGGTTCCATCGCAAAGTTGTCCTAGATTACCCTCTACTTGGAGGCTGGTCGAACCACTCAGGTTCGAGCCGCATGGTTATCTTGGCTAGTTTTTTTTTCTTTATGCATCTGATGAGATGGATGGACCTCAAATTCTCTTTTTGGTGGACCTCCAGTGACTAATCTTATCCTTTTCGTGCCATTTGATCTTCTTAGGATTCGTGCCGATACTTTTTTCCATAACACAAAGGAAATGTTTAGATCTAAAAACCAAAACTAAACATATTGAACACTAGATGAAATTAGGATAAGTTATGTGCACTAAAACTTTTATCGACTTAATTATTGGTTTTACGCTTATCATGGTGAGTATGAGCAACCATCTATCTCTCACAGTGGTGTGTAAGAAAACTCTGCACTAATGAACAAATAGCAAATAGGAACATATGTCTTTAATGTATATAGTCCAATAAAGAGCCTCCAAACACTTAAGATAAAAATTTCTATGAGTTATTAAAGGTCACTCAACCACCCTTACGGAAAGGTTACACAAATCATTCTAAGCTATTAATTACTACTAGGATGCTTAGAAATAAAAGAGAGTATAATATAATTGTGAATGCTTTATTCAATTTAAAAACTTAATGAAAGAACTTATCCAATATATAATTTGGTGATGAAAGACTTATATAAGACTAAGAAATCTTTATTCCTATAGCAATGGATGGCATTATATTATAAGAGCGATGTGATGAAAACTGAGTGCAAATTCCATGGAGAATCTAGATTAAAGCCTAAAATAAAAGACAATGTAACTAGAAAGATGTTGCATTTATGTAGTTAGATTATCAACCTCTTATTTCATGCCTCAAAAGACTTTAAATTTTGACGAGTTCTGCTATACATTGGAGATGACATCATGAACAAACAGCTAAATCAAAATATTTAGACCTATTATAAAAATGATTATTTGTAAAAAAAAAAATGATCATTTATTCTAAATTTATCGTTGAGCTATAAAATATCAAACTTGGTTTATATGTTATGATTTTATGCAATGTAGTTATATTGCCTCACCTTACTCGTATCGGTTAGTGATAATCATACTATGTGACTTGCCTCCTATGTTGTGTATGACTATCTCCTTATGTTTCTTACTTTTGTTATTCTTGAATCATAAAGCACAAAGGAAACAATTGATGTATACATGCAAATTTTGATAATTAAACTAAAATTTTATGAGAGAAAAGTGTACTCATATATGATATATCAAATTAAAATATTCAGATGATGACAATGATATGACAATTAATAATTGCTTATTAATTTGCTCAGGATGTAATATGTTATCAATAGTAATTGCTCGGGATGTAATATGTTATCAAACTTGTTGGATCCTAATTTGTTTATGATTCACACCACAAGAAAAAAAGGCATAATAAAGCAGAGAGAGAGAGAGAGATAG
The DNA here is from genome assembly GCF_001263595.1 of Phalaenopsis equestris. Classification (NCBI taxonomy): domain Eukaryota; kingdom Viridiplantae; phylum Streptophyta; class Magnoliopsida; order Asparagales; family Orchidaceae; genus Phalaenopsis; species Phalaenopsis equestris. The sequence goes on from NW_018164444.1 coordinate 81,193,177, forward strand.
AGAAAGAAGGGTGCATGGTAATGGATAATAATTCATTACTGTGCAGCTAGTTTTTGTGGTGAGTATGAGCAACCCTCTATCTCTCATAGTGGTGTGTAAAAAAACTATGCACTATTGAACAAATAGCAAATAGGAACAAATGAAGAAATAATTTTCGGTAGATGTCTTTAATATATATAATTGAATGAAGAGCCTCAAAACACCTAAGGTAAAAATTCCTATGAGTTATTACATGTTACTCAACAACCCTTATGGAAGGGTTGCACAAATCATTCTAAGCTATTAATTACTATTAGGACGCTTAGAAATAAAATAGAGTATAATATAATTGTGAATGTTTTATTTAAGTTAAAAACTTAATGAAAAAACTTATCCAATATAAAATTTGGTGATGAAAGACTTATATAGAACTAAGAAATCTATATGAAAGACTTATATAGAACTAAGAAATTTGTATTCCTATATCAATGGATGATATTATATTGCAAGGGCTCTGTGATGAAAATCGGGTGCAAATTCTATGGAGAATCTAGATTCAAGCCTAAAATAAAAGGCAATGTAACTAGAAAGATGTTTCATTTATGTAGTTATATCATGAGCCTCATATTTCATGCCTCCAAAGACTTATGTTTTGACGAGTTTAATTATACATAGGTGATGACATCATGAACAAACAACTAAATCAAAAAATTTTGAGCTATTATAAAAATGATTAGGTGTAAAAAATAAAGTTGATCATAAATTTTAAATTTATTGTTGAGCTATAGAATATCATATATTAATGATATTATGCATTGTAGTTAGATTGCCTCACCTAACTCGTATCGGTTAGTGACAATTATACTGTATGACTTACCTTCTATGTTGTGTATGACTATACCCTTTATGTTTTTTTTACTTTTGTTATTTTTGAATCATTAATCCCAAAGAAAACAATTGATGTATACATGCAACTGTTCATAAATATACTATAATTTTATGAGAGAATAATGTGCTCACATATGATATATTAAATTAAAATATTCAGATAACAACGACGATATAGACAATTAATAATTGTTCAGGATGTGATATGTTATCAAACATATTGAATTCTGATTTATTTGTGAATCACACCATATGGAATAGAGCATAATAAAGCAGAGAGAGAGAGAGAGAGAGAGAGAGAGAGAGAGAGAGAGAGAGAGAGAGAGACAGTAATGAACTAATTCATCTTGCTTCTTCATGAAATGGTCACCCTATTTATAGGGGAGAGAGTAAAATATGGTGATGTTATATTTTTGCTCCAACTTTAAGAGGTGGAGCGATATCACATTAGGAAGGGAGATCCAAAGACTTGGTATCCCATCCTAAGACAGGTCTAGAAACTTGGTATCCCATCTTAAGCGGTGAAGAGATATCACATTAGGAAGGGAGGTCCGGAGACTTGTTATCGCATCCTAAGAGGTACAGAGATATCACATTAAGAAGGAAGGTCCAAAGACTTGGTATCCCAACCTAAGAAGTGGAAAGAAATCACATCAGAAAGGGATGTCCATAGACATGGTATCCCAATCTATAAAGAAGAAAGATATCACATTAGAAAGGGAGGTCCGGAGACTTAGAATCCAAATCTAAGAGGTGGAAAGATATCACATCAGAAATAGAGGTTCAAATACATAGTATTCCAACCTAAGAGGTGGAAAGATATCACATTGGAAAGATTAGGATGCTTTGATGAATTAAAGGGGGTCTTACTCCTTTCCTTCAAGTGTCATGTGCCATGCAAATTAGTGGAAAAGTTGTAAAACATGTGGGTGCGGAAATCTTGTGAGCGTGGATATTTTGTGAGTGTAGAGATTTTGTGAGTGTCAATGTTGTATCTCGTGAAGATTGATGTGAATTTTTTTTCCATTCATTTTTCTCTTTTTTATTTTAAAAGAAGTTGTCAGCTTGTCGATCGTCGTATACTTCCCTTATTTGAATAAATCTCCGTCTCAAATCATATAGGTGATTCAAAGAGGAGAGGAACCGAATAAGAAGTGACATACAACAAAATGATAAAAAAGAGAAAAAGGTAAACTTGGAGAGTATACGCGCAATAAACATCGCAATGATAGGTCAAGAATGTCCGCCCAAACAAGATCAGGCGGAGGCACCTTGAACCGATATCCGCAAAATAAGTATCTACGTAGACCACCCAAGAATACTCTCGATAAAAGAAGTTTCACTTATATTATCATGAACTTGGGGTCATAGATATTCAAAGGAAGGTTATTCCATGTGGGAACATTCCCGATGCTTCAAAGCTTATGTTAAGCCAACGAGCAGAGAGCGAGTCTCTCACATCCCAAATGAGTAACAACTCATCGGTACACGAGGCCCCCAGAATAACCTAAATCATCTTGACGGGGATATCCCAACACAGTAAAGCACTTTAGGGCCATAAGGGCAAAGGGCAAATCGTCATATCCCAAATGGGCGACAACTCATCAGTATTGGGTCGTCAAGGTGATATCAACAAAGTCAAGGAGCGACAGGGCTCAAAGGGGCTCAACAAAAAGGAATGTAGAGTGATCCTTAAAGGTATAGGTAATTGGGTCGGGGTGTCACAGACCTGTCATCCACAGTTATTAGGACTCTAAGTCTACCCAGTCATGAAGGTAGCCGACCCAACACCTCCTGAGATTCCCAATCAGCAATCCGTGAATTGCGTAGTCCACGGGAACCTCAGCAACCCTAAGGTCAAAGGAATAAAACTCTATCCTATGACTATAAGCTGGAGCTCAAAGAGGTGAGACTTATACCTGTTGAATTGGCGAGGATGCCTCAAGAAAGAACAAAAAGAGAAGTTCAGCTACAAAGCTGGAAACACTCCAAACAAAAGGACTTATACCCTGTATGGGTAGGGGGCCTTCTAACACCTTAGGCGCACCAGACAACTACCTATATAAATGTGTGTTGGGCAAGTCAGGTTGAAGAAGCACAGGGGCTTCACCGCGGGACATGCAAATATGATGCAACTATTTAGAGCGGTCATTAAGTATTGTAGAGGCCCTCTTAATATATGCAGAAAAGTAAAATTGTAATTTTTAAATCTTGAATATTTTAATCCTAAACTTTAAGTATCTTGAATATTTTATTTAGTATTTTGTAGAAAATTAAGAATTTAAGTCCTAAAAAGTCTATGTTGCATCATGAAATCCCAAATAACATAAAGAAACAAGGAAAGAAATTTAAGCAAGTACAAGCATGCAACATGATGCAAAAAGTAAAATAAGTCAAATAAAATAATAAAAGACTGGTGTAGCTGGGTCGACCGCATATCCCATAAAAGAAAAAGTGCGGCTGGACTCCGCATATACATGCCCAGTCCTAATTCTATACATCAATGTAAGGACGCAAAATTAAGATATGAGGCACGAACATCTGCTACAGGTCCCCTCCACGTGGTTTCAACGCTGAACACCTCAAAACTCGTGTTCATATCTTATTTCTGCTACAAGACTCTTCTAGAATCTAAAAGTACATAGGAAAAGAAAATACTCAATCTTGAATGAAAACAAGTGTTAACGAGAAAGCTCACATGCATATAACATATCATCAGCCATACCTCAAAAGTGGGGCAGCTAAGTAGCACCTGCAAGCAAATTGTAAGAAATCATCACATGCTCTCCCATAGCGGTACCTATGTGTGCGCATATAAATAGGCATGACTCATTGCAGAAAAGCGCCTTAACACACTACCATACATATGAAGCATGCAGTTACACCACAAACACAATACAAAAGAAAGACATCTGGTTAGGGCAACCAATCAAGGAAAGAACAATAACCAGACATAAAAAGACTACCTGACACCCTAGATCCTAGCCTAGCATACCATCTAACGAAAGGTGCATTACTATAGAATCTAAGTGTAGGGTGAGTCTGGGTATAATATAACTTTGATGGGGTCGTCATACCGGTCCTGTTCTAAATATTCGAAGAATCTAAAGGGTGTCATGAAAAGGGGTGACACAAGTTAGATCCATTAGATCATTAACACAGTCATACAAATGTCAATCCTGATGACTTAACTCGCACTGCTCACCAGGATCAACCCAGCAAGCAATCCTCGTTAAGACATCGCATCGACATGGGGTAACTCTCCTAACTAGTAGGACAAACCATTGACGAATGAGCAAAACAAACAGTCATGTAGAAAGCCCCCATTGTGACTGTTTTCATTCATTTTTCTCTTTTTGGTAAATTTTAAAAGGATTCGCCAGCTTTTCGATCATCGTATACTTCCCCCATTCAAATAAATCTCCCTCCCAAACCATATAAATGATTCGAGGAGGAGAGAAATTGAATAAGAAGGGTATTGACCTCACTTTTTGTTGAGGTTTAGTTTTTCCTCTTTAGTATCCTAAGGTCTAGCCATAGGACTTTCCTATTGACTATTCTTAGAAAACTAGACAAGGAACCCTCACCATCAGAAATTCCAAACTCTTCTCTACTCAACTTGAAGTTTCACATATTGGTCATAACCTCTAGCACTTAGTAGGCAGGGTCACTATGGGAGAACTCAAGATGAGTCACCCTTAGGACTGCTGGACCTTAGGGCTGACCCTAGGTGTTGGTCTAGGGCTTAAGGGACTTACTTGCACTCACAATCACTCACAACCCTAAACCCAAACTTCTAGGCTTTGGTCTCTTGATACTCTTGGGATACTCATGTAGGTGGTTCCCTAAACCCACTAGCTCTAGGCTAGGGGTTAGCTAAGACCAGTACATAAAGGACCAAA
>NW_018164444.1:81198060-81198652 GCF_001263595.1 Phalaenopsis equestris
CAAATTTACCCAAAATACCCAAGTTGGTTCAAAAATCATTTCAAATACCTTGAAAACACCCAAACTACCAAAAATCACCAAAATTTGCCAAATTACCAAAATAACCCTCCTTAGTCCAAAATTTCAAAAATTCCAAAAAAATCCCAAAAATTCCCAAAACCTTCCAAATATTCCCAATTTCATTTTCCTCAATTACCACATGACATCTTTCACCAAAAACCCCAAATTGCCTTTTAAAGACCCATTTTTCCCCAAATCTATCTCAAATGTCTATCAAATTGGTCTCAATTTCCCCCAATTTCAATTTTAAACTCAAAGTAACCCTTATGACCAATCTAGACCAAGTCCAAGCCCAATTGGCCCATCATTTGAGCCAAATTTTGATTTAGATCAAAACCCCAATTTTGGCCATATGACCTACTGTCACATATGACCTAATGTCATCCAATTAAATACTCAAATCCCAAAATTGACACCTAATTGTTGACCTCAATTTTAGTTGAGGTCTAGAAACTTCTTTAGTAGCCTAGGTCTAGCCATAGGACTTTCCTATTGACTAGTCTTAGAAAACTAGAAAATGTACCCTCACCAT
>NW_018164444.1:81199817-81223296 GCF_001263595.1 Phalaenopsis equestris
CGAATGTCGCCTAATTGCGCCAACTTCACTGGTCATTGGTCATAGAACAAAGGCCTCGCCGAATACCCAATTAGTAAGTCCCTTGGTGCTGAACTTTGTCTTCCCGCTGAACTGTCCGAAGCCCTCTTCGTCTTCGAACTTCCTCTGTGTCGAAATTCGAACTGTCACGAACCTTGCCGAATCCTTCAATAGTCGCCAATCTCCTTTGCCAAAATCTTCTTTATTTCCGCGCCGTCGAAATTTTTCTTCCCTGCCTTAGAACCTCTCTCTGATATCATTTGTTGAGAAATTATGACAAATAAAAATAAGAATAGACACAAATCTAGAATAACACAGAGAGATTTACGTGGTTTGACAAAGATGCCTACGTCATCGCGAGCAGAACGACAAATTCCTTTTCAATATTTAGAAAAAGAGTACAAAATACAAGATTCAAAATCTCACATAATGTTACAAACAAGACATATATAGAAACCTATTGTACAGTATGTAATTACTTAAATAAGCTCTGTACCAAACCACGGGGTGTTGTCCCAGCACCCCTAACCCACATAATGAAACTCTCTCGATTTGACAGATCCTGCCGCTCGTGGGCTCCGCTCTACATCTGTCCTATTTATGATATATGAGTCATACCTAACATTTCCAATTATGTATTTATATGTCTAACATCTAAATTTTTATTTTAACATACATAACATTAATATCACATAACCAATACTTTTATTATTAATTATCTTTTTAATGAAATGCAGCTTTTCATGCATAGATTTACTTGTCACCAAATTACTATAAATATAAAAATGAAACTTTAGGTGTTAAATTGTAATTATATAAAAAGTGTCTGGTATGGATGTAAATTTTCCATAAAATTAAGATGTATATTTATCTTACATCTAAATATTCATATTTACATGTACTAAACATGACATTAAAATTAAATACACAACTACTAATTTTTTTACATGTAATTACACATTTTCATGCATAATTTTATCAAATCAAAGTTTTATTAATATGATTATGAGAGTTGTGTAAATAAATAAGAATGTTTCATTTGTTGTTTTTATTAATTTAGTAAAAATTACTAATTAATTAATAAAAAAGCAAGTTAATTAAATTAATATTGTCTGTGATTTAATAGATTAAATAATTATTCACAAATTTTAATTAGATTTATGTGAATTCTTAGTCAATGATTAGTTATGTTAATAAAGATATATTTATTGATTAATTCATTTAAAAAAGAATTATAGTCTAAGTAATGAATATTATAGTATAAATTACTAATTAATATTTTTAGGGAAATTATAATTGAGGATTTATTATATTGGTGAATCTACTAATTAATAAGCAATTGCTTATTAGTTGATGAATAATTTTACTTGGTTAAAATATCATGTTATAAATAAATTGTACAAATTAATGAATAATGAAATAGTTATTAATGAGAAATTATTTATATAAAGTATGTATGCAAATTGATTAACTAAATTAAAATAAAATATATGAACATTGCTTGCTAAAAAAATTACCTTAAAATTTGTGTCATGCCTTGAAATCTATATCAAATGATAAATTTGTTGATACGTATAAAGAATAACTACAATTAACAGGATAAGAAGCCAAGAGACCTAACAACATAACTTCACAAAGACATGAAACCAGGAAATAGAAAACAATAGGGAAAGCCAAAAGGCAAACCTATCTACAAGCAACAACAATTTACAAACCAAGAAAAAGATCCATAATAAATTTAGTAGCAATAAGTTTCTAAAGAATGAATTGAGCAAACTATAACCTCAGAACTTGAAGCTTTAAAGATCTTAACATTGGTACATCCAAAAATAGTAGGAAATTTCTGATAGATGTAACTTCCATCAGAAGATTTGAGCAATGAACACAACCAATAGTGAGGAATCATCCACCAAAACCAAGCTAAACAGAAACATAAATCTAGTAACAAAAACAAAGTCATTATAACACTATTGTAAATGAAGAATCTTAATGAATCCCTAATATCAGTTGAAGTAACTATTCTTCCAATAAGAAGCATTAGAAGCACATATGTAGAATAGTAAAAGCTCATCATTGTCCTACAAAGATATGATCAATCAAGCTATGAAAAAAACAGAAGCAATCAACATCTCACAATCTTTCATTCCATATTTGTGGTTGAAAAAATAATGAAGTAAAATCTCCTCTACCAAAAAATGAAGATAATGATCACCCAAAAGTAGCATGTAAACAGAAGGCTAAAAAAAATAGAAATTAAAAAAGAGAAATAGTTAAAAAACACTTCCCACAAAAAAATAATGTAACTCCTTCCATAATAAAAATGATTATATCAATGCAAATCAAAATATTTTAAAAGAGAGATCTATACCGATTGAGTGCTATTCCCAAAGAGATTAGAGAACTCATATCAAATAACAAAGAAACACAAAGTTTTAATAAAAAAAACAAAGATATAAATCGATAATATTGTGTGAGTAACAAAAAAAACATAAAATTTAATATAGAAAGAAGCATCACTGAGGTTTAAATAGCAAATAATAGCAAGACCAATAATTAAAATTTATAGAAATTCCTTAAATGAAGTGGGATATAATATTTGAACTTTCATTTCTACTTTTTGTTTCCTTTAACCATGAAATGAATATTCTAAATAAAAACCTCAACAAGAGATTAATTTTTTCTACAAATACTTGAATTCCTTTTAAACCATATAGAAAATGGACAATAATTTGCATAGCCAAAAGGTGAAACTTCCTATATACAGAACGATATAACACTTAAAATATATTACTAGAAGCAACACTAACATATCCATTTGGAATACACTTTTTAAGTAAATAATGAGAGCAAAACAATTAGGGAATAAATGGTTCTGAGTTCTAGCCACATTAGAGCAAAGAACACATATAGAAATAATAGCAATGCCTTTAAGATTAAGAACATCATATGTTTTTGAGACCTTTATGAACAAATTTCCAAACATGAAAAACAAATTTAATAGTAAGACACTCAAAACATACCATCTGATACCAATCAACACAATGGGAAGACTCATATAAGAAGTAAACAGCTTTATATGATTATAATCATTTTGATTAATCCAAAGACAAACTATTACCATTGATAATACGATATTGTAAATGGTTTGAATACAATAATCACGAGCCATTGTATTCCGAGAAATAAAACACAAGCACAATTATGAATGATATTACATAGCTTAATATTTTTGGGAGAACCAAATTGGTTAAAAGCCAAGGATCACAATAGAAAAACAAGATGCTATTGTTGTTAACCAAAAAAAGCGAATTTTTTTTTTTGGGAAAAGTGTTTTGGGCCTTTATAAAGAAGAGAACTAGGCTGGGAAAGAAGAGGGAGAGACATGTGTGGGTTATATCAAAAATTAATTAATTATTATTAATTGAAATTTTTTTTAATTAATTACTCATTAAGAAAATTTACATACGTAGCACCCAATTCTTATGCATTTGCATATCCCACTTCAAAACTCAGATTCTCACAAATAAAACATCTTTCCTATGTATAAAAATGTGGATTTCACTATTGAAAAGTATGATAAGTAATAAATTAGGCGTTGTATTCATAAAAATTAAATTTTTAGTACAAGATACGTAAACTCATAACAACTGAGTTTTATGCATGTAAATTTCCCTATTTATTATTACTCAGTTAAAGTAATAAGATGAATTTAGGGTCTCTTTGGGGCAGCTGCAATTATTTGAAGAAGCAACTACAAAACTTATGAAGAGGAAATTGATATACCAAAACTACAGTGTCTATAGCAATAATTTTTTTTTAAAGTTTAATCGTAGTTTTTGGGCAGCTACCACAGATAATTAGATCTGATAGATAAATGCAACTTTCAATTACAACTTTTGGAGAAACGTTGACAAAACACAATTCCATTTTTTGAGAAAAAATTACCTTGCCCAAGAAAAAATGTTATATTAGTACTACGCACGTAGTGTAACGTGCGTAGCCAATAAAATCACGCCACGACAACCCATGCGACAGAAAAAAACGGTGCAGCAATATGAGGAATATTCCCCGTGTTGTTCATGTGTTATTGTGTGTTATTCATGTGTTATTGTGTCCCGATAATATTTCTGATGTTATAATAACACAATAACACATGAATAACACTGGAGGAATATTCTCCCGTGTTTCCGGGTCGTTTTTTCTTTGTCGGGAATATTCTCCATGTTATTCTGGTGTTATTGTGTATTATTCATGTGTTATTATGTCCTCAGAATATTCTTGGTGTTATAATAACACAATTACACATCAGTAACACAGGAAAAACACACAATAACACATGAATAATACGGGAGAGAATATTCCTTGTGTTACCGCGCTATTTTTTTTTCTATTATATAAAATATCGTGACGTGATTTTATTGATTACGCACGTTACTACACATCAGTAATACAAGAAAAACACACAATAACACATGAATAATACGGGAGGGAATATTCCTTGTGTTACCGCGTTGTTTTTTTTTCCTATTGTATAAGATATCGTGACGTGATTTTATTGATTACGCACGTTACTCTACGTGCCTAGTGATGTAATATTTTTTTTCTCCAAAGACCCTCTAAATAAAATAAAATCTTAAAACCTATCTACTCATCCCTTTTCTGCCCTAAACCCTCGCGCGCTTCACTACCCCTCTCCCGTTTCCTAGTTTTGCTCAAAGTTCTCCTTCGCGAGATAACTGGTAAGGCAACGACGGGATCGCGGTTTAGAGAGACAAGAAATTCCTATCTGTCTCCTCTTTCAGCTCTGTTACCACCGAAAGGTAACTTCTCATCTTCCCTTTCGCGCGGGATTTAGTAAATCCGTGGTTCAAGGTCGAAATCCATGAAATCCGGTTTTATCAGATCTGCGGCTTTATTTTGTCCAGAATGATTGTCTAGCTAGGTTAAATCCTGCTCTAAATCCGTTACCAGACTGGCCCTTACATCCGCCGCACAAATAATTTGCAGCTTAGGCAAGAATCCGGCGCTCTACAGATTCCCGCCGGAGAAAGTAGAACGAAAAGGCGATGGGAGCAGAGAATTACCAAATCGATTTGGGAAGCCTTATAGCCTGTGATCCAAGTCACCACTTCCAGCCCCTCCCCTCGTCCAGGTGCTTAGGCTTCCTGCTTTCTTCGTTGCATTTTGGGGAAAAAAAAAGAATGATTGTGGGCTTGATTGAGTTTGTTTTCTTCACCGATGTTTTTTAAATGATTTTGTTATTATGTGCAGGGAAGAACTGGAGAGGCAATGTTTGGAAAAGGGAACAGAGCTCGTTCAAGAGATTGTCAATGTTCTTTTCAGTTTACCAGCGAGTGAGGAACTAGATGGACCCATTGTTCAATTGCCCAAACCCACAACAAGGCTTCCCAGAGAGAAACATGTAAGGGGGCTCTTTTTTTTCTTAGTGATGAGTCCGTTGCGTCATGGGATTTCCTTTTATTTTGCAACAAGCAATTTTGTTGAATGAGTTTTTCAGCTATGGCATGCTGGTTCTTTTACTTTAGAATAGATGGTCTGTGTGTGTGTTTGTGTTGGATGTTAGGATTTAGAATGGAACCAAAGAGAAAAAGATGTTAGTTAGAAATCGTTTTTGCAGATTCATGAAAACGTTTGAATTTTCATCAGGGCATATGGTTAGTCTGTCACCATGATAATGTGACTGTTATTAGTTTGATTGAGTTTCCATAATGTTAACAAACAAGCTTTAATTCAATTATTTTAACTACATCTATGATGTCCCCAATTGCTTAAGGCTCTCTTTATATTTGCCTTTTTATTCTTCTTGTGATTCTTCATGTGAATATTTGCATTAGTAGGCTCATGATTCCATTTTGATTATTGTGGGTTGGTGATGCAAACCTATAATCTCCAACTTTTTATGTTTATTGCCCGAAAAAGGAGAAACAAAAGGCAAACCTTGTCATGGTTTGTGAATATGTAGAGTAATGAGTGCATAAATTCTTGATATCGTAGACTAAAGAAGATAATGTACATTCAATGTCTGTTTAAGGTAGCTGCAGCTCAATAATAAGTCCCTGCACAGTAGCTCAAAAGCTGCTGTCGATAAACTGACTAACTGTTTATTTTTTGCAATTTGAAAATAACTGTGTTGCAACTGTTTCTGTACAAATGACCATTTTGTCCCTAAATAGTAATGTTGTTTGGAACAGAACTGTTCATACAAGTATATTCTATACTTTAAAAATAAACATCCAGTGCAAAACATTACAAAATAAGGATAGTCACCTCACTTAACAGTGAGAAACATGACTATTATATTTAAAAAAAGTCTATTAAAATAATAATTAATACTATAATAATATTATTTTTAAAATGTAGATGATGTATGTCACAAGCTAGGTCATCCTCCTGGGATACTCTTCATGCCCGATCACTCTCGGCGGTGAAATCTTCCAACCTATCTGCCCATCGAAAATAATCGGTGAAATTTTCCAACCTATCTGCCCATCAAAAATAATCACAGTTTTCCGTGATTCTCCGTGAGCATCTGTAAATTGTCTCCCATAGTTATGTGGCTAATGTGAAGTTAGCAGAGAAATTTGAAGTTCACAGGAGCAGTACAATCCTCTGGAGGTACTAGAAATTCTCGAACTCATCTTTCTTGAATGCTTAAAAAAATATACTCTTACACATAACACAAGTAAAAATTGATAACAAAAGTAATTAATTATAGTTTTATGTAGCTGTAAGATTTCAGAGAACTCAAGGTATAAATCAATAAATCTATCACTATAAGAAGACAATAAATCTTATAAAAAAAGAATTATTGATTGTATTTAACCCACATAATATCAAGCTCGTTTGTCACATATGCATGTCACCAAAAAAATCCATTCAGAAAAACCTAAAGAACCGTAGCACCGAAAAAAAGAGAGAAACTTGTTTGCCTTCATTAGGATTTTACATGTAACACCAATTAATGACGACATACATGTCATCTAGAAGAACCGACAAGGTCAAACGTCTAATCGTAGATCTCCAAAACTAATCAAAAGAAAAAAAATGTAAAAAGAAAAAAAAATACATACAAATTACGTAAAAAAATTAAACAATAAATATCAAATACATAAGAAACAAAAATAAACATGAATTGTATTAAATTCCGATACAATAAACAATGAATGTCTTCAACAACCATTATAATTAATAATGTAATAAAAACTATCATTCATTCCAATCACCCTCCAATTATCACATCCGTAATTCGTCCTTTCAACTTTGTCATCTTGTTTGCACCTTCACAGTCTTTAGTGCAGGTCTTAGAAATATCATTTTTGGCCTGTGACAAATACTGTCCAAAGACGGTATTCATATGCCTTGGCAAGGACATGTTCACGATTCTCGTCCGCCCTACGGAAGTTAATGTCTTTACGGGAATGATTTCACCAAATAAAGTTGTGGAGAGCCATCATAGTAATCATAAACTAGACCTGCCTGGGAAACAAGTAAGATTATATATCTCGAAGTACAACCCATTTCTTCTTCTAAATACTAAAAATCCTGTCAATAATACCTCGTAAGGATAAATGTCTTTGTTGAACATTTCTTTCCTGCCCCGCGAGATTATTGGATCACTCAAAATTAGGTATGTGATATTTCATATCAGGATAGAGTTTGAGATATCATCGCTGCAATTGATACTCAACATCGACCAAATAATATTTACCTCATTACCTGATATGAATTGACTGGATAGTGCTTCAGGAATAGATTTAGGAGAGCAGCTTAGTCTTAAACAAATATTTGAGTGGATGTGAAAAGTTGTATTATTATTTCGTGTTGCAGACCAGACTGCCCTCACAACCGGCCATGACAAAAGTGAAACACATGTTGAAGTTGCATACCGTCATGACATTCTGCGTCGGGGACCCACAATGTTGATGAATGCATTTTTCTCATTATTTGGAACACATGCATCAACATGTGTTCCATTGATTGCTCCAATACAATTCTAGAAAAATAATGAAGAATTACGTAATTACGATATTTATATGAAAATTGAATGTAATAAATAGGATAAATTACCTTAAAGCATTATATATACTAGGCATCGTGCAAAATCTCTGTGGGGGTCCATTTAAATGTAGGATCTGTTGGCTTTATGACTTGTGAAAAAAATGACACGTGCATTCAACCCTCTTGAGAAGTATCTACAAATCGCTTCGGAAAAATGTTGAGATTGCTCCATAGCTCATCGCGTTGATTTATTCTGTGATAATATGTAGAGAGTTATCGTTAACATCTCTCGTGAAGTCGTTCTGGATGAGCTATGAAGTCCATGATTTCTATGTAATTTTTCAAATATATCGGTGAATACCGCCAGCATCATGCAGAATATATTGCGAAATCACATTGTGTGGCTCACAAACAACTCCTCAACCCATTTGTCGCCAACATATAAGAATGTCGTGCAAGGGGAGCGCTCTATGTATAAGTTATAATAATAGTACATCAAACATACTGGAGCTGCAACTCTCATTCTGAACATTTCTCTATTTACATCTATATATTTTGGTATCGAGGTGCTAACTCATATAAATCAATGAATGAGCTACAATCAAATAAGGTTACGAACAAAACTAATATAAGCGAATAAAATTACAAAAATAAATAAAAACATAACGAGAAATGAAAAGTTTTCAAGTGACATGTCCAAAGGAGCATAAATGCCCAAAGCAGCATGAAAAACCATAAACAAATAGAAATGTCCAAAGTAAATAAATAAATAACAAATATGAAATGTCCCACAATAATCTAATAAAAAAAGTGTCCCTCATGTGTCACTGATTCTATGAAAATAACATAGATAAGCCACCCTACGATCAACGAGCTTCATTATGAAAAACTCTCTTCGGGTTGAATATTCAAACAACTTCATAGAGAGTAAATGCAGTGGCATGTCCTCGTAAATTTCTGGAGTTGCATCCAAAATTCGCATAATCTGCTGGACAGTAGTTGTTTGTGATGGACCAGAGTCATTGGTGCATGAAACAACTGTGAAATCTGGCTTATGAGGAAAGCATATCTTTTTTTTTTAACTCGGGGACACTTTGACCGGCTCGCACTCAATTGCATAAAGGTCGGGGCTGGGGCCTTTATTGAAATCACCTGTTTGATCAGTTCTCGAATTTCTCGGACATGCCACCAAACCCCGCCTCACTGGAGGCACATGCATCGTTGCCCGTTGTCATGATACCTCCAAACACACGATCCAACTTTTCATTTAGTTCATGATTGATTCCACTCTATTTAAATTTTTTTGCGGCAGTCACTACCTGCAAATTTATATATGTTGGATTTGAAAATAAATTAAAAATTGACAAAAATAGGGGACATTGCAAAAATGCTCACCGCTAGTCTCTGCCCACCACCCCTCGTAAGCATCAATCGTTCGCTTTACCGGATCCCACCCCAAGCTCATTAATCTTCGTTTCAATTCATTCTAGATTTTCCAATCATTCTTTACCTAATTCCACTTGTTTTTTAACTGTATCTTATCATACTTTCTGTCTTTACTTTGCTTGAATTTTCTAATAATATTTTATTAGTTTTCTTTGTTGAAATAAGTTGTCGATCTATTTTCCAATTCGACCTCCTTGAGGCAAATGTTGCAAAATATTAATTTTGTTTTTTAATCTCACTTTGTAGATGAACCAGTCTTTTTTGTCTTAACTATTGTATTACCAACATAAAAAAATTAATTAACATAAATAGGATGTCACAATATTGCATTTCATAGAAAAATAGGAATACCACAATATCATCACCAATGCTCTCCACACCACACTACAACACCACTTACACATCACCACTGCCACGATCACACACAAACACCTATAAACACCAACACATTCACAACACTACCTCCACCGCCAACATTTCCACACAAACAAAACCACACACCAACCTCCACCTCCACAACACCATCACCTTTACACATCCACCAACACATTCTCTAACACAGACACAACCATACACCAACCACCACCTCCACACACAAACCAACGCACACCATCATCAAACATTAAAGGTAAAGATAAAACCCTCCCCATATTTTTCATTTAATGCAATTACATGCAGTGCACCCGAAACATTGTTATTGACAAATCAAGCACCCTCTTTCAGTCATTTCTCAAATTCTCACTCAAACATCAAAAGTAAAGATAAAACCCAAACCCCATATTTTTCATTCCCATATTTTTCATTCGAAGCTACTACATACAGGGCACCCGAAACATTGCTATCAACAAATTAAGCACTCTCTTTCAGCCATTTCTCAAATTCTCACTCAAACATCAAATGTAAATATAAAACCTCACCCCATATTCATTTGAGGCTACTACATACAAGACACCTAAACCATTTCTATCAATAAATCATGCATTTTCTTTCAGCCATTTCTCAAATTTTCATTCAAACATCAAATGTAAAGATAAAACAACACTATATTTTTCATTTGATGCTACTACATACAGGTCGCCCAAAACTTTGCCATCAACAAATCTAGCATCCTCTTTCAGTCATTTCTCAAATTCTCACTCAAACCTCAAAGGTATAGATAAAACCCCATCCCATATTTTTCATTTGATGCAATTACATACAGGGCACTCGAACCATTGTTATCAACAAATCAAGCACCCTCTTTCAATTATTTCTCAAATTCTCACCAAACATCAAAGATAAAAATAAAATCCCACCCATATTTTTCATTTGAGGCTACTATATACAGGACACTGAAACATTACTATTAATAAATCAAGCCTCTTTCAACAATTTCTCAAATTCTCACTCAAACGTCAAAGGTATGGATAAAACCTCATTTCATATCACATTTAGCCACAAATTTGTAAAATCCAATTTCTAAATCATAAAGAAAAAGCCACAAATCACAAAATCCAAATTCTTACTTCAAATTGTAAATGAGAATGCTAGAAATAGGAAAATCCAAAATTTTACTTCGAACCGCAAATGAGAAGCCACAAATCGCAATGAGAAAGTCATTCCATTAGAAATAAAATAGGTGATATCTTGGGAGGATGGAGAGCACAGTAAATAGAGGGAGATCCGGAGATTGGAGGGAACCTGTTTCTACCAGAAATTGGAGGGAAGAGGGAAAGGAGAAAGACAACCCATTCCCATAGGAGAGAGGTGCGAGAGAGGAGTGATCGAGAGAGGTGTTATTAGGGCAAAAGAAATGCGAGAGAGTGCGCGAGAGAGGGCAACGGTGAGAGAGGAGCGCGAGAGGGTAGTAGAGTAATAGGTGCGTGAAGAAATGTGGGCCGAACCCACGACTCGCGTATAACATAAATTTTTAAGAAACGCTGCTGCGTCGCTATTTCCAAACGCTTCATCCCATATTTTTAGAATGCACCACGCCAAATAAGCTGCCTCAAAAGGGCCCTCAATCAGTTTGTAAAATATATGCATGAAAATGGGACATTTGTTATGTGTTGAGCCCGAGTTATTTTGCGACTAATTGTGGGAGACTGAGTTAAGAATGCACCGAGATATACATATTATTAAATCATGCATTGTAAGTATGAGAGCACAAAAATCCCAATAGCGTCCTATGAGCTTTAACACAATGTTTCTTATTGATTGATGATTTATATTCTTCAAAGAGCATGGAATTGGAAATTTTGGCTTTTTTCATAAAATTGAAATTTTTAATTTTACAATGTGTACTACATGAAAATTTAGATTTTTTATGATATTTTACAAGTACTATGCTCTTTAGTTCCTGGGGTACAACATATGAGTTTGTTTTTCCTATGACATTTTTTCTCAAACATAATATTCACTATCTTTTTATTTAGAATGTAGTTTGAGTCCAGCCTTATGTCATCTTTATCAGTCGCTTAATTTGTGCTTATTTATCCATAATTGGCCTTTTGGTATGCTTTTATTTTGCAAAATATTTAGGATATGTTTATATAATTTGAAAAAAAGAAAATTCTTAGCAGATGCATTTGTGATTCAAGGAATTCTGTTTGATAAATAACTGAAAGGTATTATTCACTCTCATGAAGTCTACAATCGAGAAGTTAAAGTTGGAAATTATCTTTACCCCACTAAAGATTCCAATGGAAAATTGCTAGTTTATTTCATTGTTATTTCAACTGTGGCAAGCCATCCGTCTTTTTTGGCTGCTATACAATCCAGATTTATCAAATTTTCTCATCTTTTACATTTTGCTCCCTTTTAGTGGTTGTAGAAATATATATTTTTGATTGCATATGTGATCTAAATTTATTTCCACACTTGTTTTCTTGCAAATAGTTTTAGCTATCTATACAAGTTTGTATGTCTTTTTTATTCTCTATATGTAACTATTTCTTGTATATACACTTTTATCTTTATTTCTTGTAGATAGTTTTCAATCTAGGTCTTCTTACGATGAAAGAGATTTATGAAACATGATGATGCTTGAGTGAATTAAACGTAAGAGATTGAAGCAAGGACTATGGAGCTAAAACATTCATGAACGTGGATTATCACAAATAAATTTTTTCTTTTTAACTCTCACAGTAAATTGTTTCACTATTAATGGAGACCATAAACTACACATGCAAGAACAAAAATTTCATGCTATTGCTTCATTCACAATCTATATTCTCCTTGTCTTTAACCAGTTTTCTAATGGAGCCATCCCTATGTTTTTTTTTTACTTTCATCCTAGCTTTTGCCGCCATCCTATTATTTATTTCAGAGTTTACTCTCCTTTGAATTCCTTCCTAAAGTACTTGATTGATTTTAAATTAATGACAATGAATAATCATGTACGAATACACATTTTAGTTTGATAATACAAGACTATCATGCTTGCAGTTTTGCACTTCAAACATATTTGAACTTTTCTTTGCAAGCTAATGATTATTTTAAATTCATTATGAATTGATTCATCCTTTTATAGGCATCTAACCGGTGCTTGGGATCTTTTTCCAAAACATTTACTATTGAAATGACAACTATATTATTTTACTTTTCATAAATCATATTTTCGTGATTTCTAAGCAGGATACCTTCTCCTTCCTGGTTTGAATGTGACTTGATTTACATAAAATTTGTGTGATTATAATTTAATCATTCTCTTATTGAATTAGAACGTGAAGTATGCATCCCTTAATTAACTTCCAATTTTTTTTGGCTTAAATTCCAGTTACCCAAACCTAAACCTCCTACAAAATGGGAATTGTTTGCCAAGATGAAAGGTTAGTTTTGCTGTTATGTCATTACCTTCTGCAATGTGAAATGATCAATTGATTAATCTATGTAGTTGTTTGGCCATTTAATTATGGCTGTTCGCCATACGGTTTATGCTACTCTGCAGGAATTAAGAAACATAAAAAGGACAAGCGTGTTTATGATGAACAAACTGGTACATGGAAGCGTCGTTATGGCTATGATCGAGTGAATGATGATAGAGATGTACCAATTTTTGAAGCCAAAATGACCGATGGTAAACATTATTTTTTAAAACTTTTTCATAACATTATTTCTTCATAATATTTTCTTACCCTTTCCAAGTTCTTGACCAACAATAAAGGGCCATTTAATAACTAATTTTGATTATGAGGTTATGCCATGATTAGGATTGAGAATTTAGCTCATAGATTATCAATCACTAAAAAATTGATTCAAATTTTGACTTGGATTGAGATCGGATCCAGAAAAAACGAGCCAAGCTACAAGCCTAAATCATGGATCAAATTTTTTTTAAGCCCATTTCTAGCCATACATGGATCAGCTTGAAGATTTTTTTTAATAAAAAATTCTATGTGTGTGTAATAGAAATGTTTAATAGAATTTTAGAATGCACGAGTGGTAATTCATTCATTTTAAGCTGGCTCAATCAAAACGAGCAAGTTTGTTTTGATTTTTAAGCTGAGTAAATCGGAATAGCTCAATTTGAGCTAGCAGCTCATTTCAATTTCCATCCAGATTGAGCTTGATTCAACTTGAGCCAAGCTGGCTCAAAATAAAATATAATCAGCCATGAGCTAATGTCGAGCTGCATCCAACCCATTTGAGCTGATTTCAAGCCCATTGGGCTAGGCTCGAAATCAGATCTTTCAGAACTCTAGCTATGGTAGGTTTTACAATTGTATACATAAAAGTTTTATTTTAGATATTACTCTGCTCAAGAGTTATATATCACTACCATCTCTATCACTTTTTTGGAATAACATAGCTGGTATTTCGATTGCATTTGGCATGCATATACATTTTGATGCCCTCATTTATTGGTTAACATCCTTACTGGCACATCTAGTGCTGAGTGGCATGAATGACACACCGTTACATTTTGAATCGTAGCTTTACCTTTATCTAAATTTGCTTTTTTATTTTTCCTAGATGGTTTTTCTTGTTAACCCATGCTTAACAGTTTGAAATAATTCTATGTCTCAAAATATTATTTTCCATATATAATTATAAATTAATGTTAATTAGCTATTGAATCTTCTGAAATGAACTTGCAAATAATCCTCATCATCATTCATGGAGCCACTCTAACCATGCGTACCTTTTTGTTACTCTGTTTTTTTCTCATTTATTCATATTGAATGCTAAATTAGTTGTTTAACTCTTGTTTAGGTAATTATTTTTTTTCCATAATTGTAGTTCCTACCTCTTTCCTACTCCTATGAAACACAAACTTAAACGCATGACATAAATAGCCACAAAATGTTCGATGCATTTGTCCACTGTCATAGTATTTTCTTTTCTAAATGTTTAACATAAAATATTTAATTAAAATAATATTAGTATTTCTACTAAAGGCATTACACAATGAAGCATACTATCTTATACTTTACATAAAGTTTAACAATTCTAATTAAAATAAAAAAAAAGATTAATAACAAAAGCAATGACATGCACCATTAACTTTAGACATTACATATTAGCCATTAGAGCCAATAAATGAAGAAAATATTGTTAATAAGATCAGATGTTTTACAATATAGTGATTTATAGTGTGATTGTAAAAGAACATATAAAACCAACAAAAAAATTATGGTTGGAGGTGTAAAAGCCAAATGTTTAGAGCCATTAATACATTAGCCATCAGAGGCGAGAACTAAAGCAAATATTGTTAATAACATGTGATGCTTAACACTATAGTAATTTATAGTTTGATATGAAAATAACATAAAAAGTCAAGAAAAAAATTGTGATTGGAAGAGTAAGGCTAAATGCTAAGAGCCATATGCATTAGCCATAATACTTGAGTATGGAGGAGTTGAAAGATTTGAATCCTAGGGCTATAAGTAGGAATTGAGTGGCTCTAGAGTTGTAATGACTGTAGGATATATAATAAAGAATGCCATGGTTGTGAGGCTGCAGAGATGTACAAGGAAATGCAAAAATGTTAGATTACTCTGCTTCAAAATGTTGGATAGGCGTGAAACTGCCACAAAGAAACATATATGAAAGGGCTTTGAGACATTCACGTGAAGAGTCTTGAGGAAGAGGAGCTTGCACTGCAAAAATGATGCTTGTTCAAGACGATCAACATTCAAACCTACAACACAAAGTTGATTGGTGAAGAGGATTGACTCTAAGACGCTCGTGTGAAGAAGTTTCCATGGCTTGGAAAAGGTGTATGAGACGAGTGTGAGTGATTTTAATAGGAGAATTCAAGCTAGATTTTAATTAAAAAAAATCCTAAAACATGTACTGCAACTATGCAAGTGCCCCTTTTTTGTCTGTTCATGTTCAACCCTAACTTGGGCTCGAAACACTTTTGATATAAATTTCGAGCTTATCTGACATGTGTTAGTGCTGAGCATGTTCATGTTTGACACCATTTTTTTGAAGTGTTCATGCTCCATAGATGCATGCCTTTCATTTTTGATTTGTTAACATTTGTTCTATTGGATCCACCTTTTCTACATGCTCTTTTTATCCTAGTATATTTTTAATACCTTATCTTTAATGACTGTTAATATGTTGTCCCTTAATTTTTGCTATTACTAATTCTATCATTCTAGAGAATTCTTATTGTACCGTTTTAGGGTCCCAAGAAGGTGTGATGGCACACCAATAAGTGTTAGGGAAGTTGTAGAAGGGGTGGCGAGAGTGGGAGGATTTAGAGCGGCAAAAGATAAGCATGCACAGGGCGGAACAGCGAATCAGAGGCAGCTAAGTTGCGAATTTCTGCTGTAACCAGCAATTGAAAGCACATTTGAAGGCTGTGTGACAGAAATCAGCGAGCAAATGGCAAATCGGTGAGGTAAGGATGTGGAGGGGGATCCACCACCCGTTCCTAGGCAAGCTGCAGACACACCAGTTACCAAAAAAAAAAGTGGTTGCAGCACTCAGGAGAGCTAAGATTCAGAGAAAAATTCCTCAATTTAAAAAAAATCAACAAATACTGAAATCCCAAACTTCCTACTACAACATATATAAAAGTGCCCTCATAGCAAATACCTAATTAGCAACTAGAGAAATAGGTAAGAACAAAATAAGGAAGAAACAAGGGAAGGAAACTTGCTGGAAAATAAATGAAAGAAAATAAAAATAAAACAAAAATAAACATTGGCCGGTCCTGGACTCCAGCGAAGTCTCGGTGCTGGATGCTGCTATAACGGGAGCCGAGGATTCTGCCATAACGCAAAGGTTTTACAATCGGAATCACTGTACCTGCGGTAATAATGCTCTACGTCATCTTAATTGTGCCACACCAATTTGGTTTTCATTCATTTTTTTTAGCTTAGCATTCTTCCTCCATTTCTATTTTTAATAAATCCATAATATACATAATTCAGGTCATTTTACCTGCTAATTAATGTCTTTCTTAAATCTCATTTAGTATTGTCTTAGAATATCATTCTTTTATAAGTTCTTATATATATTTTTTTAAATTAAGATTTTGTTAAACCTTCTACCGACGTTTTAGGTATGAAATTATTACATCTATAAACTACAAAGAACTTACTTATGTTTGTGATGTCTTTATAAGTTCTTGGCAGCACATCTATGATGAAAGTTGAAACACAAACTTAATATAAAGATTTGATACTGAAGAATGATGTTGAATCTTTAACAATTGATCATCATACAGGGTCATCTACTTTTCCTTCAAAGCAACAATGATCTCTATAAACGCTGAAAACTTAGGTTAAATTCTAGCCTTGTCTTCATTTATTGTAGAAAACTACAATTCAAGCTTATGCACAACCTCAATTATTTGCATAATGTTGGGATGATCATCATTTTATTTGATAACTAATTTGTGGAGTCTGTATCATTACAATAATAATTTTCATAGATTCACTCATAGTAGTGATAAAAAATAAAAAAAAAAATTTGACACAAGTATTAAAGCTTCAGGAATTTATGTTGAATTTGGAGTCTGAAAAATTAGTTTATATGATGATTTATTGCCATCATAATGTGGCTTTGGTGACTAAAATCTATACTAATGATGATTATTATAGTCTACGTAACGAACTGAATCATCATATGAATAATGATAGTATTTTGATGTATTAATATTGGTTTGCCATGATGGAAATTTATATGATCAATGATTAATGATGGTTAGAATGACAGCCTCAATTATTATTATAGCTGTGCCATTATTGGATGGTCCATACTCATATGAATGCTATTTCTTAGATTTCCTATACTTGTAAAATTTTTTGTACTCATGATAATTTCTGCCACCTTGGTTTCAAATTGAGTAAGGGGCTTTGATACTTAAATGAGTTTGGAAATGCCAATGGCCAATATATCTCCCAAATCTACTCTTAAGGCGACAATGTGTTTCCTAAGCATAATCATTGCATTCATCACAGGACATGCATTCATGTAATGATCCCTTGAGAAACATGAAATCTAGAAAGCTTGAGCTTAAGGTTCTATAATTGATACCAATTTGTTTTATTTAATGCAAATCAATTGATGCAAAATCTACAAAGAAATCACTTTCTAAGGAATTAAAAGGTGTCACTCAAAATTTGAAGTTAAAGATGTTTGCGCGGGTTTACACTTTATTTGGTGGTAACTGGTGGACAATGGCACGGTTCCGACAGAAGTAACAAGCAAGCAAGTTATCCCACAAGCTTGTGTGACTTTATTTGAGGATGTAAGAAGATGATCCCACTATAGTGAGCATATAGTCATAAGTAGTGGTACAAGGTTATAATTAGAGCAGAGAGTTCAGAAAGTGCATAGGAGTTAGTTAAGGTAGATTAGCTTGTAGGAGTTAGCAAGTGTGTGCAACATATCAGAAGGGATGTGTGATTATGGTGCTGCGGTGGTTTTGGTAAAAGGGTGAAGTTTTGAGTGTCATGATGATGTGCGGGAAAGTGTAAAGTAGTTGATGCACTAATGGGGGTTTGGGACCACTTCTCCAATGAGATTGGAAGGTGCAGGAGCAAGAGGATAGTATGGAGTAGTTAGCTGTTAGATTGAGCCGGGGCAAGGATGCTAATGCATGATGTGGCTAGCATGTTTTTGGGTTCGTGTGACAATGAGAGGGTATCTGATAGAAAATGTGACAAATTTTCCTAGAAATTACGGCAAATATAAAAGAGTATATTTTGCTGAGATCAAATCAAAGCAATATTACTTTGAATACATAAAAGATAAGTACCTATAATTTGAGAGTTAGGCTATCTCTCCCAAACTCTAAACCTAATCCTAAGATTCAAGAAAACCATCAAATGTATACACTAAACCCAAACATAATAAGAACTATTTATACACCATAATAATAGAAAATAAATTACTGAATTACTCTTTTTGCCTTGTGTTTATAATAAGTCTTCACATTTTTTGGTGGGCTCATCGAGGCGGAAAGCATCTTTCATGCCAGTCTAACATTACTCTCCTCTTAATAAGATGCATTGTCTTTAAGGTGGAAAAAAAGGAAATTGTTGTTGAATCAAATTGTATGGTTCTCGCGTGATATGATAATCTGGTAACCATTACCATTTAATTAATACTTCTTTCTCACATATCGATTTTTGACGCAACTCTTTTAGCTCCAGTGGCTCCAAGAAAACTTCCAAATCCCCAGTCAAGGTAGGGAGAAGTAAAGAAGATGGCACATTATTATCAATAGCGCATCTCAACTATATGATATGTGAAACACTAGATGAAGTGTCGAAGAAGGAGACCATTTAAACGATAAGCCATCTCACTCATGCGCTCTATGATCTCATAAGGACCAAAACAACGTTGGGAGAGCTTCTCATTTCTTCGTTTGGCCAATGTCTTCCGTCAATATGGTTAAAGTTTTAGATATATTCTATCTACTGCCTCAAAATGCACATCCATTCAATGTTCATCGGCTTGTTTCTTCATAAATTAATTGAGCTTTCAACAAATGGTTATTTTATTCCGCTAACAACTTGCCTCTCTATTTTAAGTACTAATCTACTGGAAGCATTGTCGTAGTCTATGTTCATAATACACCAAATGAGATGGATCGCGACCATATAATATTTTAAAAGGGGTGGTCTAAGATGCTGCATAACACAATGTATTCTAACAATAGTATTGCCAGTATAGCCATTTAGCCCATTGCTTGGGTTTGTCAGGGATAAAACAATGAAAATAGGTCTCCACACCTCTGTTTAGAAAGGCGATTTTGGGGCGCGCCTCTGGGTGGGGCTTAATGCCTTTCGCCCCAAGCCACGAGGGGGCGCAAATCTTGTAGGGCTTATTCTCGAGGTAGTTGGAGCGCAATTCAAGCCTTACGGGTGTACGCCCCTCCTCTCATATTCGAATAAAAAGGTAAACAATCCCTAATTCTACTTACCCAAGTGTTTCAAGCTTCTCCCTGACACAGTCATCTCCGGTAGCCCTCTGCGTCGTCCCACAGTAGGCTCGCCTATTTTGTCCCGGCTCGCCTGCTTTGTCTCACACGCATGCGATCCTCCATCAGCTTTCTCTATCATCTTCGTCCTGCACATCACTCGTCCGCGTCGTCTTCATCCCGCACTCTGCCCAACTGCGTCGTCTTCGTCTCCCTCTCCCACACTACGTTTCCTTCTCTCTCTCTCTCTATCTCTCTCTTACTCCCTCTCCCTCTCCCACACCCTCATCGAACAACGTCGTCTTCGTTCTGCATGCCGCTCGCAGTTCGATAATTTATTTTGTTTGGTTTGCGATTTTTAATCCTATATGAGCCTTTAATTAATCATTTCACTGTAGCTTCACCGCAACAACAATGAACCACAAAAAATTTTTTTCGTTCATGTTAAATTTTTTTTTTTAATGAATACAGGAGCAAGATTTGTAATGTTTTAATCCTTCTAATTTTTTTTTAATTTTGATTGTATTAAAGATTTAATACTGATTTTTTTTAACGTGTTAGGTTTGTTATTAACTTGTAATGGAAGGGAGGATTGTTTGGCCGGTGTTAGTCGCACTAGCAAGAAAGACTTTACATGACAATATACAACAAACATACCCAATGAAAAATATTTCAGATGTGTTCTGCAATTGTGTAGTGGAACAATAAACAGAATCAAACAATATCTTGCCAACACACAAGGATTTCAAGAGAGATGCAAAAGTCAAAACACAACGGGACACTATCTTAAATGATATTAAAATCAACACAACAAATATTGGTGAAGTTCAAAATGCTACAAATTCATCATTAGTTGACTTCTTCCAGAGGCCACATAGAGTTGGAAGTTCGATGGATTCTTTCACCACAACACATGCAATGAATTCCACTCTAAATTTTAAGCGGAAAAAAGATGAAAGAAAAGAAGTATGTAGGGCAATTGGAAGATTCTGCTACTTAGCCGGATTGGTGTTTAATATTGCCTTTGAACTTGGTTTTGCTTTACCTGCAATGTATGAATTAAGAACTTGGATACTCAAATATGAGGTTGCTACAATCAATAAGATGTTAGAAGAGCATAAAAATGCATAGAGTGAATATGAGTGCTCAATTATGTCATACAGTTGGATAGATGAAAAAAGTATAACTTTGTTAATTTTCTTGTGAACAGTTTGACTAATATATATATTTTTAAATCTGTGGATGCTTCTAATGCTATAAAAAGTGATGATTTACTATTTACTTGTTTCGATGATGTAATTGAGAGAGCGAGAGATAAAAATGTGGTGCAAATTATTATTGATAATGTGTCAAACTATGTGAATGCGGGTAAAAAAGTAATGGAGAAAATAACATGTTTATTGGACACCATGTGCACCACATTGTATTGACTTAATGCTAAAAGACATTGAAAAGTTGAATGTTCCTGAGAGCACACTAGCAAAAGCAAAATAAATTGTAAAAGTCAGTTATTGGCACACATGTGTTCTACGTTTGATGAGATCATTTACAAAAGAGAGGGAACTCGTTCGTCCAACCATCACACGATTTGCTACAACATATTTGATCCTTCAAAGCCTTTATGATCAGAAGCAACTACTTCAGGCAATGTTCTCAAAGGATTGGTGTTATAGTCAACTGGCAAAGAAGACGAAAGGTATAAAAACTCGAGCTGTTATTTTGTTTGATCCATATTTTTTGGGTCATCTTGTTTATTGTATAAAAAAGTGTCGTGTTGCTTGTAAATCTTCTAAGAGATGTTGACCTAGAGGAAAGGACAACCATCGGTTATATTTATGAGTTAATGGATTCAACAAAATAAAAAATTGCTTTTAATTGTGGGCATAATGAAAAGAAGTATGAACATCAATTGGAGGAAATTGATACAATATGGGAAGCTCAACTTCGTAAACCAGTACATTATGCTGGTTATTATTTACCCTCAATTTCGTTTTGAGGATTTTTTTTTTTTTTTTTGATGATGAGGTAAAAAGAAGAGTTAATTGCTTGTATGAAAAAATGTTGAACTATGAAGATCGTTTTAGAGCTGATATTCAACTAGGCTTGTATGATAACTTATAAGGAGATCTTGGGAGTAGAGTTTTATGAAATTAAGAAAGTTGAGATCTTCTGCTGATTGGTGGATGAGATTTGGTGGGAAAACACTTGAGTTTACGAATTTTGCGATTCAAGTTCTTAGCCTCACATGCAATTCATCAGGTTGTGAAAGAAATTGAAGCACTTTTGAATCAATAATAATTTTTTTATTTCTTAAAAGTTAAAATTTTTATTATTTTCTTTTATAGTCACCTCTTAATAATATTTATTTATCTTATATTCATACTAAGAAGAGGAACAAGTTAGAGCACAAGAGCTTGAATACTTTGGTATGTGTAAGGTACAATGCTAGATTGAAGGAAAGAAGTATAAGAAGAAAATAAGACTTTGATCCAATACTGATAAGTGACAGACTTTGATGATGAGTGAATTGTTGAGAAAGAATATCCAGTGTTTCTACAAGAACCTTTCTGGATGAATGAAGATGAACAGGTCTTTGATGTTAATGTTATCAGAAATGTGCCCACGATAAATGCAAATGAAGAATCACAAAATATTACACATGGCATGAAAGACATTTTTATAACATATTCTCACAAGAAAAAGGAAGATGAATGAAAGAATAAATAAGTTTCATATTTACATTCAATTGTTCTTTACATAAATATACATTCTTGATTTCTTATTGAAAAAATATCTTAAATATTTATGAATGTCATTTGTTTGTGTTTGTAATTTAGGCAACAATTATAAGCAGAAACAAATTATGAATGCACCTGAGATTGAGCATGATGATGACTTCAATGAGATGAACAATGAATGTAGAGAATATAAATGACCTTGTTGTGATTTGGACACAACTAGTGGGGAAGAAGAAGAGGATTTTGATGATGAATTTGAAGAATGAATAACGTTAAAAAATTAAGATCAAATGATCATAACTTTATTTTTTAGTGCAAACATTTTTTTTATATGTTTCTACTTCATTTGGTGGATTTCTGCTAGTATCTTTAAGATTCTAATCCAAAAAGACTTGTTTGTTGGTGTTTAATTTTTTTATTATGCGTGAATAATTTATTTTTTTCTTAATATTTATATTCCTTATTTTTTTTACTATGGGGCTTACACCCGACGCCTTGAGGTTTACGCCCGCCCTATAATAGCTAAAACGCTCCGCCAAATGCTCACACTTTTTAAAACATTGCTCCGCACTTTGATTAACAACTTCTAACCATCCATCAGTTCGTGGGTGGTATGCTGTACCTTTTTTCAATAAGGTTCCTTGCATTATAAACAACACCCTCCAAAATGACTCAAGAATATCTTTTCTCTGTCCTGCACTACTGATTCTGGGATCCCATGCAAACAGACGACCTCCCATATAAAAGTAGCTATGACAGAAACAATAATGTAGGGATTAGGGGTGTAAATGAGATGAACACGAGCGAGCCCAGACTTAGCTTGTGTTTGGCTCGTTTATATTTCGAACTCAAAAAGTGTGTTTGTGTTCGGCTCGTTTGCTTAGCGAGCCCA
>NW_018164444.1:81223350-81229252 GCF_001263595.1 Phalaenopsis equestris
TCCATAAGATGTTTGTTAAGGATTGGGGCAAAATTTAAAATATCTTTTGAATCTAATTTAATAATTTTTATTCTATTTTTTTATTAATACTTTTAATTGATTATAAATCTTTGTAGCCTTGTAGTCAATTAATTTTTTAAAATACTACTCATCAAAGCTATATATATAATTGATTAGTAGTATTTCGAGCCAAAACGAGCCGAACACGAACGAACAAAAATTTATTTGTGTTGTTTGTGTTCGACTCGTTAACTTAGTGAACGAGCCGAACACCAGCTGTTCGCGAACAACGAGCCATTTTGACAGCCCTAATAGGGATGATATAGAGGTATAAAGTGAGTGTATTTGCTCAACTAATCCACCAACACCAAGATGACTGTAAATCATTTTAATCGAGGCAAGTTTTCAATGAAATCCATTATCACTTCCTCACATATCTTCTCTGGCAATGCTAGAGGTTGTTGCAACCCCCCAAGTGCTAACGCTATGTACTTGTCCTGTTGGTATACATCACAACATGAAACCATATCCTGCTCATTCTTTCTCATTCCCACCCAATATAATTCTGTTGTCGTCCTCTTGTATGTTAGGAGCACACTCAAGAGCTCCCCAATAACGCTGCTGTGAAACTCCTGCAATAGCTTCAGTATGTGTTGTGAATTCTTAGGTAATACATAGTATTCAAGGATAGCTGTTCTCGTCATTCACTAAAGCCGGCCGGATCTTGCTCAATTTTCATCTACCTCACTTTTTTTTTGCCTCAAGACTTCCCAGTCTAAAAGAAAGGAACGAACAATACCAACAATCGTGGTTCCTTCATATGTCGTGATAAGGCATCAACGACCTTATTCTCTAATCCTGGGTGATACTGAATTTCGAAGTCACACCCCAGTAACTTAGATAGCTACCTCTGATGTTCCTCCGTCATTTTTCGTAGTTCTAACGAAAATTTTTAGGTATTGTGCACACTGTAAAATACTTTATTCTAACGGCACAAAACAACACAATTCCAAACACATAAAAAAAGTAAACTTACAATTCGAGAGTTAGGTCAAATCTCTCCCAAATCCTGAACTCTGAAAATAAAGACAACAACACCCCACAATCCTAATCATATTAAGCCTTATTTATACCAAAATAATAATAAGTAACAAATGACTAAATTACTTGGGGGCTCCGTGTGGTTTAGTGGAATCACTTGATTCAATGGAGCACAAGGGCGGAAGGCACCAGTCTAACAAAGGACTAGGAAATAAAAATTGTTGAGGAATTAAATAAAATTTAGTTTTCATTAACTTGTTTTCTTGAGGTGAAAAAAAACGTGAAAAATATTATTATTTTTTGTATGTTTGAGTTGTGTTCTTGTTTTTTATTTGATTGAGACTTTTGTGACTGTGATCATTAGGTGAAATTTTCATCCCTTTTTTCGTTAGTGTTTGTTAGGAACTGGGTTATTGGAAAAAAAAGGGATTTTTTTCACATTTCTTAGGTAAATCTTTCTAAGTGTAAAATACATTGGAGCTTAACATCTGATATGCAATTATGAAGTGAAATGTGTTCACATCTAATTCTTTGACAGTAGTATAGCCTTGAAGTTTCAATTTATTTTTAGGAAAATGAAGTTCTTATGTTTTTAGTTTTAACCTTTTCATAAGCGATATGTTTGTATAATTTTAACCAGTTTAGGGTTCACACACACCTAGATTTTTGCCTTCTTTCCTTTTCCTTTGGTTGCCAAAGCATTGAGAAATGGGATCTCTACAACCGTTATAGCATATGTGAACTTTTTTAATTAATCGGTAATTAATTCTATTGTCAAATTCTATATATATATATATCGGATCGGATATCGGGGAGTGTACAAATTTTTATACATGTTGTAACGAAATACATAAAATTAATTCTCACCAATTCTTATCATGATATCGGATCACTAGGCTTCTTCCCATTGCTGTGCCCCCATTGTTATAACCTTCATCACTGCATTTCCACAATCATGCATGCAGACTTCATTATTGCACTATATTTTTTTTCTCCTATTTCTTTATAACTATAGTCTTAATCATCGCATGGACAGACATTTCTTAATATTCCGTCTTCATCGTTGCATGGCTGCATGTTATTCTCATTGTTGCATCTGCATTTCTTTTCTGTTTTTTTTTTTCCCATGAAGAGAATCACCACGATTTCCTCTCCATGGAAGCAACAATAATACTCAGTTATCCTTGGTTTAAGGTTTGCTTTTAATGGAGGGATTCAATCTAAAATCCATTGGGAGAGTTGTAAAACATCCATTTAACATAACGGCTGAATGAAAAGAACTATCTAAATTGATCCCAATTGGTTAGAAAATTTTTTAACAGGAGAAAAGAAAAGGTCATCAATAAGGCACATAAAGATAAAAAAAAGTTTGCTCGGAGCATAAAAAAAATGTGTTTTCTACAGGTACTATCACTAAGCTTTCTTATTTATACACATTTTTATCTATATTGAAAAATCCAATGATCAGTAAATCTACATTTAACTTAAACACCCTTATGTTTAACAGAAATAAATCCGTCTTTATTCTTTTCTTGGCCGCCCATATTCTATTGTTCTTAAATTTATATTTTCTTCACTATTTTCAAAAATCAGTATTACAAATTTTCATTATGTTATTTGCGAACAAGCAAAATACTAATATACTAAATTTTTTGTGAATGTCATAAGAAACCTTATTCCTATTTCTTTCATTCAAAATGGCATTCGAATACCATCATTTACATCTAATATCTATGGAGCTTGATGGTTTGCTTTTTTAATTGATGATTGCACTCATGTGGTATGATCTTTTTTAAAACAAAATTAAAATAGAAAAATGAGATATCATCCTTTTCACCTTTTTCAACATGACTAAAAATTAATTTAATGTTGAAATTAAAAGAATCAAGTTCGTCAATGTCAAATAAACACTTTAGTTATACTCCCAGCTCATACTTTCAAGAAAAAGAAATAATATATAAATACTTTTGAAGGAACGCTCTCCAACAAAATAGAGTAGCTAAATAAACCACCATATGCTATTTTCGTGTACTATTTTTATATCTAAATTAATTTTATATGGAAGAAATTAAAACCCTTTTAAAATATAAAACATTAGAATGGATAAGATGCTTGAAAAGATAGAAACCAGTGGGATGTAAATGGGGCTTTATTATCAAATATACATCCCATGCTTTGTTTGAAATTTGTAAAGCTAGTGTAATGGTCAAAGACTACAATAAAATATATGAAATTAGTTATTATAAATTTTCGCTTCAATTGTTACAATGTACATTGTTTGGGATTTTTATTTTTCCCCATTAATAGAGACTGGAGGTAAAAATTCAATATGAATAATGCATTCTTATATGGTGAACTAGAAGATGAAGCTTACATTGGACGCTCCGGGGGTTTCTATAAAAATATTTTGGGAGGCAAGCTTGTAACTTAGAAAAATTAATATAAAAATATTTAGTGGCATTGGAATCTTTAGATTGTTATGGCTTAAATAAATTCCAGAAGTTTAAAATTGAATGAAAAATGTTTAGTGAGACACTATTGTGATAACAATACCACCATCAAAATTATATAGATTTATGTGCAATATGACCTTACAAAGCATATTGAATTGATGGACACCTTTTAAATGAGGCAATTGACAATAGTTATCTATAATCTTCTTGTAGTCATAGGTGAACAACTTCTAGAGATGTATGAAACATCCTCATAATTTTCAGTCTTTCATTTCCTTGCTGTTACCATCTGATCTATGGGTTCTCTATTATCTTCTTATCAAACTATATGGACAAATATAATAATTTTGTAATATATTCATTTCACTTATTTTATAGTTTTTCTATTAGACGCTTTCACAAGATTTGTATACATTTTGTTTATAGTAAAATGAAATACACGAAATTGTCTCTCCAATTCTTCTTATATATGGCTCACCTTCAAAATAGATTGAAGTGCCAAAATAACCCTTTAACTATTTATATGGCGTCATTCTAGTTCTAGGGTATATAAAAATATCAAATTTATCCCCAAACATTTTTAATATGGGCTGAAATGGTTCCCATATAGGATTATTTTTTGCATATATTAAAAGAGTCTGGAGACTAATTTGACACTTGTATAGACTCTGCGACTTTAGTTGCTCCCTGTAAAAAATCATGGGACCATTTCAGCACTTCTCTCTCTCAAAATTCCTCTAGTGATTAATTTTTATCTGATCAATATGGATTTTATAAGCTCGATATATATGATCCCTCTAACATAAAATTTTAGAGGAAAGTCTTTACTTTTTCATTCAATATACAAATCATTGTCCATTACTCTTGTAGAGCCAGGAGAGGATCCTTTCGGCAAAAGGAAGAATGAGAAAAAGAAACGGGTTGAAAAACAAGAGAAGAACCGGTTGCAGAATCTCAAACAAGCTTTCAAAGCTGGTAATTTGCCAAGGTTGTTTTCCTCTTATACTTCCCCCCAAAAAAAAAAAAAAAAATGAAGAATTTCTTTGTAACTAGATATTTTACAAACCAAATTATTGATTTTGCAGTTTTAGCTTTCTTTAGTTTAATTTGATAGATTTTAGGGGCTTTTATATACATAAAACACAATTCTTATATATTTGCATATCTAATGCCAAAGCTTTCATATTTATACATATAACACTCAAATCTTTAACATCACATAAAAAATATCACTATCACTAACATTTTGCTTAAACTT
This sequence comes from Phalaenopsis equestris, assembly GCF_001263595.1. Classification (NCBI taxonomy): domain Eukaryota; kingdom Viridiplantae; phylum Streptophyta; class Magnoliopsida; order Asparagales; family Orchidaceae; genus Phalaenopsis; species Phalaenopsis equestris. The sequence continues at coordinate 81,228,103 of NW_018164444.1, forward strand.
TAGGTGATAGATATGTAAATGCATAAGAATTGTGTGGTATGTATGTAAAGTTCCCTAAATTTTATGCCAAGCTACAAACGAGTGGGATTTTTTATAAATTTTTTGGGTGATTCTGCAGTCATATCCAGCTTGCTGCAACAGCATTACCCATCACTGGAACTCAGAATGTAATACCAAAGAAAGCCAGTAAAGAAGAGCTTGAGGGCGTCGCCGGAATGGCGGCGACAGCGACAGCAAGCGGCGGAAAATTTGATAAGAAGCTTCCTGGAGAGAAACCTGCCAAGCATGCTGGAAAACATCGAAAGGTCAATCTTGTGGACTAATTAAGCTTTAACTTTACATAATTTTTTCTTTGTTTTGAATTTTTATGCAAATAAGATGTTCATGTTGCAATTTTTTTTTTATTTATTTGCTTGCAGTTTCTTCCTGTTGTGGAAGGAAGGGGTATGGGAGCTCGAGAGAAAGAGCAAACAAAGAAAATTCTCAACAAATTGATGGCTAAAAGCTCTCATGACATACTTGACGTTGACAGGGTATGTTTTAAGAACATACAATTCATATTTACAGATCGGTACTAAAAATCTGAGGAGCAAAAAATTTTTCTTAGCACGGACACAAATTGCTATTTTATAAATGGAAAATTTACGTACATACCGGTTAATCCTTATGTATTTTCATTTGTAACACCTAAACTTCATTTTTTACATACATTCCACCTTATCTATGCATGAAAATGTGTATTTGTTGTTTTATTTGATATGATATCAAAGATTTGGGTGGTATAAATGTAAAAGTAAAATTATGTTTTAGTTATGCAAGTATATAGGAATTTTATGGTATGCAAATACATACCACTCAATTCTTATGTATTTATATATCTACCACCTAAAATTTATAACTTACATTTCACCTTTTCTTTGCATGAAAATGTGTATTTCACTTTTTAAATGTTAAAATGCTGTTATTTTTTATATGATATGAAAGATTTGGGAGGCATAAATGTAAAAGTAAAACTAGGAATTCGGTGGTGTATTGGTATGTATTTAAATACCCCCTTTAAAACACCATCATTTATGCTAGAGAAAATATATGATACTTACAAACATTATGTGTGTGTGTGTGTGTATATATATATATATATATATATATA
>NW_018164444.1:81229291-81245961 GCF_001263595.1 Phalaenopsis equestris
AAAACTTGAATGCCCCCTTCTTAATGCCACACCTTAGGCTGGGGTACGCCGCACTTACAAACATTATATATATACATATATATATATATATATATATTAGGGGGATTGCCTTTTAGCTCCCCTTTTCATTTGCACTTTTACTAAGAATTCCTTTTGATGTGAAACAGGCTGTTACAATGTTCAATGTGAAGAAGGAGAAGCAGAGGAAAAGGGATAAAGAAGTCATATCTTTAACATCCAACAAGCTGAAGCCAAACAAGAAACCTTTCAAAAAGTCTTCCAACAAGAAACAATAAGTGTCAATTTATTTCATCCATTAGCATTCAGAAAAGTTTTGCATGACATTATAAATTTACAATCTTGCCTTTTATGCTATCAACATCAAACTTTGTGTATTATTTTCTTTTTTCTTCCTATTCATTAAAAAATTTCATATATTTACTTCTCATATCTTTAACATCTTTTCATGTATAAATTTCTTTCATTAAAGTGTCATAAATGTAAATAAAAAAAAATTTAGGTGTTATATGTGCAAATACATAAGAATTATATGGTATGCATGTAAATTTCTCTTGAGAGTTGAGTTTCCTTATTTAAAAGGTGATAGGTTTGTCTTCTTTTGTATTTTGCCAGAGCATTTGGACGAGTGTAGGTGAAAATTGCTTGTTCATAGTCTATAGTAGATTATGTGCATACCATATAATTCTTATGTATTTATGTATCTAACACCCGAACTTTTATATTTATGTATATAACCCATTCGTGTCATAAGCTTGTGCATGAAAAAATTGTTTGTTAGAACTTGTATTGTGGAGCGATTATTGCGTGCATAGAGCACAATCACAACAGCACATCGCGGCTGTGATCGGAGAGCGCATCCACTGTCATACAGTTGCGATGCGTTGCTGTGATCGGAGAGCGCACGCAGCTCAGTGTGCGTTCTCCACACACAATAATTAGACTGTATTGTGAGAAGATCATTAGTGCAAAATATATGGTTTCTATTTTCTATCAAAGGCAAGTTTGCATACTTCCAAGTTTTTTTCTTTTCCCCCTTTGGATGTGTTGTGAAATTTATTATTTTATGATTATGGCCAACTTAATACTACAAAGTATAAATTAATAAAAGAAAAATACTTAAAATATTTTATATAAGGAAATCAACATGGCTTCTCTATAAGCTAATATTTGAAGGTAATTTACCTATTTGTAATAAAAATTAACCAAACATATAGATCACTAGTGTCTTATTAATAATACACATGCATGCATAAACATACATGCATGAATAAATAAATACAGGGACATAAAATACATACATACTTGTCATATATATATATATATATATGTATATACACATACAAACATAAATAGTTTAAGAAATAAGCATTTATCACATACCCCGACATGTTGGTTGATATCAACTGTATAAGATTCCTCATACATACATATCATGTATCGTGTACCTCAGCCTGTTGGTTGGCATCTAAGATATAAGTTCCATCGGGTCGGGGATTTGAATACCCTCTGATACAATTGGCCTTAAGAAGCTGATACTCGTTATTGTTAGGTATATTAGGGATGGCTGGAGGCTCGTATAATAACATTTGGTCATTCCTTTAATATATATATACATATATTTGTATCATAACATTCATTTTTTTTTTGTAAATTATGTAAAATGGTGCCCACTCTTGAATATGTAAACTTTACTAAATCATACTCGATCCTTTAAATCAAGGAATATTAACATATATATCAAATAATTCTTATGAATTTATATATCTAACATCTAAACTTCAAATTTATATGTATGTCACTTTGTAAATAGTGATATGAAAAATTTGAATGATATAAATGTAAAAATTATAATTTCGATATTAGATACGTAAATATGGTTGTTAAAGATCCAATTTCTTGAAATTGGATCAAATAGATTAGTGCGGCCTGTAATCAGCTCGTGACTCTAGATTTATCTCAAATCAAAACGAGCCGATTCAAGTTGAGCTATTTGGAATCATTTCAGTTTGAAATCGACTCGAAATTTGCTTGGACTCGTTATATTCAATTCTACTTAGTATTGTATATATAATTTTTATAAATAAAAATATTATGAGCCGATCTCGAGTCAATTCGTGTCAGTTCATGTATGACTCAAATTCGACTCGAAACAAATTAAATTCAAAAAATTAAAATAATCATTTAACTCATTTATTTCAATTCGAGCTAAAATTCTAAATCAATTTTCGAAATCGCTAAATTTTGAGTGGTACGTAATAAATTGGCCCTTAAATTAAATTCGAAAGCATTAAATAATTAAATAATAGTACAGGCAGGCTGAGAGCCTGAGGTAGGATATGACGGCGTTAGTATTTGTCGGGTGATAACGGGCAAATGACGCGTCTGACAGAACTCGCTGACGGATATTCCGTTTTCCTGACGGCAGGTTCCGCTGCATCGCGCTTCTATATAAACCGGTACAAAACGGCCGAAGGGGCCGCGCGGGCTTACCCGGAGGCTCTTTCCTTCTTTACGCTTTCAGCTTCTTCTCCGATCGAGAAGAAGAGGGGAACCGGAAACGAAACCAGGCGGCCTTATTTTCAAGGTGAGTGAAATTAAGCTTTCTCTTGTTCTGGTTTGTTCAGATCTAGGAAATCTGTTGAGTGTTCATCTTGCTGATGTTGGGGAGTTGAGGGTGGGGTTACGGTGGCTCATTGAAGGGTTTTGGTAGCGGCATTGTAGGGTTCTACTATTGTTTTGGGATTTGGAGGTGAAGGGAAGTGTGTGGTGGTCTTGAGTTCGTGCGATGTTCTTGTAGTAATTGCTGGTTTGGGCTTGTTGTGGATTTATGTTTCTTCGCTCATTTGATTTTGCAATGTTTTCCTTGGACATGGTTTCGATAGCGTTTTGGAGCAATTTTCTTTTAGGGTTTTCCGTGCAAGTTGGATGTGGTTTGAAACGATTAATGATTTTGTAGTCTATGATTGTCTAAAGGGGCTGTTTGGCTAAATTTAAGTTTTAATTGGGTTAATAATCCTGATATCTGTTGGGCATTGTACTAGTTAAATCGAGCTAAATTTTGCTGTGAAGTAATTGGCTATTTGGTTTAGGATTTGGAATCTAAATGATTATGAGATTTATGAAAGAGATTAAGAAGTTGTTGGGATTCAGATAATTAAAATAATTATGAATTTGAGATGGTTTGATTTACTAAAGGTAATTAATATTTAATTTGAAGTTAGGAGTATTAGATAGTAATTATTGATTTACTTATTTGTACTAAGGTTACTTAAAAAATAATTAAGCTAAGCGATTAATCATAATTACCGATTAGAATCTAATTGAAACCAATTAAGAATGAAATGAACTATAATTAGGCTACTTAATGTGCTATAATGAATGAAAGGGAAATCACTTTACATTATGTTTTATTATACATTATGTTTTATTATTTGATGTAATTTTTTCACTCATTTTGGGTGAGAAAACCAAATCATTATATTTAAAGAATTTTAAGAGAGTTTGTGGCACTTGAATCAAATATTGAGTTTTAACTACAGCCAACCAAATAATAAAAGTAGCCAATATCATAATTTCTAAAACTTCCCTTTTCAATATCCGGTCCAACAAACACATGAAGCCTAAAAAAAAGGTATATTTACCTTTTACCAAATGGCGCCTAAAGGCAGATCTAGTTTTTATTAGTTAGTGGGGAGTATCACACCTTTGAGATTTCGGTTATGTTGATTTTTGGGAGGAAATCATTTCAAGTTCAAGTTAGCTTAAAGAAAGGATATGAATTCAGATTAATTATTATTCCTTTTTTGAATTTAATCTCTTAAAAGAGGCCATTTTGGATCAATTTTATTTTTTAATTTTAATTTATTTTGTTTATGCTTGGTTGAGGTGATTATTTTTAAAAGTACTCAAAACATCACTTTGTTATTTTAAGTGTTTTTAAAAATAAGTTGATTAGTTCATACATTTTGCTGTTCCCATGGGTTTTTATTAATATAAATTATGGTTCTGCATATTTTCAAACAAAAGGTTTTATGTGTTATCTTGTCAATAAGATGAGTGTGGAGTGTATGGAGGAGCAATTATTGCGTACAGACACTGCCCGCAATTTCCGTGCGGTGTCAGATAATGACCACTGAAATATATTTTTTTATTTTATTTATTGTTAGAGTGGGGCCCACTCTAATTTTTTCACGGTCCTGATCGGACACCGCACACAATAATGTTTCATGTGTAGAGAGGTTAGCTTTTTTCTTTATCGACATATAAGATACAATTTTGAATAATATGTGACTTGAATGTGCATGAGGAGCATTTCAAAAAAATTTCCCTTCTAACACTCCACATTTGTGCCAGGGCTTGTTATTTTCTCCTTGTCATGCCAATAAAGATTCTTGATTGAGATTGCTTGTTTTATTATATAGCCCATACTTTTTTGTTTAAAAGTAATGTGGGCTGCCAAATATGTCATTTTCCCTCTTTAATTTCTTTTTTCCTTGTTTAAAAAAAGGGGCATTTACATACATACCATGCAAGGCTAAATTTTTTTTTATTTACATATCTTCAGGTCACTCAAATCTTTAATATCACTTCAAAAACATCACTTTTACTCTTTAAAAATGAAATGCACCTTCTAATGTGTAGGTTTATTACAACTAGTGCTATAAATGTAAATATAAACTTTTAAGAGTCAGCTATGTAAATACATAAGAATTGTGTGGTATATATGTAAATTTTCCTAAAAATATTTAGATAAATGTAAAGGGCAGGTGTCGGTGTTATTTTCTTAGTTTTATTGATTTTCTTTGCTTAATGTAATCGAGCAGATTGGCCTATTATGGTAACGAAGGAATTTACCGTGGACTTGAATAAGCCTCTGGTTTTTCAGGTACCCTATTGTCTTATATCTTCTCAATGCTATCATCGTATGCGAAATTTACAACATAAGTAAGGTTGGAAGCTTTATTATAAGATAAAAAGTTAGAATCTTTCTATAATTCTTCCAAACAGGCTAAAATTTTTTTCCACTTAAACGCCGTAGAAAACTAACATACTTTCAAGTTCAGCCACTGTTAGAGATTATCAGTGCTGTAATTGAGCCAAACCGACTCATGAGCCTGCTCGAGCTCGGCTCGATAAGTTGCTCGTGTGCGAAGCTTGATGAGCTTAGGCCAGTCTCCGCCTCAACTCGTTTGCTTATGAGCAGACTTGTTTAAAAGAATATGTATAAAAAAATAATTCAAAATATATTAAAATTTAATTGTTCATCTTTAAATTATTAAAAATATTTAAAAAATGATAATTTACAGTTATCTCCTAATTACAATTTTTTTTTCTCTTTTCTAAGAAACAATACGCTTCATGAGCTCGAGCTCAAAGTCGATTTAATAAACAAACAACTCATTTACACCCTTAGAGATTATCATCCCAAAAATCTCACTTTTCAGTCTATGCTCTTGTATGATCCAATATCTCGCATAATTTGATTGTTTTTCTTTTGATGTAAAAGGGAAAAAATCTCATTCAAACTTTTAACTCACAACTGTAGCAGAAGCCTCTAGTGATACTTTCATTGCTTTATCGTATGAAAATTAGAGAACTTCTTTGTTGAGTAGGTTGGCCATCTTGAGGATGCTTACCAGGAATGGGTTCACCAGCCAATCATCAGCAAGGAAAGCCCACGTTTTTTTGAAAATGACTTCCTTGAGGTAGTTGTTTAAAATTTACTTTTTAAGCAATAGCTTATTTCTCTATACTGAAACTAATGGGCAGTTTTAGATCATTTTTTAAATTTTTTATTTTATTTTGCTTATATTCTAATTTGAAATGAATTAGATTAGATATACTGAAAATAAATTAACTTATTTTTAAAAACACACATTGTAACCTTGTTTGTAGAGTTTTTAAAAACTTGTTTATTTGTTTTTAAAAATAAAATATTAAGCATGTTAAAATTACTGGAAATTTACATACATACCACACCATTCCTATTTATTTACATAACTAACATTTAAATTTTGATATTTATATTTATAGCATTTTTGGTGTTGTAAATTTATGCATGAACATCCGTATTTCACTTTTTAAAAAGTTTGTAATAGTAATATTTTTTATGTATGTTTTGAGTGGTGTGCATGTAAATTTTAAAAAAATATGTATGTATTGGATATGTAAACATATAAAAATTGTGTGGTATGTATGTAAATGCCCCAAAAAAATATATATATGTATTGGATATGTAAACATATACAAATTGTGTGGTATGTATGTAAATGCCCCAAATATATACTAAATAGATATATTTTTAAAAATAAAAGCAAATAATTAAATAAATAAAATGGGGCATTTATATAGATACCACCCTACTCCTGTATTTATATATCTAGTATCTGAACTTTATTTTTTGCATTTATAGTTTTATAGCACCCAAACTTTTAGTATCATATAAAAAATGTCACAATTTTAACTTTTTAAAAGTGGGTACATCTTTTTCATGCATGTATAAGATGATATTTATGTAAAAATTACACTTCAGGTGTTAGATATGTAAATACATAAGAACAAAATTGATTCGAGTCTGGCTCAGTTTTCAGGTGCCAGAAAATAGTTTAAAAAATCCAACAACTTGACCCAATGTCTTTTACTCTGAACGTGATCTTCTAAATTGCTGGGCTTTCATTTCACCAGTTTTTGACACGCACTGTGTGGTGGGCCATTCCAACCACATGGCTACCAGTTGTATGCTGGGGTTTGGTGACATCATTCCACATGGGCCAATCTCCATCCCAGCTTGCTCTGTCGGTTCTGTCTGGAGTATTTATATGGACTTTTATTGAGTACATTGTGCACCGATTTCTTTTCCATATCAGGACAAAGAGCTACTGGTAGGTACCCCCGTTTTTAGTAACTGGAAATAAAATGAAAAATATTAAGACATCTGTCTCCGAAAAAAACAAGGCGCATTTACATACATGCCACTTAATTCCTATGTATTTACATATCAAACATAAAAACTTTCGTAACATAAAAAATAGCATTACCTTTGGTTTTGTTTTGGATTTTTATTTTTGCTTTTATTCTAAAAACATGTTTGTTTAGTACAATATTTGTATATTTTTATTTTTTGTTTTAAAAAATAACCTATTTTGTATTTTAAAACACTTGAAATATTTAAAAAATATTTTTAAGTTCTTTTAAAACAGGTAAACATATCATAGCCTATCAATTATATTTTAGTTCTTGTATAAATATAAATTAAAAAAAATAATAATAAAAGTGATCCCAACAACTCCTTATCTTTAAAAGTTAAATATACCTGTTCAGGCATATGTAAGGTGGCATATGTAAAAATTAATGTTTTGGTGTTAGTAAAAATTAATGTTTTGTATGTTTAAAAAAAGACACTGGCATGACAAAAAGATCATTATCAGTAAATTTGCAGGGCAAACACAGCACATTATTTGCTTCACGGATGCCATCATAAACATCCAATGGATGGCCTTCGCCTTGTTTTTCCCCCAGCTGCGGCTGCTATTCTTTGCATTCCAGTAAGTCTCATGTATTCTCTCATTTCACTTTTAATCTATGAGTATAAGAGTTAACATTAAAAGACAACAAATAACTATGTATCCTAACCATAGTTAGGTTGGATGTTCACAATACTTGAAAAAACAGAACTTTTCTGGTAATTACGGTTGCTAATGATTCAATTTCAAGCTGAGTCAAACTGATGTCATGATTGATTCATGCATAGATCGATCCACACCAAATTCTAATCCAGTTTTTTTTTTAATGAAATTCAATCATATAACATAATTAACTGTTCCAGTAACAGTACTATACCCTCACTGATGCCATGATTGATTCCTTACTGCAGTTATGGAACCTGACCAAACTCGTAGCGAAGCCCGCCGCAGCCCCTGCCTTATTTGGTGGGGGTTTGCTCGGTTATGTGATGTATGATTGCACTCACTATTACCTGCACCATGGAAGGCCTTTCAGAAACCCAGCTAAACATTTGAAGGTCAGAAATCTGAACATCTTACTAGGAAGCTCTTAATTAACCAAAAAAAGTAGGCTTTACATACATGCCACTCAATTCTTATGTATTTACAGGTCTAACACCTAAATTGTACATTTTAAATTTTATACCACCCAAATTTGGTTAGAATGGAGAAGCTTTTAGGATTTGACAAAGGTTAAAAATTTATGGAAGAAACTACACTTCTATTTATCACCTTTTCTTAGCTTCAAACAAATTCAAAAACTCCACCTCTATTTATACTAGTGATACATTCTAAATTAATTGCTAGGATTGTACCACTACAATTATAATATAATAGTTACAAATGATTCTCTAGAATTCCTTTTATAATTCCATAACTACCACACATTCTAGACAACTTTATGGATTAATCTAGAATAAGCTTCTAGATGAGATTTTTATAGATTATGCTTCTAGAGATTAGGCTCTTATTGGACTTTATTTAAACAAATAAGGCCCAAAAACTAAAAATCAAGTTTATATTTCAACACCCCCTCTTAAATTTGATTTTGTGACTCAAAGTAAACTTCTCATTTTAATAAAGTCTTCACTCTTAAGTGGTTTGGTAAAAATATATGTAACTTGATCTTGAGATTTCATGTACTGCACTTGTATCTCCTTTCTTTCGATGCATTCTCTGATGTAGTGATAACGCGTATCAATGTGCTAGCTTTTATCGTGGAAAACTGAATTCTTTGCTAGCTATTGCAGACTTGTTATCGATACAGATCTTGATCTCCTCTTTTTGTGATAAACTTAACTCCTTTAATAGGTTTCGAAGTCAAATTACATGACAAACACATAAGGTTGCAGCCACGCACTATGTTTTACAAGTAGAAAGAGTGACAATTGGTTGTTTCTTTGACATTCAAGTGAAAACAGTGTCTCTTACGAGGAACACGAACCCTATAGTGTTTTTTCTATCATTCATATCTCCAGCTCAATCACTGTTATTATATCCTACAAGCTTGAAATTGTTAGATGATGAGTAAAGTAAGACAAAATCAATTGTAACATTGATATAACACATGATTCTCTTAACGGTCTTCAGGTGGGTAGCAGTCGGAGTCTCCATGTAGCGACTGACAAATCCAACAACATAAAAAATATCAGGTCTTGTGCATGCCAAGTAGCACAAACTTCCAACCAAACTCTTGAAAACTGTTGGATCAATTCTTTTTCCCTCATCATATTTTGATAGCTCGACTCCACATTCTACAGGGGTATTTATAGGTCGGCTATTATCCATCTTGAATTTCTTCAATATCTCCCTTGCATAACCTTCTTGAGAGATGAAAATCTCATCTTCCTTTTGCTTGACTTCAATCCTAAGATAGTATATCATGAGCCCAATATGTGTCATTTCGATTTCCTTTATCATCACTTCTTTGAATTTTTCAAATATGCTTGGATTGTTTTCAGTAAAGATCAAGTCATCGACATATAAACAAACAATCAAGACATTTTTATTTTCATTATTGATGTAAAGAGCATGCTCAAAAGGACACTTTATGAAGCATTTCTCTTGCAGATACTTGTATATTCGGTTATTCTATGCTCTTGGTGCTTGCTTCAGCCCGTAGAGAGTCTTTTTAAGCTTTAAAACCTTATCTTATTGTCCTTTGACTTCATATCCTCAATGCTGCTGAATGTAGACTTTTTTTTCAAGTATTCCATTCAAGAAGACAGATTTTACATCCATTTGATGTATTCTCCACTTATTTTGAGCTGTCAAAGAGATGATTAGAATAGTTTCTAATCGAGCAACATGGGCAAATAATTTGTCATAGTCGATATTTACTCTTTGACTGTAGCTTTTTACCGCGAATCTTGCATTGTATCTTTCAATTTCTTCTTTGGAATTCTTTTTTGCTTTGTACATCAGCTTCACATCAATTTTCTTATGCTCTTTAGGAAGTGAAGCTAGCTCCCATGTATCGTTCTTCTCGATTGCATTGATTTCTTCATCCATTGCATTTTTTCACTTCTTGCTTTGTATGGATTCTTGGAAATCCATGGGCTCACAGTCGACAAAGAGACAAAAGAGAGTAACATTATCTTGATTCTTAGTTACCTCATAAAGATCTAGTAATCTTCTGAAGCATGATATTTTTCACTTGAATTTTCTCTTGAAGTTAACGGCGATGAACCACTTTGAGTACTTGTAGTCAATGTTGTTTGTGAAGTAGTAGACTCTTCTCTTGCTTGCTTGATCCTTGGTTGCTCTGCGTCTTCTTCTTAAAAGTATGGGAAAAAGTTGTAGTTCTCATCATGTAGTCCCCAGTTTCATTCTCATCCTTCATTGAGTATGACATTTCTGCTAATGATTGTTTTCCCTGTATTTGAATTGTATAGCTTGTAGTCTTTCGAGTTGGTGTCGTAACCAATGAAAATGAACTTTTCGCACTTGTTATTCAGCTTACTTTTTTTCTCGTTAGGTATGTGTACAAGAGTTATGCATCCAAAAGCTCGTAGATGAGAGATGTCGAACTTCCTTCCACTCCATGCTTCTTGTGGTGTCTTTCCCAACACACTTCTTATTGGTGATCTGTTAGCCAAATAAACAACACATGCAACCGCTTCTGCTCAAAACTCTTTCGGCAATCTGTTGCTTTTTAACATGCTCATTGTCATGTCAAGGATAGTTCTATTCTTCATTTCCGCTATTCCATTTTGTTGGGGGGATCTTGGAGCAATAAGAAGTCGACGTATTTCGTTGTTTTCCCTGTACTTGAATTGTATAGCTTGTAGTCTTTCGAGTTGGTGTCGTAACAAATAAAAATAAATAAAAATGAACTTTTCGCTCGTGTCATTCAGCTTACTTCTTTTCTCGCCAGGTATGTGTACATGAGTTATGCATCCAAAAGCTCGTAGATGAGAGATGCTGGGCTTCCACTCCATGCTTCTTGTGGTGTCTTTCCCAACACACTTCTTGTTGGTGATCGGTTAGCCAAATAAACAACACATGCAACCGTTTCTGCCCAAAACTCTTTTGACAATCTCTTTCTTTTTAACATGCTCCTTGTCATGTCAAGGATGGTTCTATTCTTCATTTTCTCTATTCCATTTTGTTGGGGGGATCTTGGAGCAGTTAAAAGTCGACGTATTCCGTTGGCTTCACAGAATTTTTGAAATTCTTTTGAAGTAAATTCTCCTTGATCAGATCGCATAACTTTGATCTTGAGACCACTTTCTTTCTCTACATCTGCCTTAAGCTTCTTGAATATTCCAAAAACCTCTGATTTTTGTTTTAAGAAATACACCCATGTTTTTTCGTGAAAAATTATCTATGAAGAGAAGAAAATAGTTGCTCTTATCGAGTGAACTTGGCTTTATTGGACCGCAGACATTAGTATGTATGAGCTCAAGAGGCTTTTGGGCTCTTGAACTTGACTCTCTTGGAAAGCTTTCCTGAAGTGCTTTCGGAGTAAACATTCTTCACATAATTGATTAGGGTGGTTGATGCAAGGTAATCTTCTCATCATCTTTTTCTTTGAAAGCAATTAAAGTTCTCCGAAGTTGAGATGCCCAAATCGAAGATGTCAGAGCCAAGAAGCATCTTTATAATAGGTCGTGAGACATTTGACAATATCGTTTTGAATGTTGAGCAAGAATATTCTATTTTAAGACATTGACATCTTAGTAATCAAGTTTTGAATCTAACAATCGAAGAATCTTTTTCATGATGCCACATCTTCTAACTTCTCACAATTTCTTTTTAGTTGATTGGAAATGGTAATGACTCTAGAAAAGTAATCGAAGACCAACTTGTCTTCTTTTATATGCAAAGCATCAAATTGACTTCTTAAAGTTTGAAGTTGTAACTTTATAACTTTTTATTCTCCCTTATACGAGATCTCGAGCTTCTCTCATGCTAGCTTGGCCGAAGTAGCACTTGAGATCTTCTCAAAACCATCTTCATCTAAAAATTGATAGATGAGAAAGAGAGTCTTCTTGTCTCTTTTTAACAAGTCTCTTAAGCTATCCTTTTGTGTTGTGGATAGAGCGGACTCGTCGCTTGGCTCATCATAGCTTTTCTTCACAACCTCTCAAACGTCATGCGCTCCAAAGAATGTCTTCATTTTGATACTTCAATTGTAGTAGATGCTTTCCTTAAGCATCGGGACTTGGGAGGAAACCATGCCACTGTTTGTTATTGCTCTATAGAGGAACCTTTAGACTATGATACCATTTTGTTGGAATAGAAAAGTTTTTAGGATTTGACAAAGGTCAAAAATTTATGGAAGAAGCTGCACTTCTATTTATCACATTTTCTTAGCTTCATACAAACTCAAAGACTCCACCCCTATTTATACTAGTGGCTCCTTCTTAATTAATGGCTACAATTCTAATCTAATGGTTACAAATGACTCTCTAGAATCCTCTTTATAATTCCATACCTACCACACATTCTAGACAACTCTATGGATTACTTTAGAATAAGCTTCTAGACGAGACTTTTCTAGAACATACTTCTAGAAATTAGGCTCTTATTGGGCTTTATTTAAACAACTAAGGCCCAAAAAGTAAAAATAAATTTTATATTTCAACAAATCTTTCATGTCACATTAAAAAAATCATTATTTTAACTTCAAAAAAGTGAAATATGCATTTTCATGCTTAGGTAAGGTGGTATGTATCTACAATTTGGAGTTTGGGTGTTACATATGTAAATACATGGAAATTAAGTGTCATTTAGGTAAATCTTCCAAAGAACATGGGGTCATTTACATACATATCACTCAATTCATATATATTTACATATTTAACTTGTAAACTTTTACATTTACATGCATACCGCTCAAATCATTAACATTACATAAAAAATATCAATATTATTAACCTTTTAAGAGCGAATTACATGTTTTCATGCATAGAAATGAAGAGTAATGTTTTTAAATCTTCCAAATAACATGGGGGATCAACATATATCACACAATTTTTATATATTTACATATATAACTCCTAAACTTTTACATTTACATGCCAACAACTCAAATGTTAAACACTACATAAAAAATATTATTATTACCAACTTCTTAAAAGTGAAATACATATTTACATGCATAGATTTATAACATCAAAGTGTTATAAATGTAACTATCAAACCTTCAAGTGTTAGATATGAAAATACATAAGAATAAAGTTGTATGCATGTAAATCTTCCCAAAAAAAAATTGTGAATAGCAAGAGATCTTACTTGGGAGTTTTTTTGCCAGATTTATCATATGAATCACCACTTTAGAACTCAAACAATGGGATTTGGAATTACTTCTTCGCTGTGGGATGGATTGTTCAGGACATTACCTCCTGCACTGAAGGCCTGTGAGAAGAGCAGCTGAATATTTTAGATTGAGATTTCGGCTGAAAGTGTTCCTATATTCCGGTATGCCTCGCTTCTGTAAAATTTTCACCTATTTAATTTTGAAAGATAGTTTTTGTTTTGTGATAAATATATTGCAGAAAATATTCTTTTTGAACTGTATTTTTGATGTTTTCATCATATTTGACCATAAATCTTATAATTTTTATTTTTGTCGTCATTTAATTTTGAGGCATTTACATATTTACCACCCAATGCCTATTATGTATTTATATATCTAACGCCTCAACTTTGATTTTTTACATCTATATCACCCAAAGCTTTCATATCATATCAAAGTAATCATTTTTAGCTTTTAAAATGTGAAATATAACTTCTGTAAGGTGATAATCATGTAAAAATTGAAATTTAGATGTTAGATATGTAAATAGATAGGAATTAAGACGTATGCATATAAGTCTTCTTTTAATTTTTTTTATATATTATGATTTGTATCTATTATATATGAGTAAATTGTCAAAATAGTCCCTGGACTATTTAAATGAGTGTATTCTAGTCACAGAGTTTATAGAAGTGCTAAATTAATCTCCAAATTCGTTTAATGTTGGCTACACTAGTCCTCAGTGGAGACTATTTTAACTCATATTAAAAGAATTTGAGGATTAAATTGATGTTTTTATGAATCTTGGGACAAAAATGGACTCCCCTCTAAATAATAAGGAGGACGTTTTGACACTTCTTTCTATTATATAGTATTCATTATTTTTTTTTTCATCTGTTTTTGGAGAAATTTTTACATGCGGCAACCATAAGTTCAGATGATGGTGCGGAATCTGGATGGGCCGTCATGCGGTTCGCAACGGCATGGACACATCCTGATTGTTATCAGGACGTGTGGTCAGCAATACGTAATAATTTTTCATATTTTTTATAGTTGTGTCTATATGAAAGCATAGTGCAAAACAGAAAAGCTAGAATAGAATATGGAATTAATTCATAATAAGATGAAATAGACAAAGCCATGCTTCTCCTTTTTATAGATCACATAGGATAGAAGCAAATATAGCTAACCGGAAATACACCAATGTGAAAGTACATAAACTGAACCGATTCGCAGCCCTATGAGCTGCACCTAGTTCAACATAGACACCTTTAACATTCCCCTTCAAATTGATGATCTTTGTCGAAGATTGTCAATTTGCCACGAAGAAGCTTAAACCTGGAATTGGGAAGAAATTTGGTGATGATTGATGAGATCAGCAATTAGATCAATGGTATTGATATGTTGAACTATAAGAACATTAATTTTGATACTTCTCGAATATAATGACAATTGATATCTATGTGCTTGGTGTGGGCATGAAACACCAGATTATTGGTAAGAGCAATAGCAGAAGTGTTGTCACAGTAAAAAGGAGTTGGAGAATGATATTTCTTGTAGTAAACATTGTAGCTAGACAATTTTAGTTGTTGTAGCAAAGGCTCTATATTCAACTTTGATAGAGGAACGAGCTATGGTTGCTTACTTCTCCACAATTCATGGAATAAGTATAAACCCAAGAAAGATGCAGTAACCAGTAGTCGATTTCCGATCAGCAGGATCACTAGCCCAATGAGCATCAGCAAAGGCAGTGAGTTCAAGAGATCCATGAATAATTGGTAGGTTGAGGGAAACAATGCCTTGTAGGTATCGAAGTACACGCTTTAATTCTTGAATGCTGGATTGAGTTGGTTGATGCATTGTTTGACAAGACTGATTAACGACATACGTGATATTTGGTCTCGTTAATGTTAAATACTGCAAATATCCAATTAGTTTTCGATAAAAAGAAGGATCATGATTGTGATCAGAAAGGCCAGAAGACTTACTGGTTTTGGCAGGATTTTGCACAGATCTATAGTTAGCCATTCCGGAGGTGTGAAGGATCATGATTGCGAAACTACTTTTATCGAGATGTAGACCATATGAGGTAGGTGTAGCTTGTATGCCAAGAAACTTGGATATAAGTCCCATATTTTTCATTTTAAATTTGTAGTGTAAGCTTCAAAGAATATTGTCGATGGTAGTGTTATCATTTGCAGTTATTAATACGTCATCCACATAGATGAGCATGTAGATATGAAAGTTGTTGGAATGATAACCATAGAGAGACGGATCGACATAACTGTGGTTAAATTGCAAAGACTGTAAATAGGTAGTGAGGGTGTGATGCCACTGACGGCGTGCTTGCTTGAAGCCGTAAATAGTCTTTTTGAGTTTACAAACAGAAGTAGGTTGAAGGTTGTTCAAGGAAGCCTTGAGGTTGTTGCATGTAGACATTCTCCTGTAGATCACCGTGAAGGAATGCATTGGATACATCAAGTTGAAGAATTTGTCTTTCGTAGGTGGTAGCTATAGTGAGAAAAACTCATATTGTAGCAATCTTTGCCATTGGACTGAAGGTTTCAAGATAATCTTTGTCTTCTTGTTGTCTGAACCACTGAGCAACTAGTCATTCCTTATATCGAACTATTGATCCATCGGAATTAAACTTGGTCTTGAAAGTCCACCTGTAGCCAAGAATGTTATAATGGGGCATGGGAAGTACAAATTCCGAGGTCTTGTAAAGCTTGGAATTTAGATGACATAGCTTTTCTCCAATGTTCATATTTAGGAGCCATAGAAGAAGTAGTGGGAGCATTGGTAGTTTGATGAATAAGATTGAGGATATGATGAGGTTTTAGACTACCTGTTTTAGTTCTGGTGAGCATAGTATGTGAGGGAAGAGAAGGTAATGATGCTAGCAGTGGCTCAGGTGACAAGGATAAAGAAGGTTCGGTTTGATTAGGCGAAGTCCCATGTGTCTATAGCTGCCGGAGAAGTGGTGAAATGGCTATGCAGATGAGGACTGCTATTATAATTATTGTAGGTTGGGGAAAATGCCATAGAGGGAACCAGGAGAAGAGGAGGTATAGTGGGGGCGGGTGGGGAATGAAATGAGGAAGAAGTTGATTTCCTTTGAAAGGAAAAGACGTCTTCATTAAAGATAACATGACGGGAGAGATAAACTTTGTTAGTAGATAAATCAAGGCATTTATAGCCTTTTTGAAAAGGGGCATAGCCAAGAAAAACACATTCTTTGGATAAAGGTTTAAGTTTATTATTAAGATAGGGCCTAAGCCAAGGAAAACATTGGCAACCAATTATTTTTTAAATGGTGATAGATATGTCATTTATGGAATAATATCTCATATGAAGATTTGTAGTGAAGCGTTTTGGTAGGTAGGCGATTAATGAGGTAACAG
>NW_018164444.1:81247382-81249535 GCF_001263595.1 Phalaenopsis equestris
TATATATATATAATATTTGAGAGTACTCTCGATTACTGGTGTTATTGTGTTCATGAGTCAACATCAAAGAGGATGTTAAAGACGTACTTAAATGTGTTAACCAGATAATGTTTTGGGCTAAGAAAGCTTGAGGCAAATAATGACATTGACATTGATGATGTAGAGATGCAGTTATTAAAAACCTTAAAAGGGGTCGCTTATTGATATAAAAACATAATAAATCAATCCAAATGTTGGGAACATCAACTCTTTATGGAGAGATCAAAATTATTTTTTTATTTAAAATAAAATGAACAATTGGAAGATATATAATAAAAAGCGTTCGATATAAAATGTAAAATATTATTTTTAAAACATTTTTAATAATTTTATAAAAAAAATCTTGAATTTAGTATTTTTTGAATATAAAATTGTCGTAATATTTTTTGAACGAGCTAGCGAGTTGAGTCGTGGCTTGTTTGAGCTTGTCTTGTTAGCTCATTGAGCTCGGCTCACGAGTTAGTTATTCAGTTGAGTCCTAGCCAGCTGATGAGTTGGCCGGGCTCAATCTTTAAGAGTAACGAATTAAGTTTAAAAATATTTTTAAAATTAATTTTGTATGAAAATTATTATAATATTTTATTTAAACTGATATTAATGCAGTATAAGTGAGTTAGTGTTTTTTTTTTATTTCATATAATAAATAACATTTTAGGATCTCTAAACTTTTAAAAATTAATACTATTAACATTTTTATCATCTTTTATTATTTCTTTGTCAGTTCCGTCTTATAAAATTTTTACCTATTTTCTTATAATATAAATCAGGAAAATTTACTTTTATACAACTCAATTCTTATGTATTTACATATCTAACACCTAAACCTCAATTGTTACATTTATGCCACCTAATCTATGCATGAAAAATGTGTATTTAACTTTCTAAAATGTAAAATACTGATATTTTCCATATGATATGAAAAAATTTTGGGGGTATAGATATAAAAAATTAAAGTTTAGGTGTTAGGTACATATATAAATACATAATTAAGAGTGGGGCGATATGTATGTTAGGAAAAATTATTCCATACGGATCGGACACCGCACGAAGCTTACGTGTCCGATCCGGACCGTAAATCACCTGATCTACGGTCCCGATGTATTTCAGTGGGCCCCACCTAAATTTTTTTAAAAAAAAAACAGAAATAATCCTGACCGTAGATCACCGTGATCTACGGTCAGGATCGGACACCGCATGCAGAGATGTCGGTGATCTACGGTCAGGATCGGACATCGCATGCAGAATGTCCATCCGTATGCAATAATTTTTCCTGTAACTGACGACAGTGGAATGTATAATTTAATAATCAAAAGATCCCCTTACATTACACGTAACTGAAAAAGAAGAAAAAATTACACAATCAATATGTGGCCACATTCCCTAATACATCACTTTATTCTGAACTTTGCCTTCCAATCACAAAAGGCTCTTAAATCATTCCTCCTATAGCACTTGAGGAAAATATTTAATGAACTATATATGTTTCATGAAACTATCATGATAGTGGATGATAGCCACAAAACATGCATGGACACTTATTTAACAGAAAATCCTACAATGATTCGTATAAGCCGTCATGCGATACACAACGGCGTGGCAACATCCAGATTGTCGTCTGGACTTCCCGGTCGGGCCGGCCGGAATCAGTTAGGGCAGAAGGTGACTCTATAGTTGCCACCGGCGGGACAAGTGAAGGTGCTCGTCTGATCATCCTTGGGATAACTATACGCGTCGGGGCAGAGGTTCTTGAAGAACTTAGAATAGTCCGTCGGCTGGCAGCTCCCAGAGTTGCAGCAATACTCATCCGTCTTGAACACGGTGCAGGGGTTATTGCATCCTCCGGGCGCCTTCAGCTCCGCCGGGCACTGCCCGACAATATCCGCGGCGCACCGGATCGCGTGGCAAGACCCGCTCCCCACCGGATCCGGGCTGAATTCAAGCCCCACGTTGAAGCCGTCGACGTTGGATATGTCGAAGAAGTCCAGATTGGCGTATTGGTTGAGGGAGAACTCAGCCAAGGTGTTCGGCGGCGACCCGTAGGCGGTGCAGGCCAGCTTGCCGCCGCAGTCACCGGTTTGGCATTGACCGTTACCGGAGGCGTCGAAGGGGCAGCC
>NW_018164444.1:81249620-81256665 GCF_001263595.1 Phalaenopsis equestris
GGGAAGGTGGCGGCGGGGAGGGGAGGGAGGAGGGAGAGGAAGGAGAGGGGGAGGAGGAGGAGGAGGATGGTGGCTGCCATGTTTATACACTCAATTTGTTTCTGTAATATGCATAGGCTGTGCTGTTGTTTATATACACATTTTTGTGTTGCTGCTGCAGCAGTCTGATTTTTATTTGATGAATAGGTCTAACGGTACTGACTATTCAAAGTCTTGGTCAAGTGATTGCGCCTCCACGCGAGGATGAATTTTCTCACATGAGAAATAATAAATAAAGTTTGATGGGGTGGGAAACTTAGGGGAGAGATAAAATGAAGCTTTAATGAGAGAGTTGAAAATGGCTCAAAAATGAATCTTAAGAAGGCACCAACGAACTTTATTTAGGACTTTGAAAAAAAAAATTATTGTTTTGTAAAATGAAATTTAAATTTGCAAACTTATGGTCAAAATAACCATCTCATCATGGAAATTTCAAAATTGTGAGCTGATTGGTCTCATCATGAGAAAAATATTACGTGCGGTCGACCGCACATCCGAATGACAAATCATATGCGGTCACGCTGTTGTGTATCGTACGAAAGTTCTTATGAGCTTTTGATTTATGGCGGGCATGCATTTATTGAGATGTTTGGTGAAAAAATATAGAGAGAGCAAGGTGGATCTACATTTGATTTTTTCTTCAATCGCTATTAATTTTTTTTTATTTATTTAGAAAAAGATTACCATAAAGCTCCATGAGAAGTTCTTTGGAAAGTTCTAGGAAAAGAGGGTGTTGATATGACTTATATTCAAGTTATTAAATATATGTATGCTAGAGCCGTTACTTGTGTTCGAACAGAAGAAAGATTGGCCAAGCAGTTTTCTATTTCAATTGTATTACATTAGGATCGGTTTTAAGCCCATATCTTTTTGTTTTGGTTATGGATGCTCTTACAGGACATTTACAGGCGGATCTACATCGGTGTGTACTTTTCACTGATTATAATTTTCTTGTAGATAAGACTTGTGAAAAAGTTTAGGACAAACTTAAATTATGAAGGTCTACATTAGAGTTTAAAGGCTTTAGTTTGAGTAGATCTAGTTGTAGTAGATATACATGGATTAAACTATTAAAACTGTATACATGGAATGTCATTCTAGTTGTAGTACATATAGTGGCAGAATTGTAATAATGTGTGATCAAATTATTAAAATGAGTGAACTCTTTAGATATTTCAGGTCAATTGTTCAAAGTGATGGTGATATAGATGGGGTTGTTATTAGTAGAATTCAAGTTGGTTGATTGAAGAGAAGAATGCATCGGGTTTATTATGTGATAGAAAAGTATCACTTAAACTGAAAGGAAAACTTTATAAGATGGTGGTAAGACTTGCAGTGTTTTATGACGCAGAATGTTGGCCTATAAAAGCGAAGCATAAAACTAAGTTAAGTGTTACTCATATGAGAATGCTTAGGTAGATGAATGGATTGACATTAGTGACAAAATGTGAAACAAATCAAATGCATCCATTAAAGGGTTGTGTAGCTCCAGTGACGAACATGATTAGAGAGAGTGATCTTAGATGGTTTGGTCACATAAGACATCGATCATCTAATAATCCAATTAGGAGAGTAGATGTTTTAGATTCGACTTATGTTAAGAAAGGTAGAGGTGGACCCAAAAAAGACTTGGGCATGTACAAAAATGATATAAATTTATAAGAATTAAATGAAAGTATGATACTCAATAGAACTCAATGGAGAAAAAAGATTCATGTAGCCGACCCTACTTAGTGCAATAAAGGATTGTTGTTGCTGTTGTATGTGAGATATATATATATATATATATAAATAAATAAAATGGCAGGAGGCTTTTATACGACCCTCGGTCATCCCTCTTGCGCCTAAGAATTCGAATACCACACCCTACACTCGAGGGGAATCAAACACCATACCAGAGGTGACTTACAACTGACAAGCAGATGCCCGACCAACTCAGCGGAGTAGGTGTTGTGAGATATGTATGTATATATACATATAGTTTTCATGAAGCAAAAGAATGACTTGCATTGTGATAGTTAACTTCATAAGTTTAGTTTTCTTTTTGGGTGTGCTATATTTACGTTTCATTTTAATTTTATTTATAAATATTCTGAGCCATTCCATTTCTACCAAGTAAAAAATCTATTTTCCAGTAGAGAAGAATTTTAGAAAGGGACATTTACATACATCACATCCAATTCTTATGTATTTACATATATAACTGCTACAACCTTACTTTTTAAATTTACATCGCCCCAAATCTTTTAAATAACATAGGAATATCACTATTTTTGTTAGGTATGGCTCATATACCAAGAAACTTGAACTATCTTGAAATGGAGAGGTGTGTCTCCTAGAATGAAAATGAGTGTCTCTTCGTGTGAAGAAGTGTGTCTCTTGGATTAGTGGGTTGGGGCGTGTCGTAAATCTCTGTGTTCTTCTTCTGTATTTGCGTTGTTTCGTCTTAAATTTCACAACAAATTTAATTAAAAAAAATGGAATAAAAAGTGTTAGATATATGAATACATAAGTATTGAGCGGTATTTATGTAAATCTTCCTCCTCGAAATTTCTTTAGAAATTAGAGATGAATGCACTTTGTAATTTAATTAATTGAGTGGTCAATAATCTTTTTTTTTTTTTTTTTGGAAAGATATATAATTAAAAGAAGTTATATATCTTTGTTAGAAACGTGAAGTTTTAACATTTGATCCACATTTATTTATTATTTACAAAGTCAAGTCTTCCACATTGCGTATAACAAAATTTACAATAAAATTTAGACGACCATTAAATTTTATCTTACCAAAAATGTTATTTTTAAGGAAAAAAAAATTTTACTTTTACGTTTCTTTTAGAAATATTTATATATATAGCACTCAATTTGTATGTATTAACATATCTAATACCTATATTTTAATTTTTACAAATATAGCCCACCTTACCTATACATGCATAATGCATGAAAAGGAATTGCTTATTAGAGGTTAAGTATTATACGTCATATTATTATTATTATTATTATTATATATACGATCTGTAACAATTGTTTATATAAAATTACAAGAAATCAATTTTCAAAATAGAACTGTTGTGGCGTTCTGAAAAGTAAAGTAGACAGAAAGTTATCCAAAACATATCCTTACAAGAATAGAACTCATTAATCTTCGTATTTGAAGAAATATGGTTCAAACTTTTGATACCTTTTCTATCTAATTCTTTGTTTTAGTCACATGCATGAAGTTAGGCCTATTAATGGAGAAAATATTAGGTGTTGACAGCAGATGTGTGGATGACACAACGCTACTGAATGAACGACATTATATAATTCACACCATCATCCACACGTCTAATATATCAGACATAATATTTTTTTTCGTATCACTATCATGCACACAGTTGAGTGCAGAAAAACTCGAATTAATATGTAAGTTAATCATGAAGAAAATAAGAAACTTTTCCTCATTGGGGCAGCATGGAAGCCTCAATGTTGCATGTTACAATTGTTATTTATAGGAAGAAAGTTAATTTGATGACTAAAGAAGTAAAGGAGGCCTGAAACACATTTTTTAATGTTGAATTATCTTCAGCTAATATATGGTACAAATGACTTTCATTTGCTCAGATTTGGAGAAGTGGTTGACACAATGCAAGTGAGCACAAATTCACACCTAAAGTTTATATAACAATGCACATGTCATTCTTTTTTCACGTTCTAAGATAATAAAGACATTTGATTTGCAATTTTGCAAATCAATATTTTGCTTTATGAAAAGTATTTGTATTAATTTATAGCTATCTATTAAAACCAATATCTTATTGTTTTGGTAGAATGTAATTAACGGAAATACTTTTCCTTTAAGCAAAATATTGTGTGTATGTGTCTGTCCATCCAAGTAAAATAACCGAACAAACAGACGTATGACACAATTTCGTCTTTTATGGGATTTTGGTGCTAGGGCTCAAGGGAAAATCACACGGATTCGTATGGGAGAATCTACGAAAGCCTCTAACCTATCGATCTCCTCTAAGCACAACAGAAAATGAGACTTAGGGGCTCTAGGAAACATAAATATGAAGTTTTGGGAGTTTATACTGTCGTGGCGGTTGATCGAAGTCTAATCCTTGCTCAGGGAGAAGCTCTCTTAGTTATGAAGAGATTCCGGCGATGCTCCAAGTACCGGCCTTCACTCCCCTCGGGTGATGAAGCTCTCCTCACAAAGAGTTTTCCGGCACCAGCGAAACACCACACTTTGTTTTTTTTTTTTCTCTGTTTCTCATACCATGATGGTGACTGAGAAAAAAATGCGAGAGGAATAAAAAGGAAGGAAACTGGAAAAGAGGAGGAGGAAGAAGAAAAATGGAGAAGCAAACTCTCCAAGCACTCATATGATTGCCCCTCAAGCCTCTGTCTCTCCCCTTAGTTTCTCGAATTAGGACAGTGACCGACAAAAAAAATGCGAGATCAGGAAGAAGAAGAAGAATGAAGAAGAGGACGCAAAAGAATGGTGAAGAAGCTTTTCAAGAACTTTGCAAATGAGCATCATATCTCTATCATGTCCTCCCTGCCCGATATATTTTCCTAGGCTCAAGACATGGAATGACCGTTCGCCCCATTTAGCAAGATCCCACATAACTAACATGTCATTTTCGGCTTTAAAACTGATACAACGGCTTATCCCGACTTACATAGATTTACATACCCACGACTCAATCCTACCCATCGGCCCGTAAAACTTCCCAACTGATCGCTGCTTTTCCCGACCAACCACCAACTTCCGACCAGTCATCAACTGCCTCCAATCAATCAATTCAATTACAAGCATCATTCAATACTTTTATTTTATATATCTAACCCTTTAAACATAACTTTATTCCCAAAAAAAGAAAACTAAAAGTAAATATATTTTTTTCCCTAAAAATAACATTTTTGGTAAGATAAAATATAATATGTTTACAATTTGCCTCTTTTGGTCATTCTTATAAACTAAGCAATCTAAAAGACTTGACTTGCAAATAATAAATAAATGTTCATTTGCTAATGAAACTTCCCTTTTCCAACTGACATCAAAATAAGCACCATTGACCATGCACTTAATTAAGATCATGTTAAAAATTTAAAAATTTTCAACTAATATGTTTTGCATTAGAGCACTGTGCACACATTTTTCTTTATGAATTTATTTATTTCTCTCTAGAGAGATCAACATAAATTCTTGAAGTGTTTCGTTCACAGTACATAAAAGATTAAGCCAGAACTGCTCCCATATAAAGTGCGAGATATTGTAATGTAGCAGACATATTTGCTGTTTCGGCTATCACAATAGCGTATTTCATTGCCCCTTCTTCTTGGAAAGTACTCACTACCTATGCCACAGAATATACTTTTTGACCAATATGTCACACTCTGTCATCTTCAAAGAAATTGGTAAGATAACATGTGATGGAAGATTAGAGAAAAGCTGCAGGAAAAGAGCAATCCAATTAGCTATAGAAGACTCCAACGCATTCTAGAGAATATTAGCAGGAAAAGCTTCATTGAGAACTCAAAAATAACTTACTTAAAAAAGATCTACTGCTATCCATGTTTATAAGAGAATGGTGAAAAGAACTATCTTAAAACTAGACTATTCTATTGTAATCTAGAAAATTTCCTTCAACTTGGAAGGGATAATAAATAGAAGCCCCTCCCCCTCATTTGGAACCGTTCAAAGTTCTCAAACATTCAAGTGTTGTAATCGCTCTTTCTTAGTGAAATATTTCTTCGATTTGTAATAGCCTTCATAGATTCAAATGCATTTACTTTCCTCACACTCGAACTTGATTTTTACATCTAAAACATCTTTTTCTATGCATGAGAAGGTTGAAATAGTCAACTAAATGCATATGTAAATTTCCACAAAAAAAAAAATTATTGGGATCACTTTTTGTTTTTCTTTATTATTATTTTATTTTATTTTGTTCATGTTTTAATTTGAAATATAATATTTTTTATTATTTGATTAAAATATGGTGTTTTCAAAAGCACTCAAGACTAAGAAGTTGTTTGAATGTTTATTAATTTATTTTCAAAAATAAAAAAATATATATATAAAACGCATCATACAATTATGTTTTTTAAAATTAAAATGAATAGGTAAAAAGAAAAAGCAAATTTGATCACAAACAAACTCTAGATTAGTCGAGTTCAGTTCAAGTTAAGCATGATTAAATGGACTCGTATTCAAATTATACATAAAAAATATGTCAACGTGGATTCAATGAGAACCAACTGTCCAGAAGGGAGGAAGTACGACAGAGAAGGGCCCACCAACAGAAAACCAAGAGACCCACTTATCTGATCAGATGTTGTGATCTAGGTCAAGGTCGAAAGCAAACTGAGCCAGGAGATGAACAAAAAAGAATGACTGAACAATCGAGTATGAACCAATCAAACTAAAGTAAAATAGATAAACATCCAAACTAACCCTTACAAGAAAGCTAACTTAAGGCTTTGACCTATCTACTAGTAGATCAAACTCGATGAAAAATTCCGGTTTTTGAATATCATAAACTGTCCTACGACACCCATGAGGCTCTTCATTAGGGATCAAGAACTGTTTATGCAATTGAACCTCATTGTCATCCCTCATGTTCTTCTCATCAATGAATGAGCTACATGTTGGATTACAATAATTTACTCACTAACTGATAGACTAGTCTCTTACCCTGCCGACAAGAGTTCCTCCTACAAAAATTAATGTTCAACAACCATACTAGATTTCCCGATTGACAAAGCTCAGCCGACCGAGTGAGTCCTTCAAAATAACATTTTGAATAACTTGCATTAATTTTTCATTGTGATGTAGCTTACGTGTGAGTTTTCTTTTAGGTTGAGTTTTCTTTTTTGGTGTGCTATACTTACGTTTCATTTTAATTTCATTTAAAATATTCCAAGCCATTTTATGTCTAATATATGCACGATCTATTTTCCAATGGCATTTACATATATTCCACTAAATATTACACCTTTCCATGTATATATA
>NW_018164444.1:81257013-81264245 GCF_001263595.1 Phalaenopsis equestris
AAAAAAAAGAGAAAAAATAAACGAAAACAAATCTGACACACAACCGACACACTATATGTGACTACATGTTTACTCAGACGATGACACATGAGTCAGAAATGCATTATGGGGAAATAGGAGAAGTTCAATTTCCTGAAAAGTGGCAGAGCTTCAAAGGCAGGAAAACCGGACCTTGTACAGACAAATGGTGGAGAACCACAGAGTTATGAAAAAATCTTACAAGATGAGAATTCGAGCAAGCGAGAGCTGACTAAGAAGGAGGAGATGGATTCCCTGCCAGGGAATCAGACTTGGGAGCTGGCAGAACTTCCACCATGGAAGAAGACATTGCACAACATGTGGGTGTACCGAGTGAAGACTGTGCTTGGTGGCAGTAAGAGGTACAAGACAGAACTTGTTGAAAAGTGCTTTCAATAGGGGCATGATATTGCTCATGCTGTGAGAGTTGTAAGCAGATACAAACGTAATATAGTAAAGAGCTTGGTGGTACAAGGTGCGTTGACAGTAATATGTCAACCGAGGGTATTACTCGTGAGAAGCTGAAGTTGTGTTTGAGTTCAGCTGGTCTTTTGGCATGAAGACAGGGGCTTCGAGTTGCAGGGGTGAAGGATATCATGTTTGAGGAAAAGGTCGGCACAACTAGTAGATGATGCAGTCAGTAGGTGATGCAGTTAGTATCCCTGTCTCAAAGTGGGAGAATTGTTGGGTAATGTGGAGACTCGGTCCACTGCAATTTAATTAGCTTCCTAATTAAGAATCTCACATGCTGCTCACCTATCACATCCTACATATCGCTCACCTACCTCTCACCTACCGTTCACCTACCTCCCACCCACCGTTCTTTTGGTTTCTATAAATAGTCTCTTATGGTTTGTCATAAGTCATGCCAAGCCACAAGCCAAGCAAGGTCAATCCAAGTCCTCTAAAAGAGAAAGAGAAGAAGAGGAGAGAGAGAGCGGAAGGGAGAGAAGAAAATAGAGATTTTCTTGTAAACGCTGAGGCAGTCGAGCGTGAAATCGGTGTAATTCCTCAAAGAAATAAAATCCTCCGCGGCGATGTATGCAAATTTGCCAAACCACGTAAATCTGTGTGTCGCTCTGGTGTTTTTCTGCGTGCAATTTTTCTCATTCTATTTTGCACTTTATTGTTGTCATTTTTCATAACAATTGGTTACATCAAGTTGAAGAATTTGTCATTGGTAGGTGGTAGCTATTGTGATAAACTCTCAGATTGTAGCAATCTTTGCCACCAAACTGAATGTTTCAACATAATGTTTGCCTTCTTGCTGTTTGAACCTATGAACCACAAGTAATGCCTTATATCGAACTATTGACCCATCGAAATTAAACTTGGTCTTGAAGGTCCACCTGCAGCCAAGAATGTTATAATGGGGCATGGGAGGTACAAATTCCCAGGTTTTGTAAAGCTTGAAATTTAGATGACGTGGCTTTTCTCCAATGTTCATATTTAGTGGCCATAGAATAAGTAGTGGGATCATTGGTAGTTTGATGAATAAGATTGACGATATGATGAGGTTTAAGACTACCTGTTTTAGTTCTGGTGGGCATAGGATGTGAGGGAAGAGAAGGCAATGATGCTAGCAGTGGCTCAGGTGACAAGGATAAAGAAGGATCGGTTTGAGTAGTCCCGTGTGTCTATAGCTGCGGGAGAAATGGTAAAATGGCTATGCAGATGAGGAGTGCTATGATAATTATTGGAGGTTGGGGAAAATGCTATAGAAGGAACCAGGAGAAGCGGAGGTATGGTGGGGGCGGGTGGGGAATTAAATGAGGAAGAAGTTGATTTCCTTTGAAAGGAAAAGACGTCTTCATTAAAGATAACTTGACGGGAGAGATAAACTTTGTTAGTAGATAAATCAAGGCATTTATAGCCTTTTTGAAAAGGGGCATAACCGGGAAAAACACATTCTTTGGATAAAGGTTTAAGTTTATTATTAAGATAGGGCCTAAGCCAAGGAAAATATTGGCAACCAAATATTTTTTAAATGGTGATAGATATGTCATTTATGGAATAATATCTCATATGAAGATTTGTAGTGAAGCGTTTTGGTAGGTAGGCGATTAATGAGGTAACAGCGAGTGAGTAATGTGTCAGCCCAAAAAAGAGTAGGTAAATAAGCATGATGTAAAAGAGTGTTTTAACCGTTTCTATAAAATGGCGATGCTTTCGTTTGACAACACTATTTTGTTCGGGAGTATACGGGCAAGTATATTGATGGTGAATGCCACGTTAAGATAAATAGAAATTGAATTTAGAGTTCAAGCATTCGCCTCCCCCAACAGTTTGAAGGTATTAATGCGGGAGCTTAATTGATTTTTGACAAGACATTTGATTTCCTGAAATTTGGTGAAAGTTTTGTTTTTATGTTTAAGCAAGTAAAACAAGAGAAATCATCAACAAAAGTGACATGACATTTATAATTTTGATAAGAGAAAGTGGGAGAATGACAACTTACATCAAAGTGAATAATTTTTAAGGTTGTAGTAATTTCTTGCTTTTAGACATACTACATGAAGTACAAGATGATTTAGGAATGACATGTTGAATACTAGAAGCAAGAAATTGGTGTGTTTGTGGGGGTGGCCAAGTCGTAAGTGCCATAGATCAGGAACATACTAAATCGATACGAGAGCAAAATCCGAGGACTTTCTTGTGCTTGATGAAGGTAATGAGATTGGATACAAGTATACAACCATTGTATGCAAGGTCCTTTAAGAAGAGTGTTGTTGGTCTTCACATTCTTAATAGAATAACTGTTATCGATAAAAGTTATAATACAAGAGTTTTGCGTAGTCAATTTATGAAGGGAAAGTAAATTATATGCTAAACTAGGAACATAATTGATATTTAAGAGCATGATCTTACGAGTGGAAGTTGGAAGCAGTCCTTGGCCAATGTGAGTAATGAGAAGTTGTTGACCATTTCTAATAGAGACAGAGGTGTCGCCTTTGTCGTCTTGCACGTTGTGAAGCCGACTTGAATTGGCGGCGAGATGTTGAGTGGCACCACTATCCAAGTTCCACTGCTGATCGATATTGAATGTGGAATTTGAGATCAAAGCAGTAGTGGGCTGATAGTTGTGATCATGTCAGTGTCAGTGCCAACATTTGAATGCAATGTACAGATTTGGCAAGTGATGTTTTTTTTAATGGTTTCTTGTAGGAACCATAGTTGAAGTTTCGCGTAGGAGAAGAGGTATTAGATTGGCCTTTGTATTTGCTACGATTAGAAGCAGCCAGTGCGATGATATTTGGTTGCGAGACATTACCTTCTTTAATTGCCTCTTGAGCGAAGGTGAGTTCTTCACTCCATAAGAATGTATAGAGATCATCCAAGTTTATTGGTGTGTGCGAATGGATGTCTTGAAGGCATGATAGGAAGATGCCAAACCATTAATCGTATAAAGTATTATGTATTTAGGTATTTTGTCATGGGTCGATCTCCTTTTGAAACATTGTGAAGTTTGTCTTTGAGCTGCAGAATGCAAGATTGATTTGAGGATTGGAGTCTTCTTTCAATGGTGGTCAAATTTTTATATTATATTATATATATCTTAAATGTGTTAACCAGATAAGGTTTTGGGGTAAGAAAGCTTGAGGCAAATAATGACATTGACATTGATGATGTAGAGATGCAGTTATTAAAAACCTTAAAGGGGTCGCTTATTGATATAAAAACTTAATAAATCAATCCAAATGTTGAGAACATCAACTCTTTATGGAGAGATCAAAATTATTTTTTTATTTAAAATAAAAATCCTTTGATACAAAATATTATTTTTAAAACATTTTTAATAATTTTATAATAAGTCTTGAGTTTAGTATTTTTTGAATATAAAATTGTCTTAATATTTTTTGAACGAGCTAGCGAATTGAGTCGGGGCTTGTTTGAGCTTGGCGTGTTAGCTCATTGAGCTCAACTCACGAGTTAGTTATTCAGTTGAGTCTTAGCCAGTTGATGAGTCGGTTGGGCTCAATTACACCCTGAGAAAATCGATCCATGGTGAGGCTTAAAAACCATTAACAAACCCAATCTTTAAGAGTAACGAATTA
Organism: Phalaenopsis equestris; assembly: GCF_001263595.1. Lineage (NCBI taxonomy): Eukaryota > Viridiplantae > Streptophyta > Magnoliopsida > Asparagales > Orchidaceae > Phalaenopsis > Phalaenopsis equestris. The sequence goes on from NW_018164444.1 coordinate 81,261,087, forward strand.
AGTTTTAAAATATTTATAAAATTAATTTTTAAGAAAATTATTATAATATTTTATTTAAAAGTTAAACTGATATTAATGTAATATAAGTGAGTTAATGCTTTTTTTTATTTCATATAATAAATAACATTTTAGAATCTCTTAACTTTTAAAAATTAATACCATTAACATTTTTATCATCTTTTATTATTTCTTTGTCAGTTCCGTCTTATATAATTTTTACCTATTTTCTTATAAATATAAAAATTAAAGTTTATGCGTTAGGTACATATATAAATACATTATTAAGAATGGGTCGGTATGTATGTTAGAGCCCCTTTATATCATATTCTCATGTCTACACGTATTCCAGTCTCATATTATCATGTGTCCGTTTTATTTCCTTAAATTTCCTTCCCTCATCAATAATCCTAATACATCACCTTATTCCGAACTTGGCCTTACAATCACAAAAGGCTCTTAAATCATTCTTCCTGTAAACTATACATGTAAATGATAGCCCACAAAACATGCATGGACACTTATTTAAGAGAAAATCCTACAATGATTCGTATAAGCCGTCATGCGATACACAACGGCGTGGCAACATCCAGATTGTCGTCTGGACTTCCCGGTCGGGCCGGCCGGAATCAGTTAGGGCAGAAGGTGACTCTATAGTTGCCGCCGGCGGGGCAAGTGAAGGTGCTCGTCTGATCATCCTTGGGATAACTATACGCGTCGGGGCAGAGGTTCTTGAAGAACTTAGAATAGTCCGTCGGCTGGCAGCTCCCAGAGTTGCAGCAATACTCATCCGTCTTGAACACGGTGCAGGGGTTATTGCATCCTCCGGGCGCCTTCAGCTCCGCCGGGCACTGCCCGACAATATCCGCGGCGCACCGGATCGCGTGGCAAGACCCGCTCCCCACCGGATCCGGGCTGAATTCAAGCCCCACGTTGAAGCCGTCGACGTTGGAGATGTCGAAGAAGTCCAGATTGGAGAATTGGTTGAGGGCAAACTCAGCCAAGGTGTTCGGCGGCGACCCGTAGGCGGTGCAGGCCAGCTTGCCACCGCAGTCACCGGTTTGGCATTGACCGTTACCGGAGGCGTCGAAGGAGCAGCCGGTGCGGGCCCATACGCGGCCTCCGGTGGTGCCGGCGGGGACGTCGATGACCCATGTTTGGCCGTTGTTGAGCTGGACGCCGCCGCCGGAGGGAACGGCGGCGGCCCAAACGGTGTCGGAGCATTGGTTGATGATGGTGAAGGTGGCGGCTTGGAGAGGAGGGAGGAGGGAGAGGAAGGAGAGGGGGAGGAGGAGGAGGAGGATGGTGGCTGCCATGTTTATACACTCAATTTGTTTCTGTAATATGCATAGGCTGTGCTGTTGTTTATATACACATTTTTGTGTTGCTGCTGCAGCAGTCTGATTTTTATTTGATGAATAGGTCTAACGGTACTGACTATTCAAAGTCTTGGTCAAGTGATTGCGCCTCCACGCGAGGATGAATTTTCTCACATGAGAAATAATAAATAAAGTTTGATGGGGTGGGAAACTTAGGGGAGAGATAAAATGAAGCTTTAATGAGAGAGTTGAAAATGGCTCAAAAATGAATCTTAAGAAGGCACCAACGAACTTTATTTAGGACTTTGAAAAAAAAAATTATTGTTTTGTAAAATGAAATTTAAATTTGCAAACTTATGGTCAAAATAACCATCTCATCATGGAAATTTCAAAATTGTGAGCTGATTGGTCTCATCATGAGAAAAATATTACGTGCGGTCGACCGCACATACGAATGACAAATCATATGCGGTCACGCTGTTGTGTATCGTACGAAAGTTCTTATGAGCTTTTGATTTATGGCGGGCATGCATTTATTGAGATGTTTGGTGAAAAAATATAGAGAGAGCAAGGTGGATCTACATTTGATTTTTTCCTTTATTATTATTTAGAAAAAGTTTATCGTAAAGCTCCATGAGAAGTTCTTTGTAGAGTTCTAGGAAAGAAGGGTGTTGACTTGGCTTATATTCAACTGATTAAATATATGTATGTTAGAGTTGTTACTTGTGTTCGCACGGAAGGAGGATTGACCAAGTTGTTTTCTATTTCAGTTAGATCACATTAGGGATCGACTTTAAGTCCATATCTTTTTTGCTTTGGTTATGGATGCTCTTACTACACATTTACAGGAGGATGTACATCGGTGTATGCTTTTCACTGATGATATCCTTCTTATGGATAAGACTAGTGAAAAAGTTCATGAAAACTTGAGTTATGGAAGTTAACATTAATCTAAAGGCTTTTATTTAAGTAGATCTAAAATTGAATACATGGAATGTAATTTTAGTAGTAGTAGTAGATCTAGTGACAGATTTGTAATAATGGGTGATCAAGTCATCAAGATAAGTGAACGTTTTAGATATTTTGGGTCAATTGATATAGATGGGGATGTTATTAGAAGAATTCAGGTTGGTTGATTGAAGTGAAGGAATGCAACAGGCCTATTATGTGATAGAAAAATATCATTGAAACTTAAAAGGAAAACTTTATAAGATGGTGGTGAGACCTGTAGTGCTTTATGATGCAGAATGTTGGCCTATAAAAGAGTGGCTTGACATTAGTGACAAAATGTGAAACAAATCAAATGCATCCATTAAAGGGTTGTGTAGCTCCAGTGACGAACATGATTAGAGAGAGTGATCTTAGATGGTTTGGTCACATAAGACATCGATCATCTGATGATCCAATTAAAAGAGTAGATGCTTTAGATTCGATTTATGTTAAGAAAGGTAGAGGTAGACCCAAAAAAGACTTGGGCATGTACAAAAATGATATAAATTTATAAGAATTAAATGAAAGTATGATACTCAATAGAACTCAATGGAGAAAAAAGATTCATGTAGCCGACCCTACTTAGTTTACTTAGTGCGATAAAGGATTGTTGTTGCTGTTGTATGTGAGATATGTATATTTCCTTTTAAAAAAAAAGAATGGCAGGAGGCTTTTATATGAGCATCGGTCATCCCTCTTGCGCCTAAGAATTCAAGTACCACACCCTACACTTGAGGAGAATCAAACCCCTGACCAGAGGTGACTTACAACTGACAAGCAGATGCGCAATCAATTGATCTGAGTAGGTGTTGTGAGATATGTATGTATATATATATATAAGAGTGTTTTAACC
>NW_018164444.1:81264484-81267081 GCF_001263595.1 Phalaenopsis equestris
ATTGAGCGGTATTTATGTAAATCTTCCTCCTCGAAATTTCATTAGAAATTAGAGATGAATGCACTTTGTAATTTAATTAATTGAGTGGTCAATAATATATATATTTTTTTTGAAAAGATATATAATTAAAAGAAGTTATATATCTTTGTTAGAAACGTGAAGTTTTAACATTTGATCCACATTTATTTATTATTTACAAAGTCAAGTCTTCCACATTGCGTATAACAAAATTTACAATAAAATTTAGACGACCATTAAATTTTATCTTACCAAAAATGTTATTTTTAAGGAAAAAAAAATTTTACTTTTACGTTTCTTTTAGAAATATTTATATATATAGCACTCAATTTGTATGTATTAACATATCTAATACCTATATTTTAATTTTTACAAATATAGCCCACCTTACCTATACATGCATAATGCATGAAAAGGAATTGCTTATTAGAGGTTAAGTATTATACGTCATATTATTATTATTATTATTATTATTATATATACGATCTGTAACAATTGTTTATATAAAATTACAAGAAATCAATTTTCAAAATAGAACTGTTGTGGCGTTCTGAAAAGTAAAGTAGACAGAAAGTTATCCAAAACATATCCTTACAAGAATAGAACTCATTAATCTTCGTATTTGAAGAAATATGGTTCAAACTTTTGATACCTTTTCTATCTAATTCTTTGTTTTAGTCACATGCATGAAGTTAGGCCTATTAATGGAGAAAATATTAGGTGTTGACAGCAGATGTGTGGATGACACAACGCTACTGAATGAACGACATTATATAATTCACACCATCATCCACACGTCTAATATATCAGACATAATATTTTTTTTCGTATCACTATCATGCACACAGTTGAGTGCAGAAAAACTCGAATTAATATGTAAGTTAATCATGAAGAAAATAAGAAACTTTTCCTCATTGGGGCAGCATGGAAGCCTCAATGTTGCATGTTACAATTGTTATTTATAGGAAGAAAGTTAATTTGATGACTAAAGAAGTAAAGGAGGCCTGAAACACATTTTTTAATGTTGAATTATCTTCAGCTAATATATGGTACAAATGACTTTCATTTGCTCAGATTTGGAGAAGTGGTTGACACAATGCAAGTGAGCACAAATTCACACCTAAAGTTTATATAACAATGCACATGTCATTCTTTTTTCACGTTCTAAGATAATAAAGACATTTGATTTGCAATTTTGCAAATCAATATTTTGCTTTATGAAAAGTATTTGTATTAATTTATAGCTATCTATTAAAACCAATATCTTATTGTTTTGGTAGAATGTAATTAACGGAAATACTTTTCCTTTAAGCAAAATATTGTGTGTATGTGTCTGTCCATCCAAGTAAAATAACCGAACAAACAGACGTATGACACAATTTCGTCTTTTATGGGATTTTGGTGCTAGGGCTCAAGGGAAAATCACACGGATTCGTATGGGAGAATCTACGAAAGCCTCTAACCTATCGATCTCCTCTAAGCACAACAGAAAATGAGACTTAGGGGCTCTAGGAAACATAAATATGAAGTTTTGGGAGTTTATACTGTCGTGGTGGTTGATCGAAGTCTAATCCTGGCTCAGGGAGAAGCTCTCTTGGTTATGAAGAGATTCCGGCGATGCTCCAAGTACTGGCCTTCACTCCCCTCGGGTGATGAAGCTCTCCTTAAAAGAGTTTTCCGGCACCGGCGCAACACCAAACTTCGTTTTTTTTTCTCTATTTCTCAGACATGACGGTGACGGAGAAAAAAATGCGGGAGGAAGAAAAAGGAAAGAAAATAGAAAAGAGGAGGAGGAAGAAGAAAAATGGAGAAGCAAACTCTCCAATCACTCATATGATTGCCCCTCAAGCCTCTGTCTCTCCCCTTAGTTTCTCGAATTAGGACAGTGACCGACAAAAAAAATGCGAGATCAGGAAGAAGAAGAAGAATGAAGAAGAGGACGCAAAAGAATGGTGAAGAAGCTTTTCAAGAACTTTGCAAATGAGCATCATATCTCTATCATGTCCTCCCTGCCCGATATATTTTCCTAGGCTCAAGACATGGAATGACCGTTCGCCCCATTTAGCAAGATCCCACATAACTAACATGTCATTTTCGGCTTTAAAACTGATACAACGGCTTATCCCGACTTACATAGATTTACATACCCACGACTCAATCCTACCCATCGGCCCGTAAAACTTCCCAACTGATCGCTGCTTTTCCCGACCAACCACCAACTTCCGACCAGTCATCAACTGCCTCCAATCAATCAATTCAATTACAAGCATCATTCAATACTTTTATTTTATATATCTAACCCTTTAAACATAACTTTATTCCCAAAAAAAGAAAACTAAAAGTAAATATATTTTTTTCCCTAAAAATAACATTTTTGGTAAGATAAAATATAATATGTTTACAATTTGCCTCTTTTGGTCATTCTTATAAACTAAGCAATCTAAAAGACTTGACTTGCAAATAATAAATAAATGTTCATTTGCTAATGAAACTTCCCTTTTCCAACTGACATCAAAATAAGCACCATTGACCATGCACTTAATTAAGATCATGTTAAAAATTTAAAAATTATATATATA
>NW_018164444.1:81267480-81268447 GCF_001263595.1 Phalaenopsis equestris
TATATATATATAAAGAATGGACAGAGCCTATAATATGAGCCCCAGCCACCATCACATGTCTAATAACTCGATTCTGCATTACAAGGCAGATGCTCTCAGCCGGGCTCGAACACGTGATCCCAAGGGAGTTACGACTGACAACGTAGCTGTCAACCAAATAACAACGACATGCGGCACTTTATATATATATATATATATATATATAGTGGCCACAATATTTTATCCCATTGCAATAAGTATGCCTTGACACTATTACACTTTACTTTAGAGTTTATGATGCAATCCTCATACAAATTTAAATAATAATAATTATAATAATAATTGAGATATACTAATTTAGGTGTTAAAGAGTCTGTTTGGGGCAGTTGTAACTTATTGGATATCTGCTGATAAGCTGATTAAAAATAATCGGCAGATAAGTTAGGTGCAGTGACTATTATAATTTTTTTTTTTTTTTGGAAAAGTCAGATTATTGCCAATAAGCTCTCACCGTACCTACATAGATGCGGTGTGAAAACGTTATTTTCTGCATTTTGAAAACGCATAAGCTGCCAAAACGTAGTGTACCCAAACAGATCAGGTGCGTTTTCAAAACGCCACCGCACCAAAAAAATTGCCCCAGACGGACGGGCCCTTAATCTTCCACAGAGAAATTCTTTACATAGCTAGACTTTGAATGTGGAACCAATGTGTTCAAAGAATTCCAAATATAATGTTTTAAAAGTAATTAATATATTTTTAATATTTTATAAAATAAAAATCAAAACTGTTGCTCCAGCAGCAGCAACACAAAAATGTGTATATAAACAACAGCCCAGCCGATGTATATCACAGAAACATATTGAGTGTATAAGCATGGCAGCCATCCTCCTCCTCCTCCCCCTCTCCTTCCTCTCCCTCCTCACTCCTCTCCAAGCCGCCACCCTCACCATCATCAACCAATGCTCCGACACCGTTTGGGCCCCCC
>NW_018164444.1:81268768-81270453 GCF_001263595.1 Phalaenopsis equestris
GGTGCTTGAATTCAGCCCAGACCCGTGGGGGAGCGGGTCTTGCCGCACGATCCGATGCGCCGCGGAAATTGTCGGGCAGTGCCCGGCGGAGCTAAAGGCGCCCGGAGGATGCAATAACCCCTGCACCGTGTTCAAGACGGATGAGTATTGCTGCAACTCTGGGAGCTGCCAGCCGACGGACTATTCTAAGTTCTTCAAGAACCTCTGCCCCGACGCTTATAGTTATCCCAAGGATGATCAGACGAGCACCTTCACTTGCCCCGCCGGCGGCAACTATAGAGTCACCTTCTGCCCTAACTGATTCCGGACGTCCAGACGATAACCCGGTGTGGCCACACTGTGGTGCATCTTAATCGTTATCTGGACGTACACTCAGGGCACCTAATAGTTTTCCCTAAATAAGTGCCCATGCATGTTTTATGGGCTATCATCCACTATCATCATGATAGTTTCATGAAACATATATAGTTTATTATTTATAATAAGGATACCTTAAATGCTTTTCTCAGCGAGTGTTATAGGAAGAATGATTTAAGAGCCTTTTGTCATTATAAGGACATGCTTGGAATAAAATGGTGTATTAGGATTATTGATGAGGGAAGGAAATTTAAAGAAATAAACTTATATATTTTTCATAATAATTATTGCATGCATGCGACGTACGTCCTTTTATTTCTTAAGACATGATAAACGCTTGAATCCAAAATTTTAGATTTTTCCTTTTATTTTCAACTAATATGTTTTGCATTAGAGCACTGTGCACACATTTTTCTTTATGAATTTATTTATTTCTCTCTAGAGAGATCAACATAAATTCTTGAAGTGTTTCGTTCACAGTACATAAAAGATTAAGCCAGAACTGCTCCCATATAAAGTGCGAGATATTGTAATGTAGCAGACATATTTGCTGTTTCGGCTATCACAATAGCGTATTTCATTGCCCCTTCTTCTTGGAAAGTACTCACTACCTATGCCACAGAATATACTTTTTGACCAATATGTCACACTCTGTCATCTTCAAAGAAATTGGTAAGATAACATGTGATAGAAGATTAGAGAAAAGCTGTAGGAAGAGAGCAATTCAATTAGCTATAGAAGACTCCAACGCATTCTAGAGAATATTAGCAGGAAAAGCTTCATTGAGAACTCAAAAATAACTTACTTAAAAAAGATCTACTGCTATCCATGTTTATAAGAGAATGGTGAAAAGAACTATCTTAAAACTAGACTATTCTATTGTAATCTAGAAAATTTCCTTCAACTTGGAAGGGATAATAAATAGAAGCCCCTCCCCCTCATTTGGAACCGTTCAAAGTTCTCAAACATTCAAGTGTTGTAATCGCTCTTTCTTAGTGAAATATTTCTTCGATTTGTAATAGCCTTCATAGATTCAAATGCATTTACTTTCCTCACACTCGAACTTGATTTTTACATCTAAAACATCTTTTTCTATGCATGAGAAGGTTGAAATAGTCAACTAAATGCATATGTAAATTTCCACAAAAAAAAAAAAATTATTGGGATCACTTTTTGTTTTTCTTTATTATTATTTTATTTTATTTTGTTCATGTTTTAATTTGAAATATAATATTTTTTATTATTTGATTAAAATATGGTGTTTTCAAAAGCACTCAAGACTAAGAAGTTGTTTGAATGTTTATTAATTTATTTTCAAAAATAAAAAA
>NW_018164444.1:81271375-81274521 GCF_001263595.1 Phalaenopsis equestris
TATAATAATAATAATAATAATAATAATAATAACTAAAATAATTTGTACATACCTCATTAAAATAAAAAATAGATATGTAATTTCTAGAGCTGTAAACGAGCCAGGCTCGGCTCGTGTTCGGCTCGTTCGATATTGGCTCGTGTTCGAAATGGCTCGTGAACAAGTTGTTTGTTTTCGGCTCGAAAAAAAGAGGCAAATTGTAAACTTATTATATTTTATCTTACCAAAAATGTTATTTTTAGGGAAAAAAAATATATTTACTTTTAGTTTTTTATAGTTGAGTTTAATCGATTGGCTGCACCAACTGAGTCTATTCGATCGAACTGACCTTACCGAGTCAAAGGCAAATAAGATTATCCGCTCATCAAGTTAGAGAGTAGTAGCGCAATATATATATATATATGTATATATATATATATATATATATATAGAAGCCAAATTTAAGATAGAGCAAATTGAAGACAAAATTTTCTTCAATAAAAAAAACTAATATTATTTTACAAAAAAATTAACAACATAAGAACCATTTTATGTATTTATTCACCATTTATACAAATTACAAAATCAAGCATCAAACTCTTATTCCCCACTCTGAGCTCTTTGTTTCCATTAATGCATTTAAATGTCCTGAACTTCCTAGCATTTGCTTCATTTGTCTCTGAACCACGTGCTATATATCCATCTAAAACTATTAAACCTACACAAAATATCAAAAATATTATCATCATTATTATTTCAATAAGTTAAATTTATTACTATTACCTAATTTTTAATAGAAAAAAAAACATTTTTTTGTGCATTGGTTCATAACACCAAAATATTATAAATACAAATATGAAAGTTTAAGTGTCATGTAAGTTTAAGTGTCATGTTTATAAAAGTGTCATGTTTATAATACAAAAGAATTGTGTTGTATGTAGGCAAAATTCTCTCTTTAGATAATTAAAATACCTCACTTGTCTGAGCGCCCCAAAGTTTAAGAGGTCATCTATCTCTTTGTTGGGGTCTCTTTGTTGGGCTTTGGTGGATGCTTCATGTCCAAGGAAAATTTCCCACATAATTTCTTCCACTTTCTCACATAATATTTTTAGTTACCACCTTGAACAAGTACTTGCACCTCAATGATCTTTTTCAGTAAGTGAATGATATTTCCTTCCCTAACCTAACCTAGATTGAATAATCATCTCAGGAAACTGTTTATATTTTTATCTTAAAATGGTTGAAAACTTGTGTTGCCTTCCAAAATTAAGAATAAGAATAATCATTTTAGGAAATGTTCTTATCTTTAAATGATTGTAAACTTGTGTTGCCCTCCAAAATTAAGAGTAAGAATAATCATCTTACAAAATTTTTTATATTCTTATCTTAAAATGATTGCAAACTTGTATTGTCTTTCAAAATTAAGAGCAAGAATAATCATCATAATCAACTTTTTATAGTCATCATTTATCATTTCTAGTTCAAACCATGAGGCAACTAGCAGCCTTTACCATCATTCCAAACATTTACACAGTGAACACACAAATATGAATGTCTTATGTGTGGGTGTGTAACAAATGTAAAAGCATTCATGGTCTAATAAGACTGTTGATATATATATATAAAAAGTGAGAGTCCAACTCCTACAAGCTCATAAATACCTTCGTGGTCTAATAAGACAAGGGTTTATTTTTTGTTCGTAGGTCTCAAACATCACGAATAAAATCCATTTGTGCTTTCATTTCATGACTCGAAGATATTTAAATTATATAGGCAAAGATCAATCGATATCCATATAACAGTTGGAATGTAAACACTAAATATGTAAGTATGACTTAAGTAATCTCTATATGAAGCTCCAACAGCATTCACCTATTCAACATTCATGCTTCAATGCATATTTGTCACTTTACTCTTGTGTTTTAAGCAAAAGAAATTTTATCAGTCTACAAAGCTTCAAGACCACATGTAGCAAGAACCAGCCTTGAACAAACTATCAAATTCTTACATCCAATTACTTAACATGAGTATCCAGTTAGAAGAACTAAAGATTTTCTGAGCAGATGACATGAAGTAATTCCAAGAACTCAGCGCACCTATCTTTAAAACAACGCAAAGTGGGATAAATAAAGTAGGGAAACATTCGAATTTAAAAATTTCGGCAATGAAAGTTTAGTCTGCTTGAATAAAAGCCTATAGCAAGCATAAAAGTTCCCACAAAACATCTTCAGCCTCCATGAATAAAAGCATATTACAAGCATAAAGTTCAACAATACAAGTTCAGACATTTTCCACTCCAAAAAATAAATGCATCTGCAAATGGTCCAGCTCAAGTATAATTCCATCAATAAAGCATAAAAACTGTTATAACAATTTATGATACTACTACAAATTCATCATCAATCATTTTCTTCAATTGACCTAGCCAGAAAATATATACAAATACAAACGTAGTCAATTCAGCAGGTCACTAGGCTAATTTTTCAAAAGTGAAAAATGAAAGGAGGCAATTATTGGTTTATCACCCAGTCTTTATTATTTATAAAACCAACCCCCAAGCATTTCTATTTACAATAACACATTTTCATTCTGAGAAAGTGTGGTTTTACACATTTAGATATAAAGATCAAGTTTCACAAAGAAGCATGCTCTAAACACTCTCTTATATCAGATCTCATCCATAAAAAAAATACATATATAAATGCAATATAGGAGATTTCGCTGCCAAAACTCTACAAAGCTAGGTTTCATTAAAAAAATCTACATAAATATAAAATAAATTTAAGGAAATTTAAGATAAGAGGCGAACCCGAAAATAAATAGGAAACATTAGAGAAAATATACTCAGAGATAACACCTAGGTAACCAAACAAGCAAACAATGAACGAAGCAATAATATTGGCAATCCACGCAAGAACACCGAGCAATCGAGCCAACACTGACTATCAGAGGAGAATAGAAGTAGATATTAGTAGAAGAACAGGGACGACAAACCCTAAGTGGTCGGGAGAGAAGACGAGAAGAGTAGAACCCTAAACGGGAGAGGCAGCCGAACCTGAGAAGTTTCGAGAAGCGAATGGAGATTAAGGGTCCGTTTGGGGCAGCTTGTGCGTTTCAGGATAAGCTGCTTATCCTGAAACGCGGCCCGCGGGGCCGCCGCCGGGGGT
>NW_018164444.1:81274591-81288022 GCF_001263595.1 Phalaenopsis equestris
GCGTTTTAAAACCCCCGCCCGCACTTATAAGCTGCCCCAAACGGACCCTAACGAGGTCGGTTAGGGTTTTTTAGAATATTAGATATATAATACATTATAACTATATAACTTATATTATATTACTATATAAATATATAATATTTAATAAGTAATATTAATTTATTATTATAATAATTTGTTATATATTATAATAGAATTTAATTTTATAACATATGCTAATTTTTTTAAAAAAATAATTAATTATGGTTTATAATATTTAATATTATGAATATTTGTTATGTATTTATTAATTAATTATTTATTTATTTATTTTCGAGCCAATTCTAGCTGAACACGAGCGAACAAATTGTTATTCGTGTTCGTCTCGTTTACATTTTGAGCTTAAAAATTTGTTCATGTTCGGCTCGTTAGGCTTAACGAACGAGCTGAACACGAGTTGTTCGCGAATAGCAAGCCAAATTGATAGCCTTAATGGAGAGAAATAATTAAGAGAGGGGATAGTTAGGGTCTGTTTGGCGCAGCTGCAACTTCCAGTTTTCAGCTGCAGCTGCGCTGCCCGGAAAGCTGCTGCGGGGAAGTTGGTTATCTGTTTGTTGCAGTTGTGTGAAAACAGCGTGGAACATATGTCATGGGGTTGGTTTTGGGCTTAGATTTGCCTTACATGAGGCTTTACATTGCTTACCTTTGTCTTGCCACGAGATTAAAATGGCTTGGATGAATTGGGTTAGCATATTTTTAATGGCTTATTTTGTCATTCCATTTGATTTGGATTCTTGGATGGTGGATTTGAGCTTTTGAATGTTTGAATTTAGGCTTTTGGATGGTGGACTTTTGGAAATTGGATTTGGGCGATGAATTCGGGAAAATTGAAATTTTTGTGAACTTTTTTCATGACAAAAATTTTAGGCCTTTTATTAAGTGAATTTGAATTTTGATTTTTTCCTCATTTTGAATTAATGTATTAATTTTTTATTTTGATTACTTTAATTATCATAAATTTTGTGAATTTTGATTCTAAATAACTTTAATTAATTGATTAATTTTTTACTAATTCAATTATCATAATTTTAGTGGATTTTGGTTTTAATTAATTTCGATTTACTAATTAATATTTTATCTGGATTAATCTTATTATCATAATTTAGTTGATTTATATTTTAATTAATTTTAATTTTGGTGTTTTTATTATGTTTGATTTTCTTTTAATTTTTATTTATTTTTAAATTTTGTAATTTTATATTTGATTTTAATTTTTTAACTTTTCAACGTTAATTTTAATCTGAAAATTTTAATGAAATTGGCTTAATTTCAATTTTGGTGACTAATAATTTTTTTATATTAATTTTAAGTTCAAATTTATTTAATTTGTGATTAATTTTATGATTTAAATTTTAATTTTTTAAGTTAATGATTTTGTAAAGCTTGATCTTAATATTTTAATGATGTGATTTTGAATTTGTTTAATTTGAGTTTTAATTTGTAGTTTTCACTTTATCTACCGGAGCTTAAATCCAAAAATTCATTAATCTGCGGATCTCTTGCATTTTTGGGTTTGGCTGGATTTCAGTGTGGTTTTATACTGTCATAACTAGAGAATTTTATTTGTTGAATTCATATATGTCCGGTGGACCATGCCCAAGGAATAGAGCGTTGGACTGATGAAAGAGAATGTGAGAGAGAGAGAGAGAAGAAGGGGAAGACTTGCCCCTCTCGAGGCGAATCGGGGTGTTACCTTAGAAGTGAGGGGAAAACCCATTTTACATGAAAGGACCATCCTATTTATAGATGACAGGATGACCAAAGAATAAATTATAATATTAGCCTTATTTAAAAAGAACAATATAGGATATTTTAGTCTTTTATATTGTTGTGTTCCGTTAAAAAGTCCTTCTGAGGCCTCCATCGAGGGCAAATGTGATTCTTCTGAGCCCTCCGTTTGAGGGGGGGAAGTCCTTCATATGAGTCCTCCGTCCGGGTGAAAGTCTCTCGTCTGAGTGAAAAGTTATCCGTTAGAAGAAAAGTTGGCCGAGGGTAGCCAATTCGACGGGAGTAGACTTCAAATTACCTCAAGATCCGTGCAGACCATTTTTTAGCACACACTATTCATGTGGCAATAGAGATGAGCCTTGTAGCTCATCATATTTTGGCTAGTTTTTCTGCTCTTTTAGCCTAATATTTTTTTCTAGGAAAATTTACATTCATACCACACATTTCTTATGTATTTACATATTTAACACTCAAAGTTTGATATTTACACTCATAACACTTTGGTGTCATAAATCTATGCATGAAAGTATGTATTTCACTTTTAAAAAGATAGTGGTGATGATATTCTCGATTTGACTTTAAAGATTTAAGTGGTATGCATGTAAATATGAATGTTTAGGTGTTAGAGATAGGTAAATACATGAGAATTGTGTGGTATGCTATTTTCCATTATTGACTTCATGAGTTTTTCTCTTTCTTTTTTTTTTTCTCTTTATTACCTCATGCATCTCAATCTGTCTTTAAGATGCCTCTCCATTCTCCATATTTTGTCTGTTATTTACAACCATTTATAAGACATGCAATCAGGACATTTCCCTTCTAGATTATATTTCACATTATGGGGGTTTGCTTTTATAAGTTCTCTGAATTGATACTTCACTGAAACTTCTCGTAGTTGTTCACATTTTATGGGGCATTTACATGCATACCACTCATTTCTTATGTATTTACATATCTAACACCAAAATTTTACTTTTTTACATTTATAGCACCCATTTATACCACCCTATTCTCTCATATCACATCGAAAATATCACCATTTTAACTTGAAAAAAGTGAAATACACAGCTTCATGCATAGGTATGATGGTATGTATGCATTGAAGTTTAGGTTTTAGTTGTGTAAATATATAGGAAATGAATGGTATGTATGTAGATCTTCCTTTGATTTTTTATTGTAGTATTTGTTCATTAACTTTAATTGAGGTTTGTTTTTGTAGGTATACGATGGTGCCGGCTTCATTATATCTTGGTTTCACAGCTTCTATAATATGGGTTGGACAGGTAATTTAATGAAGATGATTTCTTTCTCATGTTGCTAATATTCTTCATGGTTTACTCGACAACCTCAAAGGTTTGATAAAGTGGATCTGATAGGGTACGTATCTTACTTCGGCAGCGCGCAGCCATGCAAAAGATTGGAACTTGCACGAGGGCACTGTTATTGGTGGCTTCAATGGAGAATTTTGGGGTTTTTTTGCTAGCACGCAGGTATGCTATCATCTTATTTCTTTTGAAACTCTTGTTGTTGATTTGTTTTGGTAGATTTACATCTATAACACTCAATTCCTATTTATTTACATATCTAACACCTAAACTTCAATTTTGACGTACATGCCACCTTACCTATGCATGAAAATATGTATTTCACTTATTAAATGTTAACATGAGGATGTTTTTGATGTGAAATGAAAGATTTGGGAGGTATAAATGTAAAAGTTTAACTGTTGGATATATAAAAACATAGGAATTGGTTGATATGCATGTAAATGCACCTTCTTTTTGTGATGTTCGAGTGGAAGGCTTGAGTAATAGTTAGGTTACCTCCATTTTGAGCTTGAGATTGTAGTGCGAAAATAGAAACAACCCTCTCTCTCCTTCTAACATAGGTTTAATGTTGCAAATATAAATTTTGAGACATTTTCTAAATACTGAAGCATCATTAGGTCGCTTAGGCTCCTTACTTGTGGCACACTTCTATTATATTGTATGGATTTCATGCAGTCTTGTTTGTTTTGGAAATAAGCCATTGACATAACTAACTTTTATTTTACAGGTTATTGGCAATTTGATTTCACTACTTCTTTTACAAGATGGAAATGTAAGTTGCAATATCCCAATCGATTCTAAATAACTCTTGATTTATTATTTTAGTTTTCTTGTGTTCTACCCCTATGTTTCTATTAGTATAATAGCTTGTCAATCTGTATGTAGTACTTGAAATCTTTTTTGAATAGCTTATGTTGCCTAATCTTGTCTCTAGTGGCAGACAAGATTTGAGAGAGTCGTCTTAGATGGTTTGTTCATATTAAATGTGGGTCATTTGATGATCCGGTTAGGATAGTAAATGTTTTAGATTCGACTTATGTTAAGAAAAGCAGAGGTCAACCGAAAAAGACTTGAGCATGTTGTATAAAAATGGTGTTAATTTATTAAAGTTAAACGAAAATATGACACTCAATAGGACACAGTGGAGAAAAGAGATTCAGTTAGCCGACCCTACTTAGTAGGATAAAGGCTTGTTGTTGTTTTGTCAACTAGATGAAAGTTGCATTTCCCAATCACAAAATACTTTAATCTTATAATATTAATAAGGGTGATATTTTTTATAGGGAGATTTACACACATAATACTCAAAACACATATATTTATACATATCACACCTAACTCTTTATATTTACATGTGTAGCACGAAAAATCATCTAATAGACTTAAAAACGGTGTTCCGTTCTCCTTGGTTGCCTTCTCAGGGAGCGGGCTTCACTGGAGCAAATGGTGTCTTATCTTTCAGTTTTCAGGTGGATTAACGTGCAATTCACAGGTGAGACTTCATCTAGAACAGTGCTCAGTACCGTTTCCCTGCAGGTGTAACCGATGAAGACAATTATATGAGACCGAATTCTGCTCAATGAACTCAGAGTGTTCGACAAAATGCCCTTCTCAAGAAGCAGCTATGGCAACCAGAACTTGGCAGAGTTAATGTGAAAAACTTCCAATTGGGTCACGAGAAGAAGAAGGAAAAAAAGAAGAAAGTCTGCAACCAATCTGAAAAAAAACTCATTATATTCCCAAAATTTTCTTTTCCACTGTCTCAAATTCAATTTTGACTCTAAAGTCCTGCACTTACCTGATGAAGAACTGTGTCATGTCAAAGAGGGATGAAACACCCAGACCAAAGGGGAGGTTAGATTGGGGCTGAAGGTAGGTGTTTCTATAAGGAATAGATTGGCTTCGGAAGAGATGGCTCCGTCGACTATTGCTCCTCATGAATTTTTTTAGTGGTAATAGAAAAGGATGACGGGAGGAGGCGGAGTGTTATTTTTGGGTATTAAAGAGAATTTAGGTGTGATATATGTAAGCAAATTAATTTGTGTGTGAGGTAGGTAACTTCTAATATTTCAAGTGTCATGCATGTAAAATTCCCATTTTTTTATGTTTTGCTACCTCGCACTGAGGAGTCTGGAATGCATGTATTCCAATTTTTCTTTTGGTTAAGTTGTCCAAGGATGATTTTTTTTTTTCTCACTCTATTACCCACAATCATTTCAATTAGTTGGAATGCGCGCTGTTCGAAATTATGGTTATTTTGAAAAACTATTCATGGTGATATAGAATGACTGATTTGATCACACAAGGCCTTGGCTAATATTTTAGTTTATACAAAGTTTGTAAAATTTTGTCATCAATTTACTTGGTTGGAGTAGATGAGTTCTATTGTGGGAACATTGTCTTCCACCATTTAGCTAAAGGAATGCATTTAGAATCAATTTCAGCTTTTATTGTCCTAAATTGAACTTTCTCTTCCTTTTGCCTATAGGTACTAACAGTACAAGTTAAAATGAACCTTTTATTAGGTGCTAAAGATGGAGAACATTAAATTATTAATATTCTATTTTGTAGAGAAAGATTGATTTGGAGCAACTCAAGGACATTTTGAATAGAAAATTGGTCTTTAGAACTAGTAGGTGGGCTGATATCTAGTCCCTTTGACAATAATCCTATTTTTGGAAAGGATACAGGAAGTTAGCAAACTAATTTTATAGAAGTTATGCTGTGAACAATTTGCTTACCCACTATTGCTTTCTTTAATATCATAAAATTTCTAGATTGAAGGGGGAATAAATGGAAGCTATTTAGTTTATGAGCGTTTTCAATTTTTTTTCCTGGATAATCAAATGAACAACCAGTGCACATATAATGAATTAGCTTCAAGGGAAACTGAATTATGGACGCAAGTACATTCAAAATAAGCATGAGTCTTACACTAAGTTCTAGGTTTATATAATAAATAACTTGATTGGCAGGGGCAAGTGATTTCTTTTGTTTGATTTATTTTATCTTAGCTATCATGAGCATTGGAAAATAATTTTATTTAGTCCTTAACAAACAACTAAAGTTTGCTAATGTGTTTTTAAAAGAAATGGAAATGCCATAATTTTGATTTGTGGGACAAAATCATAAGAAAAAATCTATTCCATATGTGCATTCCTAACTATTTACATGGGGTCATTTTAGATCTGGAGTCTATAAAAGTGTCAAATTAATTCTGAGACTCTTTTAATATGTGTTGAAATACTCTCCAGTATGGACTATTTTGGCCCTCTTCAAAAGAGTGTGGAGATTAAATTGACATATTTATAGACTTTGAGAGTCAAGGAACTATTTTGAATCTAGCACAAGATAAATAGATTGTCTTTTGAATATTGCAACCGGATCCACTGAAATCTCCACTATCCAATGTGATGGAGCTTTTTTATCAAGGAATGCTTTATCAATTTTCATTTAAAATTTGGAAGATTTACAGTCATTCCACTCAACTCTCATGTATTTACATATGTAACACCTAAACTTCAATTTTTACATATAGATCAACTTACCTAGGCATGAAACGGTGCATTTCACTTCTTAAAAGTTAAGATGATGATATTTTTTACGTGATACAAAAGATTTGGGTGATTTAAATGTAACAAAACAAAGTTCTCATGTTCGATATGTAAATACATAGGAATTGAGTAGCATATATGTAAACGCCCCTTCAATTTAACAGAAACAGTTATTGTAATGTTGTCCTTCATGCGCATTATATTTTTCGTGCATATTGTTGACTTGACTGCATGACTGTAGGAAGGTGGCGGCTCCACTGGAACAGGCTTACTTTTTACTGTTTTTCTTGGCTGCATGCTCTTGGGTGCTATATTGATGTGCTTCTTATCGAAAAGAGACGAAAAAGAGGAAGATTTCCCGTCACACGCCTCTATCGCGACTTTACTGAAGTCTATTACAGCTCCTTTACTCGAGATGCGAGTTCTGCTAATCATTCCTCTTCTTGCATACTCAGGGTTGCAACAAGCTTTCGTATGGTAAAAAGTTTTTTATGCTGTTATGCATTACTGAGACTGATTCAACGCTTGATTTGTTGTTTTTTTAGCACACAATTCTTATGTATTTACATATCTCATGCCTAAATTTTTATATTTACATACATAACACTTTGGTGCTATAAATTTATGCTCGAAGAGGTACATTTCACTTTTAAAAAATGGTATTAGTGTTATTTTTTATGTGATATTAAAGATTTTAGTGTATATGTGTAAATGTGTAAATACATAAGAATTGTGTGCTATGTATGTGAATGCCCTTTTTTATTTTCTTGGTGTTAATTAAGTTGTGTGATTGGTAGGGCTGAATTTACAAAGAAAATAGTAGAACCGGCTCTCGGGGTGTCGGGCATAGGTGGTGCAATGGCAGTGTATGGCGCAGCAGACGCAATTGTACGTGAAATTTTGCATAACTTTGTTTTTGTAGTTACATTTATCGTTGGAGTCTATGTTTTGCTGTGATCTTCGCCTTCGTTAGACAAACATTTTCATAGGAGTATTTGTTCTCCAGTTGGCACATTGTTCTGAACATGTGTTCATGGCAAGCTTCTGTAATAGTTTTTCAGTTTGAGGAGGAAGCTTTGTTTCTATTGCTTAATCTTTTAAGAATTTGGATTCCCTTGTGATTTAAGATACCGTTTGGAAGTTACATTGTAAGAAATTTAATTAGATGTTATTTTTATTGATCCACTATTTGCAATGGGTGTAAAGATCAATTTAGCTTCGAACCATTTAAATAGGGACTAAAAATAGTAATAGACTCTTTGAATGGGGACTAAAACAGTCTCGAGAGGTAGGGCTGTCAAAAAAGCTTGTCAATCGCAGAGAGCTTGTGTTCATCTCGGTAAATAGCTTGTATCTAATTCGTTCGTTAAGCAAATGAGAAACACACAAACAATTGTTTTTAGCTCGATTTATAAACGATGCGAAAACGAACGAACTTTTGTTCGATCATATTTGGCTCGTTTTGAATTGAATTAATTAAATAATAGATAAATATTACTATGCTAATATTTTTTTATATTAATTTATGTTGTGTTTAAAAAAGATTAAATTTTATTAATTTTTAAATAATTTGAGTTAATTTTGAGTTGAACACGAGCTGAAATGAAGAAACAAATTTGAATCAAGTCAAACATGAACATGCTATTCACGAGACATTTCAAGCATGCAGCTAGCCAAACACGAACAAACACTAGGCTCGATCAATCTCGGTTCGTTTACACCAATACTGCTTGAAGACGATTTTGGTTTTTATTTAAATAGTTTGAGATTAAATTGCCCTTTTACGTAGTATGAAACCATTCTAGCCTCTTGCAAATAATCGGTGGTTCTTTCTTTTCTAATCTAATCAATCTTAGTATATGCCGTATTGTCGCGTGTAATTTATCATTCTATATAGGTTTTTTCTTGTGTAGTTTTCTTTTGATGATGTTAGAACTTTTTTAGGGGTGGCATCTATATACATACCTCCCAATTTCTACATATTTACATATCTAACACTTAAACTTTACCTTTTATATTTATATCATCCAAATCTTTCATATCATATCAAAAACAAAATTATTTTGACTTTTAAATGTAACATTACATCTTTTCATGCATAGGTAAGGTGTCACATATGTAAAAATTAAAGTTTAGGTGTTAGATATGTGTTGCACAGGAATTGAGTGGTATTATATGTAAATCTTTATCTCTTTTTTAGCTTCATATCATAATTTACATAAATGTTTTCTCACTGTTTGTTTCCTCTTTACTGGTGCAGAGTTCTCTGTTGGCCGGTTGGTATACTTCTAGTCTCTTTTCTGTCACAGTAATTGTCTCCTTTGGATCTGTTCTTCAAATTGCTGCTCTACTATGGTTGGTTTTTGGATACAGGTAAATTTTAAAAGGGGCATTTGCACACATATGACCCAATTCTTATATATTTGCATATCTAACATCCTAAAATCTGCTTTATTACATTTATACCGCCCAAATCTTTCACATCTCATCCAAAGTGACACTACTTAAAACTTATAAAAAGTGACTTTCACCTTTTCATGCATAGGTAAAGTATCATATATATATATAAAATGAAGTTTAGGCGTGAGATATGTAAATAAATAAGAATTGAGTGGTATTTGTGTAAATCTTCCATTTTATCATGTGCAGCTTAAGCAACGGAGCGCTTGGCTCGGTGTTGCCGCTTCTCATTGGCGCTATATGGGGAGTTGGCGATGGAGTGTTTAATACACAAATCAATGCCTTACTTGGAATGCTTTTTAAGCGCGACACGGTAATCATTTATATTTGTTTATGAAATCAATATTGGAATATTGTTTTTTGGTATGAAAATCTCTTTTTTTTTTTTTAGAGTTTTATGTAAAGTTGTCATCTTGGAATCAAAGAGGATACCTTGTTACAGCTCCACGGAGAACAGTGTGTGTGCTATTCCTGCAGCTCACACGCTTTACTGCTGCCCTTCCCAGCTACCTATCACCTTATTGCCATCTGCCAATCCAACCGCCAATCACCCTACCGGCCTCTTGCCCTCCTCTGTTGCAGCCGCCGCCTTCTTGCCCTCCTCTGTTGCAGCCGCCAGACAGTCCCTATAGTTCTTTCCCGCAGTCCACTTTGCTGTCCTCCTTTGCAGAACTCCACGTACCCCTGCTGCCACCTTCCAAAACCAACTCTTCTCCCTTTCCTTTGCGCTACTGCTGCCTCCGAAACCTGCATCCACCTTATTGGCACCCCCAAACAGTAGCTGCTGCTGTTTTATCGCTGTCATTTAGCTGCCAGCAGCCCGAACTTGCTGTCATCCCCAAACCGCAACCCCTCAATTCCCACGTTGTTGTTATTTCTGCCTACCGACACAACTACTATCATTCCGGCTCTTTACTATGCCATCCACTCCACATAACTGACTACCACCTCCCTTGGATCAATCCATTGCGGGGGGGTGTCTATGTGTGTGTTTAGTTGTAATCACATATTTGCTTTCGGTAATAATATTTACTTTTCTGTTATTATTTTGGTTAACTCCAATATTATTTAGTATCAAAGATAATCTAACCCTAGTCCTATTCTAAGGTTACCTCAATCCTCCACTACCTAACCCAAAAAAAAATTCTTTCCCGCCCTACGTCATCCATGCACCTTCTTCTACCTACCAAAACTTAAACCCTAACCACATCGAAGAAAATAGTCGGAGACCTGATCAAGAAGAAATAACATAATACTATTTATGAGAAATCCACAAAGAGATTTCAAGAACTTTTTATGGAAGATATGTAGTGAGAAATCCTCTAACTACAACAGAGTCTAGGGTCGCCTGTAGCCACAACGGTGACTTGCCAGATTGAATGAATGCAGCAAAACCCTTCCATCATGTAGATTCTAGAGATGAAGAACCACTACCTTGAAGATTTGGCCAGAAATATCAGAGAAGTTAGGATTTTAAATATTGTTAATTTGCCATATTTTGATGGTCACTTGGATCCAGACGAGTTTTTCAAGTGGGTCCAGATTGTTGAACGTTTCTTTGAGTACAGGATATCCCACCAAACAAAATGATGAAGCTAGCCTCTAGCAAGTTAAAAAAGAGTGCATCTCTATGGTGGAAGAACTTGAAGATTTTTTGATAGGGAGAAGAGATGAGTAAAATTACTATCTGATCTAAAATGAAATGAGATATACAACGCTAGTGCTTATTAGTTTATTACAAACAAGATGTTTTGACCTTAGCTTTAAAAGTGAAGAGCCAAAATCATCAGATGACCGTAACATCTTACAGACAAAGTTCAATCACATGTTCAAGCAATCGGAGGCCCGGGTTGAAACTAATTTAGAGTGGAGAACAGGTAGAACCAACTAGCATTCTCAAATCTGTCCCAACCAAAAAGTGCGTCAAGTGCCACGGTATTGGGAATCATGTCATGATTTTGGGCATTTTGCATCAGATTGTCCAAATAAAATTACACCCTATTTCACTAAGCAGAGAGCAACTAAAGAAATGGAAAATGACACAATAGTTAATTAAGAAAGTGAGGACACAAAGGAGTATTGGGTACCAACTTATGATAGAAATGCAGGTAATTCAAGTTGAGCTCGTGAGAGATATTCTAGCAGGATTGATAGTATTTATTCTAGAAGGGAGTGAGTTTGAGGTAAAGAACGTTCAAGTGAAGTATGACATTGTGATGCCACAAACTACATTTTTGTAGGTGCGAGAGGAGCATCAGTAGGACTAGCATTGGATGTTCAAAAGGACCATGAGCTTGAGGAGCCGATACCAGACACTAGGCAACTCCATACAAGAGAATTTTGGAATTTTCACGTATATAGTCTATCTTCTGAGTTGCCCCTACTGGGAGAGGTATAACATATTAAGATATTTTTGAACTACTTTTGGAAGATCATATGGTGTCATTTGAATATTAAATTTAGTTCAACAATCTACTCACCAACAGATGGTCATATGAGATGGTTGACCCGTAGAGCTGGAAATATTCTTAGGAGCTCTGCGGGAAATAACATTT
Source organism: Phalaenopsis equestris (assembly GCF_001263595.1). Classification (NCBI taxonomy): domain Eukaryota; kingdom Viridiplantae; phylum Streptophyta; class Magnoliopsida; order Asparagales; family Orchidaceae; genus Phalaenopsis; species Phalaenopsis equestris. The sequence goes on from NW_018164444.1 coordinate 81,286,256, forward strand.
TATAATGAGATCCAGATCCTTCTTGAGAAAAAGAAGATGTCTCTCCCGAGTGGTTGTTATTGACAGTTGCCAAGCTTGCCACAGTTTTCATTCCAGAATTAGTCCCTTTAGACAAGTTGGTTTATCGGATATGTCCGATCAAGTACGCAGAGTAGAGATAAATCACATACTTAATGGCTCAAGAGTTACTTTGTGTGAATTTGTCTCAATATACAACTCCAAGTCAGGTTTTTTTAGAAGATGATGGATATTTATTCTATTAGAATATGCTTTGGAATGACAATTTTTATAAGATTGACTTACCAGGAGACTACAATATTTTCGCTACTTTCAACGTGAAAGACTAGACTTCATATTATGAGACAACAGAAGCTTTGAAGGATATGGTTGAAGCTCTCCCAATCCTGAGAGACTAACGTGAGATCTTATCGCAGTCAAATCACTATCACGCTACAATACTGGTCCATAGGGTGACTGCTTGTGGGATTAGCGATCACGAGAGGCAGATCAAAATGACCCTTATGTTATTTTTATTTTATTTTATTTCCTTTCCTTCCTTTATAGTCATTTTCGAAATATGTGATGTATTAGGGCTTGGAGAGTTAGGTTTTGTATGACTTTGTTCGGGATAGCAGCCAGTGTCTCCGGTTTCCCCTTCTAGGGCTCAATCTAAGGGCAAGTGATGCTCCGTCTGTATCTCATTTAGAGGTGGTAAATATCCTCAATTTTTCCTTCCTCCGCAACCTTTCCTCCATTGTTGCCGTTGCCATACTGCTGCAGGCGCTCTAGAGAACAATTCCTGTGTTGTTCTTGCAGCCCCCACGCCTTCCCACCAGCCTTCCCAACCGCTTATCATGTTACTGCTGACTGCCATTCAACCGCCAATCAATCTACCAGCCAGCCAGCCACCTCCTTGTCCTCCTCCCCCACTGCAGCTCTCTATTACATTACCGTCGACTGTCATCCAACCGCCAATCAATCTACCAGCCTCCTGCCACCCAGCCACCGCCTCGTTGTCCTCCTCCCCTTCTGCAGCCGCCTGATAGCCCCTATAGTTGTTTCTTGCAGTCCACTTTGTTGTCCCCCTTTCAAAACTTTGTGTACCCTTACGGCCGCCTTCCAAAACCAAACCTTCTTCCTTTCGTTTCCACTGCCTCCCCAAACTTGTACCCAGCTTGTTGTCACCCCCAAACAACTATTGTTGTATTATCGCTGTCATTCGGTTGTCCAGATTTCAGCCCCTTACCATGCCATCCACTCTACATAACTGACCACCAACACCCTCGGATCAACCCCTTGTGAGGGCGGCATCTTATGTGTTATGTCTATTATTGTTCTCTCTTTCATGTGTATTTGCTTGTAATCATATATTTACTTTCAATAATAATATTTACTTTCCTATTGTTGTTTGGGTTAACTTCAGCATCAAACTCCCTTTATTATTAACAGTTCACATGAACTTAACACCCGTGCTTTCTTTTGATGATCTATTTGCAAAATTATTTTTGAGGCATTTACATACATACCACCCAGCTCCTATATATTTACATGTATCTGAACCCTAATTTTTTCTTTTTACATTTATACCAACCAAACCTTTCATATCACAAAAAAAATATTAACATTTTAACTTCTGAAAAGTGAAACACATCTTTTCATGCATAGGTAAAATGGTATATACGTAAAAATTGAAGTTTGGATGTTGGATGTTTAAATAAATAGGAATTGAGTTGTATGTATGTAAATCCCCCCCACCCACCCCCCCCC
>NW_018164444.1:81288032-81305265 GCF_001263595.1 Phalaenopsis equestris
TTTTTTTTTTTTTTTTTTTTGGCCTCAGATCAAACACTGATTTAAAACCATTTGGCTCACATTCAAAATAAAATTAGGGAAATTTACGTACATGGCACACAATTCTTATGTATTTACATATCACACCTAAACTTCATATTTATATACATAACATTTTGGTTCCTTAAACCTACGCATGCAAATGTGTATTTCACCTTTAAAAAGTGATAATAGTGCTATTTTTCATATGATATCAAAAACTTGAGTGCTATGTGTTTAAATATGAAAGTTTAGGTGTGAGATATGTAAATACATAAGAATTGTGTGCTATTTATGTAAAAGCCCCTAAAAATTAATCCTTTGAACTTGATTTCCAATGTGGAACCAAATATTCATTTTGATGGAGTGTTATGAATAAGCCACACATATCAAAACAAAGAAGGGGCATTTACATACATACCACCGAATTCCTATGTATTTACATATCTAATACCTATACTTTACTTTTTATATTTGTATCCTCTAAGTCTTTGATATCACATCAAAAGTACCACTATTTTAACTTTTCAAATGTGAAATCACCCTTTCATGCATAGGTAAGTTGTCATATATGTAAAAATTGAAGTTTAGGAGTTAGATATGTAAATATGTACATTTTGAAGAAATTGATTTATATTACCAAATCACCTGAGTTCTTAGGGGCATTTACATTCATACCACCTAATTCCTATGTATTTACATATCCAACACCTAAAAGTTACTTTTTATATTTATACCACGCAAATCTCTCATAGGAAATAAAAAAATACCATCTTTTTAAATTTTAAAAGGAGAAGTACACAGTTTTATGCATAAGTAAGTTGATATGTATTTAAAAATTGAAGTTTGGTGCTGGATATGTAAATACGTAAGAATTGAATGGTATGTTTGTAAATTTCCCAAATTGTTTAGATTTAGGGATAATTACATACTTAGCATCCGAAACATTGTCATTTACTAAATCTCCCAAGACTAATGGATAATTACATACATAACTATTTACAAGACGTCAAATGCACCTTTGCATGCATAGGTTTATTGCACTAAGGTGTTGTAAATGTAAATATCAAACTTTAACGGTTAGATATGTAAATCTATAAGCTACATTTCTAACTTCTCCTAAACTTATTGAAGACTGAATGTCCTGTCATCAAGCTCCGGATCCAGATAATGATGAAATTGGTTCATAGTGTGTATTTACATACATACCATCTAATTACTGTGTATTTACATATTTAACACCTAAAATTTGCTTTTTTTACATTTATACCACCCAAATTTTGCATATCACAGGAGACCGCCTTCGCCCAGTTGAAAGTGTGGCAAAGTGCAGCTATAGCAGCTGTGTTCTTTCTGAGCCCTGCCATTGGCTTGCAGGCTATGCTGATTGTGATGATAATAGCTCTTCTCATGGCAGTATCTGCCTTTCTCTTTCTAACTCTTCACGTCGAGAAATCCTCCATTGAAGTTCAGTGAGTAGATACATTTAGATACATACTACATCCACATTTCTTATGTATTTACATATCCGACTGCTAAACATTCATTTTTTACATTCATGCTACTCAAATCCTTAACATCACATCAAAAACACCTTTATCACTATCTTTTTAAAAGCGAAATACACATTTTCATGATGAAACCAAGCTGTTTCAAGCGTAGATGTCAAACTTTGGGAGTCAGATATGTAAATACGAAAGAATTGTGTATTATGTATGTAAATTTTCTACTGTGTATTTGACATAATATCATATTTTATCTGTCTTGTTACATATTACAAACATCACAGGAGCACCATCTAAAGTGTATTATTTAAGGTACTTCAATATCAATATACTTTTTTAAGTTACGTGCACGAGTACCTTAATTTCTCCAACTAATATGATAAGATGATAAATTTTATCGGTCAACTTGCATGTACAATGTGATGCTTATGATAAGTTGATCATTATAAAGCAATACCTTTCCCAAAGATAAATTGGCCATAGAAAGCTAATGGCTTGTGAAACTCCTCTTAGAGATAAGTTATCATTAATTAATGGATGTCATGCATACATTTATTTGTGAGGATCTCATACAAATTTGATGATGCAATCAAACATTCAAGTATTTTCATTAGTCACTTCTACCATACAATTTTTTTTTTTTAAGAAATGGCCGGAGGCTATTAGAAGGGCTCCGGTCATCCTTAGGTGTGCTAAATATTTGAGTGTCACACCCTACACACAAGAGGATTCGAACCCGTGACCTGAGGGTACTTACGACCTTCAGAAAGGCTCTGTTCTATCAATAGGCCACGGAATGCACACTTCTACCATAAACTTAAATATATATATATTCCTGCTCCTTAAAGTATTACATATTGCATATACACTTAATGTTTTGATTATTTTAGAAAATAACTTCTCTCAATAAATTTAAGGAAGATTTACATGGACACCACTCAATTCTCATGTATTTGCATATCTAATACATAAACTTCTATTTTTACATAGAGCCACATTTCTTATGCATGAAAAGATGTATTTCTCCTTTTAAATGATGGTATTTTGGATGTGATATGAAACATTTACGTGGTATAAATGTAAAAAGTAAATTTTAGGTGTTAGAAATGTAAATACATGAGAATTAGGTGATATGTATGTAATTGCCCATGAATTTTAATGGTGGTGATGTTACTAATGAATAAAATTTCTTGTTGATAGCCAATTTTATGCCACAATTTTCAACATGCAAACACATCAATACATGTGGTAATAAATATAATAGTGTATGCCACAATTTTCAACATGCAAACACATCAATACATATAACTTTTTTGATGTATAACACCATTCTTTTATAATTACATATCTAACCAAACAATTTCTTTTGTTCACATACATGGTACTCAAAAATCATCAGCATCACATGAAAAACACCAATATTACAACTTCATAAAAGTGAAATATATTTTTTTTCATATATAACTTTATAATACGGTTGTATTATAAATATAAATATCAAATATTAAGGGTTTGAAATGTAAATACATAAGAATGGTGTGGTATATATGCAAATTTCTCTCCCTATCTCATCTTCTCACATTATCCTCCACCTAAAGATTATTAGGCTTTTATTAAGAGGCTAAGAGTCGTTTTGGGGCAGTTGCGGTGATTAAAAATAATCTGTTAATAAGCTAGGTGCGGTGGTTATTACAATTTTTATTTTTTTTTTGAAAAGTCAGATCACTGCCAGAAAGCTGTCACTGCACCTAGATAGGTGCGGTTGTTTTCAGCGTTTTGAAAACGTATAAGCTGTCAAAACACAATTTACCCAAATAAGTCAGGTTCGTTTTTAAAACACCACCGCATCAAATAAACTACTTCAAACAGACTCTAAGCAGTTTTATATCATATAAAAGTGTAAAGTCCTTCATTCACTAGTAGAATATTATAGCTCAGTTATAGGTTTGGTTTTAATTTTCATCAACTCCGCAAACCTAAAAATTAAAATTTAATTAAAATATTTATTATATTTAAGGGTCGTTTACATAAATACCACACAATTCACATTTATTTATATATCTAACCCTGAACTCAATTTTTACAATTATCACCATTTTAATTTTTACAAAAGGCATAAGATGTAAAAATTGAAGTTTAGGTGTTAATTAAATATATACGAATTAAGAGGTGTGTATGTAAACCTTTCTATATTTTAGCATGATTGAACCCTTTGCATGATGAATGGAAGGGGTATTTACATACATACCACCCAATTCTTCTGTAATTACACATTGAACATTTAAACTTTTCATATTTAATTTACATGCATACTGCTAAAATGTTTAATATAACATCAAAAATATCACAATCATTATCTCTTAAAAAGTGAAATATTCATTTTCACGCAAAAGTTTAGGACACCATGTTATAAATGTAAATATCAAACTTTGGGTGGTAGATATGTAAATAAATAAGAATTATGTGATATCCATGTAAATTTCCCCAACTAAAAGAAAAAGCAACCAATCAAATCCCTAATCTAAAATCATGTTCAACATATACCACATTTAAAGAGAAAACAAAATAAGGGGCATTTACGTACATACCATCCAATTTTGAAGCGTTTACGTATCTTACGACTAAACTTTACTTTTTTACATTTATACCACGCAACTTTGTAGTATCACATAAAAGATATCATCATTTTAACTTTAAAAAAGTGAAATACATTTTTTGCGTAAATTTTATGCATAGATAAGTCAGCGTAAATTGAAGTTCAAGTACTTAGATATGTAAATAGGTAGGAATTGAGTGGGTATAAAAGTAAATTTTCCAAAAAAATTCAATTTCATTAGAAAAACAAAATGAAACTAACATTTACATATTACCAACTATATACAATAACTTCTATGTTTACTGTTCTAAAAGAAATTTATGCTCCCTTACCAGCCTAAGTACTGATCTTCAAAAAGCTATTCCTCCACCATCAATGGCAGCCAAAAAAAATTTATAAAAAAAATCAATCTTTTACCATTCCTCAGTTCAGAAAGCTGTTCAGGTCGATGCCTCTTTCTCGTGCAGCTTCGACGATTTCACTCGCATCGCTGTGAAGGTTTGCATAAGATTGCCAGAGTTTGAGAGAAAAAGGATAGACTGAAACGGCCTGTTTATGGAACCTGAGATTGATTTCTAAGTTTTCTGAGGTTTTTAAAACATCTGCTGCATCTAGCCATATGTGCTCGGGTGCAGCAGGAGCAGCCTGGAAGATGGAGTTTATCAGAAGAGAGCAGGCCCAGAATTTCACTGAATCGAACTTTTGGCTGCAGATTCTATACAATGATAGACCTAACTCATAGTTTGCTGGATTTATTTCCATTAGAAATTCTACAAAATTAACTGTTTCTTTTATGTCAGTGAAGTTTTCTGGAAGAAGAGATGGGCCATAGCAGACTTCAAGAACAGAATTAACTAAAGTGGATGTCCTGGAAACAGGTCCCAAGAGGTTACGAACCATCTGCCGAATTCTCGGCTTTTTGATGGTTCTGATGAACCTTCTCGAGAGCGGTTCTGGGAGAAGGTTGGCACGGGGATCGGCCAAAGAGCGATTTAGAAGGGAAGATGAGTTTCTTATAGGTGGCTCGGTATAGTTCGAGGTGATGAGTAAAGCCTGCTCCTTAAGAAAGTGATGGTAATCCTCAGGAGCAGCAAGCTCCAATGATTTATCAATGGCAGAGCGAGCATCGGCGATGTTCTTCTGCAGCATTGAATAAAGAAAGAAATTAAGAAAGCCAAACGCGTCGTCTTTTGTGTTAGATGAATGGAGGGAATTTGAATTTTCGCGTGATGTTGAGCAGAAATTAATTGGATCTTTGTATTTTGGAAAATCGTGGTACCAGCGAGCCATGAGTTTTTCAGCCAAGTCGATTTGATTGTTAGTCAAAGAGTGCTCCACTAATTGATTCCATAGGCATTGGATGCCGGCGGTTTCTTTTGGCCAAAGGCGAAGAACCTCTTCAGAAGCCAAATAATAATCCAAATCAGTCGAATAATTTTGTTTGGAACGAATGGCTATGAGGAAAAGCTCGATGCAAGATGGATATGATCTTAAGTACTTATCCACCAATTCGGTAGAACAAGGAAAGCCAAGAAGAGCTGCGCTGCATTTTACGTGATTTGCAGCGAGAAGATGTAAAGATTGTAAACAAGACTGATCGATTTCATTAGGATTGTCATCAAAGTATGAAGTCATCTCAGTCATAGCCAATTGAAAAAGGTCTAAAGAAAGGGATGTTCGATCAGATGTTAGTCGAGCGGATGGCCAGTCCAATCCAAAAGGGAGACTTTTCGCAAACTCAAACTGTTTCACGGTGGTTTCCGGAAGCTTCTCATAAACCATAAAGTATATAGAAGAAATCCAGAATAAACATCTGTCCGGCACTGTCAAGGATGTGCAGATGTCGCGAAGCAGATTGACGCCCCACTCATCGAACTCCCTAGAAGGCAGAAGTCCACATATTCTATTAACAGCTTTATCAACATGCCCAGACATAGATAAGAAATCAATCATCTGCAGAAAGATGTCTAAGATATAAGGACTTGAATGCTTTCTCCCAACACGATCTCGATCAAGGCGTAATACGTTAAGTGCTCGATCAAATGCATTCAAACGATCCTCACAAAGAATTCGACTATTGATATAAAGAAGCCAAAGTATGTAAGAACCTTCGATGCACCGCACCTGAAAAGCCAATAAAGAATCATAATATGAGAAAAAAATTACAGAAATACCGACAGCTTACAGAAACGCAAAATGGAGAGTTGAGCGTGTCAAAAAGGGAACGGGCGCATCTACAGATCCAGCAGAAAATGAGATTTCGCAGTCTCCAAAGAGCTTATAAGTTCAAGTGATTTTCCTGATTTGTAAGTTGCTTGATGGATCATAAGCAGAATGAGAAGCATGAAATGCAGAGGAAGTCCTGATCAAGAACCATCATGGCATTTAGCAGAACTGAGAGGACAGTGGTCAGTTTCCATCACAAGGAGTATCCAAACGAAAAACCAACATTCAAAAAAGAAAGAAAGATGTTAATTTTCTATTGCTTGCCTAAAATAATTACAAGGAAGATTTGCATACAGACCACTCAATTCCTCTGAATTTACTTATCTAAAACCTATATTTCAATTTTTACATACATGCTACCTTACCAATACATGTGCAGGTGTATTTCATTTTTTAACAGATAAAATGGCGGTATTTTTTTATGTGATATGAAAAATTTGGGTGGTATAAATAAAATAAAATAAAATTTAGGTGTTAGATATGTAAATACATAAGAATTGGCTGGTACTGATATGTATGTAAATGCCACTAATTATAAATATCAGACCACTTTCCTATGACTTCACCATATTTCAAAAATTACCATTTTGAAGGTTACAACTACTCAAACAAGTATTGGTGGTCATTTTCTCAGATTAGGCGTAGTTTTAGACAAGTCCATTTTCTAACATGATCTCTTTAATATCTATGAAACATCTGTACGACTTCAATCAGCTATGATCCACAATCACCGAGACTCTTGTCATCTCGAATTCCTCTAATGATGCCACCTTACGAGATATTTATTGTCTAATCAATAATATGTAAGCTACTATAATTATTGTGTAATTATATTCTACCAACTCATTAATTAATGAGCTATTGTAATTGATAAACAATTTATTATTCAATAATTTTTTATGTTTCCTATTGGAAGCTCTCTGAAATTGTATAAATACAACACATATTATAATAAAATGCTCAATTCTCTCCTAGTCTTGTTATGGTATCAGAGCCAAAGGCTTTTTTTCTCGTCTTCGTACTTCCAATACCACAATCTTCATTGTCGCATTATCACAATCATGTAACCTTCATTGTTGCACTCTCTTAATTTTCTTCTATTGTTTATAGCTACAATCTTAATCATTGCATTGCCATAAACATTTTCTATTGTTGCATCCTTCATCGCTACATTGCCGCATGTCATTCCTTTTCCATTTTTCCCATGAATAAAATCATGACTTTTCTCTTAACTAATACCAATGCCCATAAACCCTTTAGTCTCGGTTTCTCTCTTGAAATTAAAGAATACAATCTAAATCTAACAGAGGAGTTACAAATATTAATTCAACAAAGTAGTTGTATGAAAATAGCTATATGAAAATGTTGGCAATTACTACGTAAATTCTCAAAGGAAAGAAATAATTTGGATTAGTTACAAGGCACTGAAAAAAAAAACCTTGCTAAAAGCACTTAAAAAATGAAAAAACCTTCAAAACAGATACCTGTATTATAGCATTTTCATGCATTACACCTTGTTCTCATGCCTTTAAAATCTCAAAGATGCCAATTTCCAACTCATGGATCATTGATTTAAAAGGTCATATGATCGACTTCTCTCAAAAAGAATTTTATATACACATTTTCCTAAAAACAAAAAAACAACCATTGTTGATGAATCCTTGACCACAGTGGCCAATTAATGAGATATTTTTATAAGCAAATTTCTCACAATCCAAACTCTCCTCAATGGAACAAAATTATTAACCATGTGATCAATTTGAAACTAAAAAATGAATTCAAGTGCAGAGCTAATGTTTTATCCTTCAAATTGTCTGACGCGGGGCTAGAGCCGGCTGAACTGGCTGGCAAGGGAACCGGCTCAACCAGTTCCTAGTAGACGGGGCGGGATATCAAAGAGGCGAGATTGCCGCTCCCCACTTTGATTTCTTTACTTTCGTGAGTCCCGCTTGGAGCGAGCGACACTTGGGAGGAGCAGCAAAGCTGCCAACCCTTCTCCGCCTTCCTTTTTTGTTCTTTCTTGTTTGGAGTCCATTTATATGCTTGTTACTGAGAGATAGGGTTAGTTTTTGTTGTGTTTACTTTCAGATTTCTTGTGTGGAGTTCATTTCCCTTTTGTAGGGTTGTATCCGAGAAGGCGGTGGTGTTCCGACTAAATCCTACTCAGAGGTGGTGATGTATATTCCCTTTTCATCTTCCCTAAACCTTCACCTCCACTCTCTTTAGCCATCGGCCGCTCTAATCCAACCCCAATACCCTACCGCCCCCCATTTCTGCAGTATAATCCTGCTGTCCTACCCGCTAGCCTTCCCCAACAACCTGCCGCCCTTGTTTTGCAGCACACCAGTGCTGTCCAACCAGCCCACCTTCACTCCAACACCCTACCGTCCACTCTCTGCAAGGTATTACTGCTTTCCAGACCTCCAGACACCATTCCTGCATCCAGTCGACTGCCCCTTACAACAATTCTTCCTTGTTGTCCAGCCAGCACCACCATCGCCTAACACCCTCAACACTTCCCTGCAGTTTTCCCTGCTGTTCCGCTCATCCTAACCCTTCTCCTCCACTCCCTTTAGCCGCCAACCACTCTAATCCTCCTCCGGCACCCTACTACCCCCCCGTTACAGCAGCATATTCCTGCTGTCCAGCAGCTAGCCTTCCCCCAGCACCCTGCCACCCTTGTTCTGCAGCACACCAGTGCTGTCCAACCATCCCACCGTCACTCGAGCACCCAACAGCCCCCTCTCTGCAACGCATTACTGCTTTCCAGACCTCTAGACTGCCTTGGTGCATCCAGTCGACCACCTTACAACAGTTCTCCCTTGCTGTCCGGCTCGTACTACCATCACCCAACACCACTCACCCCTTCCCTGCAGTTTTCCCTGCCGTTCCACTCTTCCAACCCCCAAACCCATCCCTGACCACACCTCCAACCTTCCTTACAGCCCTCGATCCCTTTCCCCTTTCCCCTTGCCACTTTGCTAACGCCTACAGGAATTAAACTTGTCATTTTTTATGTTTGTATAACGTGAGAAGTGGGATTTCAATTTTACAAAATTTAATTCAGAGATCGGCTTTAAGGCCATATCTTTTTGCTTTAATTATGGATGGTTTTACTGGAACGACTGTGAAATGACAAAAGAATGTGAAACGACTGGTATGGGAAAAAAATGTGAAGTTAATCATTAGAAATCTCTACCTAAAGGAGATGAAATTGGGAATAAGCCACGTGCCCATTTTAACAAGGATAATGGAACATAATAAAAAGTTTTAAAGAAATAACGGGAAGAAAGTATGATAGGTTGCAACTGAAAAATATGGAAAGAGTTAAAGCGAGTGGTTTAAGTCAATTCGATTATATCAACATATCATATGCCTATTAATTTGTAGGTCATACCAAATACCAATTAATTCAACTTTAATAGCATTGACCTTGAGCTTGAAGAAAAGTTGGACTTAATATTTGGTCAAGTTGTGACCACCGGTAATCATGCATGGACACCAAGTGAGAGAATGCACATTAACATGGTTGAGCATTTAGATTATGAGCAAAAAGGAATCAACTGAAGGGGGTCAAATCCTATCCTAAACGAAACTAGATTCAATAATTCCAAACATCTTAGGAATGAGAAAAAGAAAAAAGATAGTGCAATGTTCTTAAGAAGTCATATTGCAAAATTATTATTTACATGCACTAATGAGTCTATCACATCACATGCAGCTTCTATTCAAGAATTTATGAATATATTGGAGGAACTATGCTTTTGTACTTGTATTCAACGAAGTAGTTAGAAGATCTTACTAAAATAAAGTTCTTTGTGTCAATGACACCTGCATGTTGGGTCAACTATTTACATTTCTTTTATGACAATAATAGATGTATGAGAAATATGGTATTTTAAATATATTTTTTATGTATGAGTTATATAGGTTTTGGAGACATTATTTTTTATGTATCAGAGCTATCATGTACCGGTGTTTTTTGTGTACGAGTGTGTAGTGTGTTTTCTTATGTATGATTATATGTTTTAAGATATATCGTTGTTTTGACTTTTTAGATATTCTAATGCATAATATGCATTTCTTCATTTTCAGATTTGCATATTCAATCACATTTTTTTATTGACATTTCCTTTTAAAGTGTATATGACTTCTTTTTGAATGACAACAATGAATAACAATTATAGAGAAAGGAGTAGAAGAATTATTGCAGCTGCATTATGTTTAATGTATGAGTACTATAACTCGTATTGCTCGCACTCCTTGCGTCACAAAAATATATATCAGCGACAAATGGGTTGAGAAATTTTTTGTGGGCCATCCAATAGATTTCACATATTTCGTATGATAGGCTATAATTGTTGATATGTTGGAAAAACTACACCAAAATCATGAATACTATGGCTCCTATAGGATGACTTCAAGAGATGTGCTACATATAACTCTATATTTTATCGGATAAAGAGTCTACAAGGGGGACTATGGAGCAATTTTGTCACTCATTAGAAACAAATAGTAGATATTTTTCAATTGATTTGAATACTCTGACCAGCTTATCTTCAAAGGTTATCAAACCTGAAAAACCCAACAATCCAAATTACGTCTATAGAGATTTCACAAGATTAATGATATATATCATACTTTAAGGTAGATTTTTGTATTCATCTTTTTCAAAAAAAAAAACGCAGAACTCTAATATATTATTTAAATAACATAGAATTGCATTGAAGCAATTGACACAACATATATAGATACAAGTGCCTAAAAGTGAGAAGAATGCATACATTGGGCATTGTCGTTCACCAACACAGAATATTATAGCTACATGTGATTTCAACGTGTTCTATTTTTTGTAATGGTTGGATGGGAAGGCAGTACACATGATAGTCGTATTTGAATCATGTTGCCTCTAGGTTTGCATGTGCATAAATAAAGGTAATAATTTCTCTTTAAAATGCTAATGGTTAATGTCATTTACAAAAATGGTTTCTCAAGTCATTTTCTGATACAAAATATCGCATTTCTAATTATAGTTTGGAGAAGAAATGAGATGTTCAACAAATAGGACTTTCCTTTACGTGGTGTAATTGAGAGGACATTTAAAGTTTGAAAAAAAAAATATTATTCTATGAGATGTGCCTACATATCCTTTCAACAAGTGAAGATTGGTCGCTACAACAGCTCTCCACAATTACATTCTTCACTTTTCACATACTGATATTGATTTCAGTAATGCAGATGAAAATCAATCACATGTCCCTCCTGAAAAATATGAATATCACTAAGGACAGTCAATATCAAAAGCTAGTTGTGATTTAGAAGAGTTTTACACAAGATGGGGATGATGCTTGGGGGACAACTCAGTTGCGAGAGCATATTACAAATACATTAGTTAATTGGTTAAATGAAGCATGTCGGTTTTTTTAGGTTTGTTTCTTTTTCTTTTTCTATTTTTTTCATCGTCATCTTTTTGTATTTGATCACTATTGAGAATGTTAGTTTTTATTTAGTTATATTTAATGTTTTGTGTAAACTCCTACTGTTTATCGTAATAAATATTTTAACTAGATTTTTTGTTTAACTACTTTAACATTTTTTTATATATTTTTCATACAATTGCACAAATTTACAATTGTATTTCCAAAATAGAAACAACAGCTTTCTGATAGCAGCTTTCTGACGGCTGCTTTTTCAAACAGCACCTTTACATCTATTTTTTTAGACAATCGTTTCACAGCTAGTTTTTCAAACAACTGCAATTGGCCTAAACGCACCCTTAGTCATTTGCCCTTTATCAATAAATGCATTAATATGTTAATAAAAGACAAAAGTGATATAAGTACCATCTTTTCATCTTTTTAACATATAAAAAATCAAATTAATATTGAAATTAAAAAAATTGGATCTGATAATTAAAAAAAAAACTATTTTAACTATTCTCCCTCTTCATACTTCCAAGAAAAAGCAATAATATAAGCATTCTATTGTGTGAATTCATCCCAATAAAATATTCTAATAGAATGAAAGAAATACAACCTGCTACAATAAGGATTCTCCTTTTTTTTTAAAGAAATCTTAAACTAATATTGGTAAATTTAGCTTAAATAACAACCCACATCATAAATTGTTTACACAAATCCAAAACAAATTCTTTACTCGTTTGAAAACCTAAACTTGTTACCAAAACATTTAAAAGAGTTGCCTTTGTCCATATACATTCCTAAAATAGAGAAAAAATTGATCCTCAAGCAATTAATAGTCGTCGTTGACTATTCTATCACACATAAAAAAGATACAAATGCTACGACTCAATGAAAGAAGTATGTTTGTTGATATTGTGTTAGTGCTTATCCTAAGAAGTATCATTCACAATAATTTTGTTATCCTAAAGTGCCATTTCACACCCCTCATTTCAGCTAAAAAATCTATTCAAGAGTTGCCAATACCATCCAAACAAAGCCTATACAAATATCGCTTCATATCGGACACTACTTCACTTAAAAAAGGCATCTCAATCTATGTAAGTCCAATCTATTGAATTAATCCATCGCTGATTCCATCGAGGGAATAATTGAGTATACAAATAAAAACGCAAAAACTTTAACCAAGTGCCCCTTACACTAATTATTTTATCATAAAAAAATCTTTCTCTTAGTCATCAATCCTTCTTTACTAGTATACATATTATTTCTATCCCTAAAAAGTCACTCAAACTTTAAATAATGTGAATTAGAATAATCTATGGGAAAAGAAATACAAGCCCTCCAAAAATAATCAAACATAAAAATTAGTAAAATTATCAAACAAGAAATAAGTGCGTGAAACTTAGATTGTCTTTTATTCTAAAATACAAATTTCATGATTTGCTATAAAGGTATAAAGCTAGACTAATAATCAAAGGCTGCACTCAAATATATGGGATTAATCATCTTAAATTATTGCCCCAAATGTTAAAATGAACATTGTTAGGATTCTCTTATGTTTAAAAACTGCTAGATCTACAGTCCTCTCAGAAAGCTAGAGCCAAAATAAGAAATCGAAATACTTGCGTACACTTTAGGCCGCACTTAACAGAATATGGCTTTACTACGGCTGACCTTTTTGTTAAACAAGCAGCAAGCGTCCACTACACTGAATAAAAACTAGCATAAATATATGGCAACAAAAGTTCATAGACACTAACCAAACAGTTAAACTAAAGCAATATTTGACAATGTAGCATGCTTTAAATCCTATTTAAAAACTTCTTCAAACCAAAAGCTCAAAGTAAACAATTTATTTCAACAGGTTGATAAGCAAATTTCCATGCAACACAAGGCAAAAATTTTGAAGTGTGAAAAAATGGTATAATCATGTGGTGAGATAAAAATATATTCTTTTTTTTTTAAATTCCAGCTGTATTATTGGATTAAAAAAAACATAAATAGATAAAATAGAAGCCACCAGCAGCTTACTGCATATAAGAAATAGTCATCCTTCTCGATAGCCTTCTCCTTTTTATAATAAATGTGGAGAAAGACAACCCGTAAGACCACTGAAGAGGGATATGTCTTAATAGCATGTGACAACTGTGACAAAGCCTGCAAGATTTTTAGCTGAAATGATGAGAGTTTTGCATATATTACAAGCTACATAATCGGAAACTTATAGAGTGAAAAAGGCTGATGGAAAGGTAGTCATGTGCCAAAATCAATGATATGTCATCTGCCGGAATTATGACCTTCCTCCTGCCTGACTCGCACAATTCACCATCAAATTCGTCAAGCGCCATCTCTATTAATTGTTCAACGTCAGCTGAGCCCTGTTTATCTTGTTTCTGTCAGGAAACAGTCACGGCAGATCATAAAATTTAGCCAAGGTCTGAAAACTAATTGGCCATTAGAGAACACTTTCGTTTTTTATTTTTTATCTTTGTTTTTATTTTCTCTTGTTTATATTTTGATTTGAAACAAAACATGTTTGGCATGTTCAATTAAAATTTTTTAAGAACACACAAAACGCCTAAAACTTGTTCCAAGTGTTTTTAAATACATGTTAATTTGCTTTTAGAAAGAAAAATTAAAAAGCATTGTAAAAACACCAAAAAATATATTTTTAAAAATTAAGACAAAAACAAAAAATAAAATTGATCCCAAACAAGCCCTAAGAGGACCACGATAAAGTCAACCAATATAGCAAGTAATAAAATCCACATTACGATGAGAATAACAAGTACTAAGAGCATAGCAGATGTCTTCAAAATGTTGGAAAATAAAGTAAACGCTACAAACCACCATTGACAGAAAGCGTACTCTAAAGGCATAACCCATAAAGCATTTGCAACTACAGGAGCAGGATGAGTTCCAAGTCATATTAATGCTTGTTATAAGCACATTGAACTAGCGCATCAGAGCGCACGGTCAAAAGCCATATGCAAAAGTAGCATTGTTTCTAAGGTTTTGAGTAATGCCCTGTTTGAAAAATAGAATGCCAATGATATGAGGTTACAGAAACTTTTGGAATTATTTTGATAAAAAAATTGGAATCTCTACGATAATCTTTAAAATATGGCCTCAAAAATCAAACTCTATCTTACATAAAGGAACACCTATTTATTCCAACTAATCTCATTCCTTAAATCATAAAAGAAAGATTTTGCTACATTATCTATAAATTGACCGAGCATTTTCTACAATTTGCTAGCTTTAAATGCCCAAGCCAAAATACAAACCTACCAAATTTTTTGGTTCAATGCGGTACTGCCAAATTAAGATATTGACTAAATTAAACTTAGATTATTTGGGTTAATATAACTAATTGATGCATCAGTTTGGCCACCATATCAAAACACACCAGCTAAAGGCACAACTGTACATTTACCACTACTTCGCTCATTACCTCTAATACCGGAGTTAACCGAAACCACAAATATATATATATATATATATAGTATGTTGCAATGATGGACATTACAAGATCACAACGGACAGGAAATACAACAACAAACACACAACACTAACAAACTCAATTAAAGCGGATCCCAAAAGTGGTGACCGATGAAAGCACTGTGAGTTTGCCATGGGTGCGCCGGGAAGGGAAGGAGGGTGTTAATCGGTTGCAGGGAGAAAGTTGGGTGGCTGTGAACTGCGGTGTGGGGTTTGTATGCGGTGGGGCAGCGATTAGGTGGCAGGGAGTTGGAAAAGCAGCAAGGATGCAGGCGAAGGGATTCCATGAGGCTGGGATAGCAAAGAGGTGGCAGGAAATGGGTTGTTTGGGTGTTGAAAGCTGAAGATAAAGGATGGCAACAAGGTGGAAGGGAGTTAGGTGGTCGGCAGTTGCAAGAAAACAGCGAGGAAGGTGTTTGTCGGGTGGCTGTAGCGAATATGGTGATGGCAGCGGCAAAGGGAAGGGTGGTGGGCTGCATGACATTTAAGAGGGGGCAATCCGGGGGCTGCGGCAGCAAAGGGGGTGGCTGGAAAGGGGTTTCAGAGTAGTTGAAAGGGATAAATATTCCGTGGGATCAAGCCACAGCTGGAGCACCACTCGTCGTCGGATACAACCCTAAAAAGGAAAACAGTCACCGATGGCAAGCTAGACAAAAAGCTGCAATCAGGAAGACCAAAAACTCAACCCTAAAACAACAAACAACATATTTATAATAAGCACTAGTAGTTAGAATAGGAAGGAATTAGAATATGAAGGAAATAGAATTTGGAAGGGAATAGAAAAAAGTAAGAGATCAAATAGGAAAAATGGTCTGCGGTACTGTAGCCGTGACCCAAGCTCCCCGTCAACCTCTTCTTTGAAAACCTTAATTTGAAATTAAAGAGAGGTCTATTTGGAATGTCTAATGATCTGCATTCCTCTTCTCCTTGAATTAGGTGTATGCCATAATATCTTCTTTGCTTTGTAAGGGTATACCAAAATTGCAACATGAATTGGATTATTAAACTCTGCATTGATTAAGAAAATATTTTTTCTAACATTTATCATTATATTAATCATGTAATGTATATACTGGTCGAACAAAAAAATAATATACAAGGTTAGAAAAGAAAAACGTTTTTAGAACAATAAACTGGCCTTTATTAACACAAAATGTAACGCAAGAAACCATCTTTTACCTTGACTGATAACGTCTCATCCTGACTCCGAAAATAAAGAGGCAGCTTATTCCAACTATAATCATCTGCACCGGAATCATCACTAGTTTGTAAGCATGGGGCATCAAGAGGAAGAATTCTTTGAACAGAAAATGGAATTAAAAAGGAAGCGCAAAACCCCCTTTGCCGATACTGCCAATTGCTTCGAGCCAACACAGACTGGGATTGAAGAGAATCAGCTTTTATAAGATATGGACCGATTTGATAAGTTGGAATGGGGAGAACATGAAGAAGGGCACTACATGAAAATCTACGTGCATCTAACTTTCCATTAGTTGCATGAAAATCTGCTAAGGAAGACAACAGAACAAATAGTTGATCAGAATAAAAGATGGAAACAAAAGATTTACAAAGTAAAAAAGGTACTTGAATGCTCATCATCCAGCATTTTTGGAAACATGCCGGCCTTCATGTGTTGCCATGGACATTCTTCATCATTGCATTTCCCACGGAACTCAAACATGCATAGAGGCCAAAAGGGATCAATTTTGACAGAATTTTCATAAATATGCCGAAATCCCATTGGAGCGGGTATGTTTAAATTGAGAAACTCTCCAACATTTTCAGGTATAAAGTCTGAGACTCTCATCTCTTTAGATGTCACTAAGTAGTCATTCTCTTTCATATTACAGGTGTCAGTGTGGAATCCAGGAAAAATCATATATATATGTTTACACACTAAATGTAAACCAGAAGAAGGTAATGATAAAAAAGCTGACTTGGTTGGGCTGCCAGAGCTTTTAGGG
>NW_018164444.1:81305278-81325281 GCF_001263595.1 Phalaenopsis equestris
AGGGAAAGAATTGTTGGTGCCCAGATCAGCAACACTATGAAGCTCCCCATTTGAAGAAGCAATGGCAAGCGGCAGCTTAAAGTCAAGTGGTGCACCAGGCAGGCAGCTGCTTTCCTCAGTCTTTTCAATACCTAACAAAAAAAGTATTGTATAAAAGTCCAAGAGAACTACGACAGCCCTCCTTAATTAAGGAATAAAATAATAACCATAATAACGTTAGACAAAAGTAAAAAATAATAGATAATGTTAAGAATGTCAAATTGTTAGAGCAGAAAGTAACAATGATGAGTTAAAATTAAGGACATTGTCATTATTCGTGACAAAAAAAGTTATTGAAATGAGAGGTGCATGATGCCACTCTACGAGTGCTAAATTATAGTAAACCTAGAACAAGGTCAAAAAAATTTAGGATGTAGCTTCTGGTAGGGCCTTTTGGATAATTTATCATGGGTAGGCCTATTAAATTGCAAACTAATAATAAATTACACACCAATAGGTTTCAACAAGGTTTTGGCCTTTTTCAGTAGCTAAAGTGCTTAACTAAGGAAGGAATAAAAAACGGGAAATTATTTTTGAACTCTTTCGAATGAAATTAATGAGATAATAAAATTTATGGTTTAATGTTAAAATTATAACATAGATGATATGGATTCAGAGTTTTGCCTTCTCATCATGACAGCCTCCCCACCCCTTCATCCTTCTTCATCCTTGAAAATTTTCAATTCCTCTTCTTGCGCTTTAGTAGGGAAAAAAGTGAGATAGGGATAGTTTCTAGAGAGAGAAAGTGTTGAAGGAGGCTCAAAGTCAACACCGAACCACTAGCACCAACACTGTGTGGGAAAGTTCAGGTTACTCTCACTTCAGATCAGGATGACCCAACCGTGGGTTATTTTGGGAAGATTCAACAGTATATGTGTGGCACGCGATCCTAGGAGAGCCCATCGATATAGATGTATGCTTTCCATCCTCTGGTGCATTGGGGGACGATACAACCAACAGTGGAATCCAAGTGTTGCTAGGATTACCGAAGTAGAACCGATAGCTTTGATGAAAGAAGTTGAAGCTCCCTTAACCCCGGAAGACTAATGCGGGGGCTAGGGCCAACTGCCTGAACCTGCTAACAGAGAGACAGGGCAAACCCGGTCTGAGGAAGGGTCAGTCCCGATTCCTACGGGACTGAGCGAGAGAGCAGCTTTTAAAATGAGGATCGGGCCCGATTCCTTCTGCTTCAAGCGGGAGCGGCACCTTCAATGGGTAGCAATACCGCCAGCCCCTTCTCCCACTTTCCTTTTCTATTATTTCCCCATGGGAACCTCCCTTCTCTGTTATTTCCAAATTGGAGTCTTTTAAAGTGTTGTTTTCCAAAATTAGGTTTAGTTTTTGCTTGGTTGTTGTTTTCAGAATTCTCTTGGAGTTTTCTTCTTCTCCCTTGCCAGAGTCGTATCCGACGACGGGTGATGCTTCGGTTGTATCCTGCTCCGAGGTGGTTGCATCATTTCCGATCTCTCCCTTTCCATCATCCCTATCACTTCTAACCGCCGGCCAACATTATCCCTGTCCCTCCAGCGCCCCTACAGCCGACCAACTCCCTTACCCACCACCAGCCCCCATCTTGCACCCAACTGATCCATTTACAAGAGTTCTCCTTGTTGTCCCACCCAGAAAGTCTTCCTTCAACACTAGACCATCAGTTCCACTACTTTCTCCTAGTCGTCCCGCCCTTCGGTCCACCTACATCCTCTCCCCTTCCATCCTCTCTAACCCTTCTAACCGCCGACCAATATTCTCCATGCCCCTCCAGCACCCCTCAGCGACCAATTCCCTTACCCACCAGCTGCCCCCACTACCAACCCCCATCATGCACCCAACTGATCCATTTACAAGAGTTCTCCTTGTTGTCCCACCCGAACAGCCTTCCTTCAACACCAGACCATAAGTTCCCCTACATTCTCCTAGTCGTCCCGCCCTTCAGTCCACCTACTGGACTTCAAATTCCCCTTCCTAACCTACCACACAGCCACCAGCCCTTCCCTTTCCCATTGTCGCTTTGCCGACGTCACCGCCGCCCTCGGATCTTCTCTTCCGGCCCTAATCGCAGGTGTTGTTGTTGTGTCGTACATTCCTTTCCAGTTTGTGCCATTTTGTAATCCTAATTCAATGCTAATAAAAGTTTGCTTTTCGTTTCCGTTGTCTTTTGAACTAGTTCCGGTATCATGAAATAATTAAGCTTTATTGCTTATTTTCCATGAATTGTCAAAAAGAATATAAACTCAAGAGAATAATTATAGAATCCAGTAAATAATAAAATAGTTCAAACAAAACCTAATTACATGCATGAAATTTACACCATCCTTAAAACAAGCCAACTTCCTTTTAATCCTCCTCGTCATCCTCTTAAAAGCCACGCACTTAATATTTTATAAAGAAAATAAAGACAAATGTTTATGAGCTTATAATAAAATTTTATAATTAAGGAAATAACATTAAATGCAATGAGATGTGGCTAGCCACATATGAGAGGAAAAAAGAATGATGCAGGCTATATGTACTGCAGAAAATATTAACTAAAATTATAAAACATGGAAAATAAATAAGAAATCTAAGATGGATTACCATCTAATTTAGCAGCTTGCTTTGCAGCTGAAATTGGCATCAAGTTGTGTGGCGAAGGAGAACGTTCCACATCCACAGCTACACTACCAGCTCTCTTCTCAACATCATGCTCTCTTTTACTTGTATCACTTGCCTTAGAGGACGCCCTAAGACCAAGCCGTGCAACTAGTTCAGACCTCAAAGAAGCTTCTAGAAGCTCGTAATCTTGCTCGTAATCTTGGGAAGTGTCAAGAAAAGGTGTCTTTTCATTTTGAACATCAACATGATCAGATCTTGATTCAACAACTCTATTATTAGAAAGAAAATCCACTCCTTCATTATCCATAGACATGTTTAGATTGCCCGTAGGAAGAGCTGCTCCATCTAATAGACCGTCATCTCTATGGTCCGATTTAGTAACATTAGGTTCATAGAATTGATCTAAAAAAGGGAGTTTGGCACATTAGCTATGAAGGAGTAAACACAAAAACTCATACTATGTTTTAAAATGTAAAGTAAACAAATAGTTCCCTGACTGTTTACATAGGGTCATTTTAGTCCGAAAGTTTATAAAAGTGTTAAAATAAAATCAGATTTTTTAAACTAAGGCTGAAATAGTCCTCTATAGAGATTATTTCAGCCCATTTTAGAAGAGTTTGAGACTAAACTGACTGTATCAAAATATAAAATATCAAAATAGTCCCGTGATTGTTCACATAGGGCCATTTTAGTCCCAAAGTTTATAAAAGTGTCAAATTAATCTCCAGATTTTTTAAACTGAGGCTGAAATAGTCCTCTATAGATATTATTTCAGCCCATATTAAAAGAGTCTGAGACTAAAGTGACACTTTATAGATCTGAGACTAAAATCAAAAAGTTAGAAGACTGTTTTGGCACTTATCGTCTAAAAAAAGACACAGTGGAAGAGATTTGAAATCAAACCTTCAATAGGGATCCGTTGAGACAGCCAATCTGATGGGCAGATGGAATTGGAAGCCTTCATGACAAAAGCTCTGAATTTGGCAGAAAAATGTTCACGTTTGGCATACAAAAAGGTGCATCTCTCATTAGCTTCAATCAGAGACCTCTGGGCTTTTCGGTAAGCTTTGAGTGCATTCCGTTCCTCAACCTCACATGTGCATCTATACGCCTGTGCCTCTTCCAATTCTTTATCATGTAGCTCCTCCAACTTCACCAAAAAGTGGAAGGACGTACTTCCTTCTTCTGTGGCATTTTCCTGAAAAATAGATCAGTTTGTATCAAAATATTCAAAAGTAGATAGATCTAGGAACGAGAAAACCATTACTAACAAGTATATTTCAACAAAGCTCTCATACTTTACCTCACCCTGGCTTCTCTTGATAATGTCCATGGAACCCACATAATTAGAAGGCAAATTACACGCCCCAGCTTTTTTTGAAAATTTCTCAGATATCTGTCAAAAGGTTGGGAGAAACAACTTAGGGAATATATAGATAAAATAACAGCTTTGAACAATCCCCATAAGAGTTCTACTAAGTAAAACCTCACCAACTCTCCACTTGCAATATTAAAATAAAATTGAATGTTTAATTCTACAATTCCATACTCGCAGTTCAATTAATTACAAATCAACACATCAAATCAATAATCCATACACACTTCTTATCGAATAAATAAATAAAAAGGTGCCCCGAGTTCTCATAATCTTCAAGAAAATTGTGAATAAATTGCTAAAAAAAACTATTAGTAGCAGGCGTTGAATACAGTTTAGCTTTTAGAAAATTTTAGACCATTGGATTGCAAATAATTCCATCAAAATATAAAAGAAATGAATGAGACATTCATAATAGAGATGTGTAAAGGCTTCAGATATGTCACTCTGAAAACAGCATGATATTAAAGAGCTTCCAGCCATCATTGTGTACATCATAAAAAGAATGTTTAAAGCAAAAATAGAAAATAAAGTTTGAGACAGGCATCAATGCAAATATTTAGCAAGAAAGAAGAAATAGTTGATTTTGATACAAGATAATTACACCAAGTTACAAAATTTTATATGCTCTAAATATTAACTCAGTTAATATCACTTTGATCACAATAGAACTGATGATCTCAATTGAAAAGAAAGTTATAGATTATAAATAGAACGCCCAAAGAAATAAAGATTCATGAAAAAACGTTATACCAAATTTTTTGCAGCATCAACATTTTCAGAAAGAGCCTCATCACGAAGATTGGCTGTTAACAGTGCCAAATTTGAGACTTTGGGTTTTATAACAGACGAATTTACAGTATTGCCGCCATCAGGCTGATAGTGAGTGCAAGAGTTGTCCACACGAAATGTTCTGATATTTTCAGGCTTAGAAGGCGCACCACAATTGAATTCACTGGAAGATTTATCATGCTTCAATCGCTTCCTAGAAGATTCATTTACTTCAAATTCCAAATTGGTGTCATATGCATGACTCCCAGTGCCAGTTGCCTGAGAATCAGAACCAACAGTTACTTCCTTTTGCTTCAGCGATCTGTTCTGTACCTTCAGTGTAGTTTCTCGTGCATCGATTTCATGATGTAAAAGCTCCAATCTTTGATCAGCCATTGTTGCATCTTGTAGATGCCCAACATCCCGATTTGCTGATGTCCTGATTGCAGGATTTCGCTGATTAAACTGAGAGCCATTCTCGGCTGAAGTTCTCCGAGGCGCACAGGTAGCTTCATAGGCACCGTCAACAGAAGAAACAATTTCTTGATTGGCAAAACCTTTCTTTAGAATTACTTTACTCCCATCTGGCTCTGGTTCAACACCTTCTTTTGGCTTCGGCAATAAATTGACTGCAAGCCTTAAATCATGTGCATTAGATACACCATCCATCCTTATAACATCCTTTTCTGGACAAGTTTCTTCAGACTCACTTCCACTATCATCATCTGAAAATCTTATAACAAGATCATTATTCGAATTTTTTGCATGCCAACTATGACCCCCACTGGTCCGAGATCTGAATGGAAACTTTCTCTTAAAATGTTTATGATAGTGCTTCTGATAAGTTTGCATTACTGATGGCCGAAGTTGGATGCCTGGGGTACTTGACCAAGGTGTGAGAGCATTCTTTACTATAGAAGAACAACAAGAAACTAAAAGTTGCATGCATAGAATAAATAGCAAACCATTATGAATTAGGAAAATATTTTGCATGAAACAGAAGTTTCTCGAGTTTCTCTATGTTTATTGATCCAATAAAAGAATAAGAAGAGAATTTACCATTCACACCTTTAACTGATCGCGTCATAAATGATGATAACAAATTTTCAGAAGTTTCAAAATTTATTCTACTTTATTTTAATTGGGTGGTATCTTCTTGCTCGTATCTACAGCCTGCTTGTATTCCCTGATCTGCCTAGAAGTGTACAAAATTGAATCTGCGACCTAATTTCACCCTTTCTATCAGAAGTATAATGGTCCTTCAGGAAAAACAGTACACACAAGCTCCTTCAAAATTAATAAGTACACTCACCCACATCTCTCCAAAGCCAACTCTAGACAATATAATTTTGAAATCAGCCAAATGCTCGATGCAAAACCAACTATTGTTTTTTGTTAAACACGGAAAGATGACCTGTATACATTCATGTCTCCTAATGGATACCCACAATAAACAGCAGCCTGCTCCGCTTCTTCAGCTCTATAACTAAAAGAAATTACAAAAAAAGGTCCTACATTGCTTATTCAAAATAAAAAATAAAAAAAAAAGACAACTAACCAAGCACTAAACAGAGACGCTCACATCCAAGTTTGAATTAATATTTAAACCCCAACCACTTTCACAGATTTGATTTCCATTTGCTCCACACAATGGCCTTTGTAAAATCAATTCCATTATGAAGAAGAGATTATTGAAAGCTGTAATATAAAACGGATAAGATCTGGAAGCAAAAACAGCATATAAATTGCAATAGAGAGGTGGGAAAACTCAAATGAGGGCCTGATTTTACTAATACCAATTGAAAGCAAACAAAATACAGCGCCGTTTTACTTTGTAAGAGGTAGATTGGCTCTACACAAATCCCAGATGCCGCTAGGAATACCACACGAAAGCAAAGAATTCAGAAAATATAACCTCCCCCAAACCCTAGCTACTTAGCCCTCATAAATACCCCTTAAGATTCCTTCAAACTTCCCCCCAAAATCCCCCTTCCTTCCCCACCTCCTATATATGATCAGTTGCTCCTCCTCATGACAGAAGTGTCCTGCCCTTTTCCCTTGGGTCGTCTTGTCTCGATCCAACCTGGTCCCTCCATGACCGGCATAACAGCACGCACAACCGGTCCCTCCTGAACCGGTGTAATAAGAGGCGAAGTCGGTCCTTCCTGGACCGGAATAACAATGTGTATATCAATACTCCCCTCCCAAAGAAACAAATTGTCCTCAAGGTAAAATGATGAAAATTGCTTTTGGATTACCTCATATGGCTCCCACGTTGCTTCGTAATATGGCAGATCCTGCCACTTAATCAGTACTTCCTTTGCTCCAACCGCTCCTTGGCGTAGTCCTTAAACCTCCAAAGGTTCCAGAATCACCTCTATGTCCTCTGTCAACGTCGGAGGTAGTGAAGACGATAGTGCATGATCTCCGATAGCATATCTCGGTTGCGAAACATGAAAGATTGAATTTACTGTTGATGGTGGTAATCTCAAATGGTATGTCTCTGTTGTAATGTGTGTTGTAATATCACAAAGTCCAAAATATCATGAAGAAAGTTTCTCGTGCAATCCACTTGGCTTAAAGCTTTGGTGTATCCAATACAAAACAATGTAGGTATGTTTACACACTCCTGTTGACCACCTCCATCTGGCCATTAGTATGGGGATATGTTGTGCTTCTCTTAACGACTATTCCTTGTAACATGAACAATTCCTAGAATTAACAGAGAAACATGTTGTCATTGTCTGATAGAATAGATTCCAGCACTCTGTGTAAACGGATCACTTCCTGTATGAACATCATAACAACTGAGACCATAGTGTAGGGGTATCGTAATGAAATAAAATGTGTATACTTGCTCAGGCAATCCACTACTACCATCATAAATCAAAGCAACCCCTCTATAAAATTCATCGTCACTTCTTCCCAAATCTTTTCTGATAAAGCTAATGGTTATAGTAACCCTCCTGGCTCCATGATCAAATATTTGTGCTGTTCGCGCACATCACACCTTGCCACCATGTCATCAACGCCTTTGTGCGTCCCCACCAATAAGGCTCTGTCAATAGACGATTGTATGTCTTTTTTATCCCCGAGTGACACCTAATTATATTATCGTGAAAGTCCTACAATAGTTTGGGGATATACACTGATGCTCTCAACAACACGAACCACCCCCGGTAGAGTAGTTGTTGCCCACTTAATGCATATCCTAGATGAATGTTTGGATATGTAGTAACTCTACCTGTATTTTCCTCAGTCATTCATCTTACTCACTCTCCCATCCCAAGACTTCCCCGCCTAGGACCAAGATAATATTTTTAGTTGGGGCTCCACCTTTCTCAACAGTGTATCTGCAGTTTTATTCTCCAATCCTGACATGTATTGAATCTCAAAATGATGTCTCGTTAACTTGGATACCCACCTTTGATGCTCCTTAATTACCATCATCTGCTACAAAAGATACTTTAAGCTCCTCTGATCTGTCATCGCTAGAAAGTGTCACCCCAAGCCGCCACTTTTAAATGGCCAAGACAATGGCCATCAAAACACGCTCATTTGTCTCGCCCTAGCTGTGAGCACCTGGTTGAAGTAGGCAATCGACCGCTAGTCCTGTATGATTGTCAGTCCCAATATGTACCATCACATATCCATTTCTACCACAAATAGTCTATGAAATCTGGAAGAGATAATGTCAGAATGCTGGTCAGGGTTCATTTCAGATGTTCGAAAGTCTATGTCGTTGTTTCCCCCACTTGAAATTGCCTTTATTTATCTGTTTCGTTAGTTGTCATGTTATCGTTCGTATCACCTCACGAATTTATGTTAGCATCCAATGAGACCAATGGTACCGATAATGTTGTTAGTTGAGGCTCCACCTTTCTCAACAGTGTATCTGCAGTTTTATTCTCCAATTCTGACAAATACTGAATCTCAAAATCATGTCTTGGTCACTTGGATACCACACCTTAGTTACCATCCTCTGCTACAAAAAATACTTTAAGCTCCTCTGATCTGTCATCGCTAGAAAGTGTCGCCCCAAGCTGCCATATTTAAATGACCAAGACAATGGCCATCAACTCACGCTCATACATTGGCTTGAGTCTAGCCCTAGCTGTGAGCACCTGGCTGAAGTAGGCAATCGACCGCTAGTCTTGTATGATTGTCAGTCCCAATCTGTACCATCACATATCCATTTCTACCACGAATGGTCTCTGAAGTCCGGAAGAGATAATGTCAGAATGTTGGTCAGGGCTCTTTTCAGATGTTCGAAGGTCTATATCGTTGCTTCCCCCCACTTGAAATTTGTCTTTATTTATCTGTTTCGTTAGTTGTCATGTTATCATGTCGTATCATCTCACGAATTTATGGTAGCATCCAATGAGACCTAGGAACCCTCTCAAATCCTTTAAACTCCTTGGTAAAAATCAGTCCACCATATACTTGATCATGCGCTAGTCCGCTGCTACTCCTGCCCCGCTCATCACATAACCTAAGTACTCCACCTGTAACTATGCAAATGAACATTTATTCAAGTTGGCGTACAATCGTTACTCCCTCAACATCTCCAAAACTAACCTAAGATGTCACATATGTTGTCTCTGTAACACTGGATCCAGAATGTCATCGAATAAGACCAAGATGAATTTCCTGGGGTAAGGCTGAAAACCCGATTTAGAATGATTAATGTCTTTCATGTGTCCTAAATATTGTCTTGTGCACATTAGTTGGATTAATTCTGATCTTTTGGTATCCCAACTTAAAATTGATTTTTGAGAAAATGAGTGTCTGTAAAGCTCATCTAGCAACTCATTAATCACAGGGATAAGAAACTTGTCCAATATAGTTTCCATATTCAAAGTCAGGTAGTGTATGCAAATTTTCAAGGCAACATTTTTTTCTTCACTAATAGGACTGGACTGAAAAAGAGGCTCACATTGG
Source organism: Phalaenopsis equestris (assembly GCF_001263595.1). Lineage (NCBI taxonomy): Eukaryota > Viridiplantae > Streptophyta > Magnoliopsida > Asparagales > Orchidaceae > Phalaenopsis > Phalaenopsis equestris. The sequence goes on from NW_018164444.1 coordinate 81,314,997, forward strand.
GCATGATAATCCCAGCTCCAAGCACCTCTCAAATCAACTTCTCTATCTCATCCTTCTGAATGTGAGGATACTATTATAGTCTGACACTGATGGGACGGAAATCCTTTAAGGTAATAGTGTGCTCATGTTGCCTAGGTGGTGGCAATACGCTCGATTACTGAAATATGTCAGAAAACTATTATAGGAGCTGTTGAACACCCTCGAAGAACTCTTCTGACTCAGAATCCAGGATCTTTATGCTTTATAACTCTACCAAATAGCCTAACCCTGCTCTCTGTATCACCTTGAGCATGATTTTGAGCGAGACCATGGTTCTGCATAGGCTAGTATTTCCTCTCAACACCACCTTCCTACCATCTAGCTTGAACTCCATCAACAGGTATTTCCAATCCACCTTCATCTCTCCAAAGATCTGCAGCCACCTCAGCCCCAAAATCAAATCAGTGTTGCCCAATAGGGCTGTAAATGAGCTGAGCTTGAGCGAGCTCAGGCTTGGCTCGTGTTCGGCTTGAAATTGGCTCGTAAAAATTAATTTGAAAATAATAAATGTAAAGTGTGAGATTCAAACCTAAACCAAATGTATAAAAAATAATGCATAAACCACGTTACCACACAAGGCATTATGATTTTAACTTAGATATAAATATATAATATATTATTATATAAATAATATATGTAATATATTACTATATAAATAATTATATAATTTTTTTTTTTATTTCGAGTTAAAACGAGCCGAACACGAGCGAACAAAGAGTTGTTCGAGTTCGGGTTGTTTACAATTCGAGCTTTAAAAATTTGTTCATGTTCGGCTTGTTTACTTAACGAACGAGCCGAGCTGTTCGCGAACAACGAGCTTTTTTGAGAGCCTTACTGCTCAATATCACAAATTAAAACTAAGCCAGTCCAAGGGAAGTCCTCCACTACCTGTAGGCTATGTAGTGTTAGAACTAACCCTTTACAAATTTTTCAACTTCTCTCCAACTTCCTTATCCATGTCATGATCCTAAAGCCTCTCATATAAACTAACTCCAACTCTAACTGATCCAAGACCTGATTTGAGATGAAATTATGTGCGACCCCACTATCCACCAACACCGCAATCAGTTGCATCCTCATTCGTCCTCACCATCATAGTATGTATTAGAATTATACAGAGATTTGTATTAAATGCATAGATTTATATTAATTCCTGGATTATTCATTTTTTATTTCTTTGTATTCTATTTTTTTTTCCTTTCTTATTTCTCTTTATTTTGTTTTTATTACTTTCCTTGTGAGTGTCCTTGTAATTGGGCACATATACTCCCCTTTTCTATCAATAATTCAAGCTGCATTGGTCACAAATTTAACACGATATCAGATTCATAGCTCTACCCAGAGGTTCCACCCTAGTCGTCGGCAATCTACAGGCCTTCTCCTATAGGATTCCTGTCGGGCCTTCTGCACTCAGAACCTTCTAGCCGCCAATGTTTCTTCCCGGTGGCATTGATCCCTTCTGTAGCTGATCCTTCCAGTAGGCCCTATGTTTCTTCCTGTAGGCCTTGTTGTCGTCAGAACCTTCTAGTTGCTGAACTCAGCAGCTCCTTTAGTCGGTCTCCCTACAGGCCTTCCTAACGAACTCCCTGTCTTTTCTGATGTGAGGCCTTCATGCAGTTGTCGACTATCGTTCTACCGCCCAGATTTCTCTCCAACCTTGCTGAACTCAGCAGCTCCTTTAGTCGGTCTCCTTACAGGCCTTCCTAACGAACTCCCTGTCTTTACTGATGTGAGGCCTTCATGCAGTTGTCGACTATCGTTCTACCGCCCAGATTTCTCTCCAACCTGCCCGATCTACCCGACTCTTAGTTCCAAAAGCCTTTTTCCGTCGCTAGACATCCATCTTGTCTGCCCTCCTATGTCTCGACAAAACAATATCACCTTTGGCTCTGTTGGAAGTATGGTGGATTCCTCCACTATTGAACCTTCTATTAAAGGTGTGCTTAATTCCATCAGAGGATCGTCATCAACCTCAATCCCTCCATAAACCAGAAGACTAGAAACCAACATGAACTTTTTAATCACAACTATAAACTGAACCGCCGCAACTTTCTCCAATGATCCAAAGCAATGTCTTTGTTCATCAAAGTAGTCGAAAATTCAATCACCCCACAGATATGAACCTTCAAAGACTGACCCGACTTATGGAGCTTGGGAAGTGGAGAACTCCATGGACCATGGTTAGGGCTGTCAAAAAAGCTCGTTGTTCGTGAACAGTTCATGTTCGGTTCGTCAATGAGTTTGTTCTCGATTCGTTCGATACGTAAATGAGACGAACGTGAAAGTTAAACGAACCAAACACGAACAGTAATGCATTCGTTTATGTTCAAATCGTTATTGTTCGAAATATAAAATAATTTAAAAATAATTATATATATATATATATATATAATTTAATCGTTATTGTTCGAATATAAAATAATTTAAAATAATTATATATATAATTTATGATATTTTTAAAAATTTAATTTTATAAATTATAATAAATAATAAATTAATAATAATAATATATTAATATATTATATAAGTAACATGCTAATATAGATAGTATATATTTATATAATATAAGTTATATAATTAATATAATATATTATTTATATATATTAATATTAGGGATGTCAAACTGGTTCGTCGTTCGTGAAGAGCTCAAACGTAGGAAACTCCGGCCAACTCTATGAGATGTCTTAAAAGATCTAAGAGGCAAAACAGGGATCAAAGACAGTGACCTAGTACTACAATGATCTGTTTGCATTGTGAATGGAATGTTATATGTACTACGACTACACTCGGGATCCTCCAATTGACCTCTCTCTTCCAGAAAAATGTAGAAAATGATCGCATGTTCCAATTCTTAGTAGTCCTCAACAAAGACCTTAATGAAGTCCAGGGTATTCTTGATCGGGATCCTCTGTCTTCCACTCGCGCTGCTTTCACTGAGATTCGCCGTGAAGAAAGTCGGAGACTTTTCATGCTCGGCACCTCCACTCCTTCCACTGAATCGACTGCATTGATTTCTAATGGTACTCAGTCATCTTCCTTGCCACCTCAAACAGGTCACCCTACGTGTAACTCCTATAATAAACCAAATCACACTCGTAATAGGTGTCGGAAGCTCCAAGTAAAACCAACACACAAGCCTTCAGCCAAAATATGTACTGCAAAGGGTCTCACTTTGACATCAGATTCTACCACGGTTCAGCCAGCTCATACACGTAACATTCTAGAATCCTCTGATACGTTGAAAAGTCAGATAGAGCGATTGGTCAAACTTTTTGAAGCCAATCAATTCTTTGTTGGTCCGTCAACCTCACACGTCCGTCAAGGTATTATTTTTATGGCACTCATCTTTTTCCTCCTATAGTTCGTGGATCATTGCTTCAAGTGTCACAGATCACATGACTGGATGCTCGAAAACTTTCACAACATACTACTCATGCTTTGGGAAAAATACAGTTAGAATTGCGGACGGCTCATGTAGTTCCATTGTCGGTGAAGGGTTGGTTGTTCTAACTACTGGTCTAACCCTAGATCTGTGTTACATGTTTCAATATTGAAGTGCAACATTTTATCTATTAGTAAGTTGATGTATGACATTGATTGCATTGTTTGTTCTCTCCTAATGTTTGTGTCTTTCAAAATCTTCATTTAAGAAAGATGATTTGAACTGTTAAGAGGGTAGTCAGACTCTACTACTTCCAAAAGAAAAGCACGAAAAATGAGGACTCGTCGCTCAATAGTTGTAGTTTATCTCACGTCACTGAATGCCCCATTATGTTGCATTATTGTTTATGTCATCCTAGTTTCCAATATTTAAAACATTTGCATCCATTGACGTCACTGAATGCCCCATTATGTTACATTATTGTTTATGTCATCCTAGTTTCCAATATTTAAAACATTTGCATCCATTGATGTTTAATAATAAAATTGTGTCTAATTTTGATTGTGAAACATGTCAGTTAGCCAAACATCGAGTTCATTGTCCATCTCACACTTACACACCTTCTGCTCTTTAATCACTCATTCACAGTGACGTATGAGGACTCCCCCGCACTTCCAGTTACACCAATAAGCGATTGTTTCTTACCTTGATTGATGATCACACGCGGATGGCTTGAGTCTACATTTTAAAAAACAAATCAGAAGTTGATGTCACATTCCAAAACTTTTACACATTCATTTTGACCCAATTCAAAACCCCAATTCAGGTCCTTCATACCGAAAATAGTCGTGAATTTTTTAATTCTATTCTATGTGAATTCTTAGTAAGAGCGTCCTCCATCATAGCATGTGCACAGATACTCAACAAAATGGTATTGCTAAGAAAAAAATTGACATTTCTTTGATGTTGCTCGTTTCATTATGTTTCAATCTAATGACCCACAATGTTTTTGGAATGATATCATACTGACTACCACGTATCTCATAAAGACTCCCCTCAAAAATTCACAACTTTCAAGCCAATTTAGCCGTTTAAATGTCGTAATTTTATGTCAATCGGGTCTTCACTATGTTAGATCCCAAAATATTTGGGCACACGACCTTTTTTCGAAACACTTCCCCCACTTTTAGTAAACTTGACCTCAGATCCATAAAATGTGCCTTCTTATGGTACTCTGCCATTCAAAAAAGAAATCAATGGTTGGATCCTATCACAAATAAAAATTATGTGAGTGTCGATGTCTCTTTTTTGAAAGTGATCCCTATTTTCCTAACTTAGCATCAAGTGAGGGGGAGCTAGAGTTCTTAGACATAGTTCCTTATCCTACTCCTATGGATGTCCCCCCCCATTGTTCCTGCCACCGAGGAAAACCCGATTCCTGTAGTTCCACCATTTCGTCCTCCCACACTTCGTGTTTACACTCGGCACACTTGTCCTGATGCACCTACTCTGGAGTCTACTAGCTCCTTGCAGGATCTTGAATCTATCTCGGGCAACATCCCTAGCACAACTCTTATTGCAAATGAGAAGGTAAGTTCTCCAAGTAAGGTACGTTCCCTCTATTCCATGGCAAAATATGTCATTTTCGCAGTCGATCACCGACCTATAAGGCATTTGCTACTACCCTGACGGATCATCAAATCCTAGCTACCATTGAGGCAGCACTAGCAAATCCTGCCTTGAAGACTGCAGTGATGGAGGAGATTAATGCCCTTCGGCGAAACCATACATGGGACGTCGTAAATATTCCTCGAGGAAAGAAAGCAATAGGATGTCAATGGATTTTTACCATCAAGTTCTGCTCTGACGGGTCCTTTAAACGCAAAAAACACGATTGGTTGTCAAAGAATACTCGCAGACCTACGGATTTGACCATGAGGAGACATTTGCTTTAGTGGCTAGATAAAACATCATTTGGGCTAAGTAAAACACCATTTGGGTCCTGTTGTCTCTTTCAGCAAATCTAGATTGGCCCTTATTCCAGATCGATAAGAAAAATGCGTTCCTAAGAAGATCTCACGAAGGAGGTATACATGTTCATTCCTCCAGACTCTGAATCTACTACCTCTCAAGGGAAATTGTGTCGGCTATGAAAGTTTTATGAACTAAAGCAATTCTCACGGGTTTGGTTTGGCAAATTCACAAAGATGGTAGTTGGTCGTTAGTTTTACTCAGACTTAATCGGATCACACTCTCTTCTTCCGGCATTCATCCAATGTTCAAATTGCTATAATTATCATCTATGTCGACGATATTGTGCTCACAGGTAATAATCTACCAGCATTGGAATCTTTGAAAGGTCTTTTAGCTAAATCATTTGAAATGAAGAACTTGAGATCTCTTTAATATTTCTTGGGTATGGATGTTTCTCGGTCATCTCAAGCGCTTTATCTGTCTCAACGCAAATATGTACTTGACATATTAAAAGAGAACAATCTTGTTCTGTGCAAACCAATTGTTGTCCCGATGGATCCTGATAAAAAATTGGCTAATGTTCCCAATATTGTTCGTGTCAACGAGACTCGCTAGCAACGTCTTATGAGGAAACTCATCTATCTTGCACATACGCGCATCGACATATGTCGTTGGTATTAAAAGTCAATTCATGCATAACCTATGACCCTTTTGAGCACCATCTCCAAACTATCTATTGGATTCTTCACTATTTGAAAGACACATCAGGCACAGGTTTGTTTTTCTCGCATCACACCTCTCGTATTGTTGTTTACACAGACACTAATTGGGTCGGGTCTATACATGATCAGCGATCTACCTCTGGGTATTGTCATTTGTGTTGGGAAATATCATCACATGGAAAAGAAAAAAAACAGTCGATAGTTGCCCAGAGCAGTGATGAAACTGAATTTTGGTTCATGTCCTTAGAGATCTCTGAAGCTCTCTGGTTGCACATCATGCTCCATGAAACACATATGCAACCTCAATCCCTCTATTATTATTTTATGACAATAAGGTCATCATCAGCATCGCTCACAACCCAGTCCAGCATACCAAACATGTGGAGATTGACAGATACTTCATTAAGGAAAATCTTGAGTATGGGGTAATTTGCATTCTTTTTTTGCCCTTCACTGGCCATTTAGCGTACATTCTTACAAAGAATCCTCTTGAGCAAATGTTCAATGACTTCAAATCCAAGTTGAACATGACTAACATCTGTGCTTCAACCTGAATGGGAAAACTAAATTTATGCAGGATTTGTATTAAATGCAAGAATTTATATTAATTCCTTTCTTATTTCTCTGCATTCTATTTTTGTTTAACTTTTTATTTCTTTTTATTCTGTTTTTATTAATTTCCTTGTGATTATCCGTGTAATTGGATATATATACCTCTTTTTCTATCATAAAATTCAAGTTGCTCTAGTCGCAAATTTAACAGTATGATTCAGAGTAAATCTCACTACTGAATTGAGTGATACCTCTACTACATCTAGGGGTGTAAAAAATTGACCTGACATGTCAACACGACTCAGACTCGACTAAAAAAATCAGGGTTAATGTAAACTCGAATGTTTTTCAAGTCTAGTTCGGGTCAGAGAATTCGACCTATTTACTATTCAAGTCGGGTTTGGGTTGAAACCAAAAACCCAAACATGACCCGAATAAGCACAAAATTTCAGGTCAGGTTCGGGTCTTAGTTTTCGACATGTTTATTACTCGAGTCGGGTTGGAGCTAACCCTATTTGGGTTGAATCTAAAGCCGACCCACCAACCCGAATTGACACTCCTAGCTACATCCCAATGCAAATGGCCTTCTTCCTCCACCATATTACTTCCAACTCCTTGTTATTTCTCCTCCCTCTCACAAACTAAAATAACCTAAAGCGCGCGCTATTTGTAGCGGTGCTATGGGGCATACTTTTTGTCACATCGAAAATATAATCATTTCACTTTCTTATCCTGCACTTTTACCTCAGTGAGACGCTTGAAATTACCTCCGAGACAGGTCATTATATCCTCTCTTTTGGTGCCTCATTCTGAAACGACACCGTCTAGGTCATTGATGTCATGGTTGTCAAGGCACTCTTCTAGAAAATTCCCTTGGTGTCCGCTTTACTGGTCTTCATCACTTGCTTCTTGTCACACCGCAACTAGTCCCACTTAAGAATTTGTTGTGATGCAACGGAGGTGGACGATTCAACCAGCACTCCTCCTAACTTGCAGAATAAATACTCAATATGTGATGAACTTTTCTAATTAAATCACCGTAAACATGTTCAATACATTTCATTTCATAAATCATTCATATGAAAATACTCAGAAGCGTGAAAATTATATCTAAACATATATATCTATATAGAACTGTTAAATAAAAAATATTAATAATACATATAAAAAAATTGGTGCAAACGCCCAAAACTATGAAATGCAAAAATTGTACAAGTCACACTTGACTACTTGTCTAGATGCTCCTTTCCTCTTCCTAAGAGTCAACAAGGTAAAATAAATAACAACAAGCTCAGTGAAATAATAAAGATTAATGAAATTTTATAGACGAAAAAAAAACATGTAAGAGAACAAGCATGTGATTTTGTGAATGATGACTGTTATATAATAGATATATTTCATCCATTGATAAGTAATCATATGTAATCATAAACATATTCATAATAGTATCAATCAATTCATAAAAATGTCACTTATAATTATATATGTCTCACCTATTCTCATATCATGTCATCATTGGATCGTCACCCAACCCGAGACCACATTAATTATTAATAAAGGTTGGGTCCCCCAACATAAGAGTTATCAATAACCCCCTTGATACATATGGTTCCCTACATTCCTTCATCGTCTGATCCCACCAATTCCTGGAGTCTAATCATCGTCCGAATACTAGAAGTCAAGAATCTTATCGTTCCCTATCACCTATACTTGCAAGTATTCATGTAATAGTTTTTCTAATAAGAACACTTATAATATTCTTAAATCAGAATACTTATAACTAGTATTCATCATAGGCATCTTATATATTATATGCATAAATCATAGTAAATTCTAGGGTGAAACTCCCCCCTTTATTTATAGTCATACCCCACTCCCGCTTCTCTCATTCCTTTTTCGTGCTCCTCGGCACCCCTTGCATAACCCCTCCAAATTTTGGCTCACCCCCTCCATCAAAAGTTTCTACTCCACCCCCTCTCGAAGTCCTAAGAGGAAGCTCATGATGGTAGATGCTTTTCTCCTCGTGTTCCTCTCGTTCAATCTCCTTCCCTTTTAATTTGGCCAAGGATTCTCTGGTTAACTCTGTTAGGATTTGCAATTTGAGACGTTGGTGGCATCTTGGAGTAACATCTCCATGAGCTTCTTTATCATCTTTCAATGCTCACAAATGTGTTCTCCAATTGATTCTCCATGGAAGAAAACCTCTTGTGTTGGCCCTCTATTTGGTTTTCTATGGTATCTAACTTTTTTTCATCCCCGATCTAATTTGCCATACTCCTTACAACATATTCATTTTCTTTATTATCATTCCTCCAAGATCTCACTCTGATACCAATTTGATACGATCTAGAACCAAAAATAGTAAATAAATTGCAATAGAGAGGTGAGAAAACTCAAATGATGGTTGATTTTACTAATATCAACGAAAACAAATAAGATACAATGTCGATCTTCTTTTCGAGAGAAAAATCGGCTCTCCACAAACCATAGATGACACTCAAAATAGCAATTTCACTAAATAGTGGGTCTTAAACAAATCAGCAAAATAATGTCAATATTGACGCACACTGACCATCTAGTTAAAAGATTTGCGTGAGAGAAAAAAGGCTCGATGACTTTACCTGCATTTACAGCATTCTTCTTCAAAGCATAGGGCACGGACTCGCCCAAATTTTCACTATTTATCGGACCAACAGAACAAGTAGCCAATTCCTGCATAATAGACAAGAAGAACCATGAAAAAGATATAATGATAATAAAGGAAGAACACAACTGACTGCAGAAATTGCAAAAATCTAAACATGTGCAGTAACTAGAAACTACGGTAACTAATTGATAAATCTTAGTAAAGAAAGAAAATTCATAAACCAGGTTTGGTTTCTATTCAAACCAATTCCAGAAGGCCTGGATGCAAAGATAGAGAATAAAAAGTTTAGATATTCGCTAAATCAGTCCAGTGACAACAAAGAATGACAACAAATGACAGGCAACAAAAAAGTGACATTAAAATAGAAAGCTTAGGGGGTGTTTGGTAGTTCCTTTGAATAGGATTTAGCATGGAATTTATGAAATCCAGCCAAATACAAAAAGTGGTGGAGTTTCGTGGCTTTATGAATTTTCAGAATTAAGGTTCGAAATTTTACCTTCGATTATACTTAAATTCGGATTTACTTAATTAAATCGTACTAACACTATAACTTGCTCACATCAAAGGAACGGAGTGAAGTGCCGCGTCAATCTAAGCACACCCACTCCACAACCCGGCCAAATAATAAGCAGAAAACACTACGAATCATGCACAGTATAGTTAAATATGCAGTTCAGCAGCATATTGCAAAGTCTGTAACTTCTAAAAAAATTAGAAGAGCAAAAGGTGATAAAGATATCAGCCTGACCAGATTGTCCCTGTCCCAACCCTAATGCATAATCAATACCAATGATATAGAATGATCACCCACATCATTTTGTGCATGGTCATCACCAACACAATTTCATGCATCCTATGATCAATTAAAGGGGTGTGATGGACATAAATTTATGATTACCGTTGAAGAATGATTATTTGATCCTCCCTCTCCATCTTCCCCCCCCCCCCCCCCCCCACCCTACCCATCAT
>NW_018164444.1:81325567-81333329 GCF_001263595.1 Phalaenopsis equestris
CTCCATCCCCCCCCCCCCCCCCCCCCCAAAATAAACTTTGCTTTTGCCTAGTAGCTCATACTTCCACTTCTATTTTTGATGTTATGACCCTCCCTCTCTCCCATAACTTGGTTTTTCCTAGTAGCTCGTACCTCCACCTCTATTTTTGATGTTCTGAGATTTAATATATAATGGATGATGAATTGATACTAGCCTTTAAAACACTTTAAATTGATTTTACAAAATACTAAACCTAAAATCCTACACTTAATCTCTAATTAGGAGGTATATGAGAGCTGGTTTATATATATGCAGTTGTTGTGATCATAAGGGAAATTGTGAAATTTTATTAACACACAAGTATATAGATTTAAATGCAAACCACCTTGGCATAATGGTTAAGAGGCTTATTATTCAACCAATAGGCCATGGGTTCAAACATTTGCATACGATAGGTGTGTGAATTTGCATGTGCGTATGGGAAAAAAAAGTATATGTATTTAAACTATAGCATAATGAATTAGTAGGGTTTATGAAAGGTCAAAGTTTAACTAAATCATTAAATAACAGGAAGCACATATAAGTTGGGGAAATCCTAAGAAGATTGAATGGTTTGTCATAAGAAGACAGCCTTTCAAAATATTCAACAAAAACAACAAGCCTATATCACACTAAGTGGGGTCGTCTACTTGAATTCTTTTTCTCCATTGTGTCCTATTGATTTTCATATTTTCATTTTATTCTAATATATTAAGATCATTTTCTATACAATATGCCCAAGATTTTTTAGGTCTATCTCTGCCTTTCTTAACATAAGTCGAATCTAAAACATCTACTCTCCTAACAGGATCATAATATGATCGATATTTAATGTGACCAAACCATCTAAAATGACTCTCTGATCTTGTTTGCCACTGGAGCTACATCAACCCTATCACGGATATATTCATTTAGCATTTTGTCTCTTAAGTGTCAAGCCACGCATCCAACTAAGCATTCTCATCTCAATAACACTTAAATTTGTTTTACGCTTCTCTTTTAAAGGCCAACATTTTGCGGCATAAAGCATTGCAAATCTCGCCACCATCTTAAAAAAATTTATTTCAGTCTAAGCGGTAATTTTCTATCACACAATAGGCATGATTGATTCGTCCGCTTCAAACAACCAACTCGAATTCTACTAAAAACATTCTCATCTATATCACCATCACTTTGAACTATAGCCCCGAGATATCTAAAACAATCACAACTTTTAATGATTTGATCAAACATAGTTTCAGTTCTGCCACTGGAGCTACTACTACTAAAATTACATTTCATGCATTCAGTTTTAAATCTACTCAAACAAATGCCATTAGACTCCAATATAGACCTCCATAATTCATTTTTTTTTCTGGAACTATTTCTCTAGTCTTATCCACAATAATGATATCATCCCCCAAAAGAATACACCAAGGTACATCCTATCGTAAATAACCGGTAAGAGCATCCATAACCAAAGCAAAAATATATGGGCTTAAAGTCGATCCTTGATGTAATCCAACTAAAATAGAAAAATACTTGGTCAATCCTCCTTTTGTACAAACACAATAACAGCTCTAATATGCATGTATTCAATGAATTGAATATAAGTCATGTAACATTTCTTCTCTAGAACTCTTTGAAAAACTTGCCTTAAAATCTTACCGTAAGCTTTTTCTAAATCAATAAAAATCATATGTAGATCCTCCTTATTCTCTTTCTACTTCTCCATACAACCTCTCAATAAATGTATAGCTTCCATAGTAGATCTGTCCGGCAAAAATCTAAAATGATTAATGGACAATAATATCCCCAAAGTTATCTTAGGATCATTATGAAGTCTAAATTAAAGAAAATTCAGAGAATCAAGAAATTTAAAAATATGTTTAATCGATTGTCATTGCCATTAATTTTATGATGTGCAATATATTGAATGTATGATACAAATTATTTTAAATATGGGATTTATTAAGAGTTATGTATTGGCACGAAAGATATCACCGTCATGATCAAAATGTTTAATTGTTATGATTTTTGTCATATAGTTGACTCTTTATTGATTAGGGAATATTAATATCCTTTCACATTAAGGGTGTATTTCTTGACACTTTGCATGGCTCAGATGTCAAGAACCTATGAAGAGTCCCTATCAGACAAAAATGAGTAGTTATGATTTTTGTCTAATAGTTGACTCTTTATTGTTTAAGGAAAAACATATCCTTTCTCGTCAATGGTGTAATTCTTGACACTTTGCATGCTTCAATTGTTAATAACCTACGAAACATTGACAAAGATATGAGGCAACCAAGCCTAATTACAAAAAGTAAAGCATGATATTCCATAGACATAAATTTATATTTCATAAATTATTCAAATAAAATATGTAATTTTCCAATGTAATTATGGCATAACAAAAGCAAAGCAAAGTTTAAGAATCACCATGGAAAATCAAAATAATGAGCATTTCATTACCATTAGCTTTAAGAAAAAAGTGCAAACACAGGATTGTTGACTAAAGCAGTTGGACATGAACCAACTAAAATCATAAATAACATAAATTAACAAAATATTTCAACTTTGATTTTGAGTTTAGAAGCGGGCATACACCTTCAACCTCAAAGCAAAGGGTAAAGCATGATCAAGGGAGAGATACAATGTGAGATAGAGATGGGTCTTCATCTTTGGCCTTGTATTTCAACTTTGATAATGAGATGAAATGCAACATGAGGTGGGAATGTGTCTACATTTTCAGTTTCATCTTTGTATCCCAAGTCCAAAACAAGGGATGTGTTTGTCTTCAACGTTGTCTACATATTGTGACTTCTTTGTCCACATATCTCAATTATGAATAGAAGAATACAAACTATGTTGACTAAAGGAAACTCCCATATTTATCATTTCTTATGGCACATGTTTCAGTTCCAGACCATGTCTCACTGTGCCAAAAGGCATATCTAGTCCAAATCCTAACATTTTACATGAGTGTCAAAGCTCAATTTTATAAGAAAAAAGCTCCAACAAAAAATATAACACGTCTAACTTGTGTTAGGGAGCATCAAAGTCATGTCCTGGTTTGACGCAAGCAAAGAAACCATCTGAAATTGTTTGTGCTTCGTAGTTAATAATATATTTAAAATTTGCTTTATTTGCTCGAAACATTTCACATGATCATCTAGATATAATGTGATGGCTAGATTTATCAATTTTTTGTCATTACACGGTCCTAAAAAGCATATGTACATCATTTTGAATCGTTTGATTGTTGAAAAACACACATTGCATGCACCGATCAAGAACTATGTTGACATGTAACAGATTTTGATCATAATAAAGATAGCTTCACTATCAAACTTCAATATAATATAATTTCATATAATATATAAATGTTCACATGATGCTTGTGTTCAGTATAACATTTTTGATATTGATCAATCGTATAGATAAATGCATAAAATGATTAACTTTTTTAAAATTCATTGGATCATCACAGAATTAGAGGATAATTTTACATTTAAAAGCAATCGTGGTTGAATGATATAAAAATCCTTTATGAATTACGTTGTATTTAAATAGGATTATATGATTCTCTTATTTGAAAAATTCATCTTGAGAAATTAACTATAACTATTATTGTATAATACCCACTTTCACTCGAAGATCTTTCTTTAAGATCTTTCTTTCTTTGCTCATATTTTATGCACAGGTCTTGTTATTTATATTTTATTTAGTGTATTTTATCAATAACCAATTATTTTATAATTTTAGGATGCTAGTTTTGCATTATCTGAAAGAACTTGAGGCTCCTGGTTCAAGTATATCACCATTAGGTAATTAAAGTTAAAAGTTATTAAGTTAGTTCAATAGTGATTTGTTTCTATAATGAGTTTCTGTTGTAATTAAATTTTATACGCATTTTGGCATTTTAATTTACTAAATGCTGCTGAATTTAGATGCTTGGATGCTCACTAGCAGACAAATTTACTAAAATCATTCCATTTTTTGCTTCTCAAAACTGTTTCTTACTTCTCATCTTGTGCACTAACACTAGGTTTCTGTGATTTTCTTCCGGGTATGATGAATGTCGACCTCCTTACTGGGTTCCGACACATATATTCAACCCCCACCCCCCTTCAATCTGCACAACCATGCCAAAACCTCTGAGTAGAAATAAAATTCATAAAAATTCAGAACCATGTAACCCTCCTTCCACAAAAACATAATTTAAGACTCCTCTCATGCATGCAAATATCCTGTACTGATTCCTACTCTTCTTTCCCCACACCAGAACACCCACCCTCATTCATTGACCATTAGCAGCAAGTTATAGAGTGTAAAGAAAAAGAAAGCTTTCTTCCAATAACCGCAAGCATCTTTGAACAGAAAATCCTGATTATCTATCTCTGAAAAAGTTTTTCCATACAAAACAATAGCCCACAGTAAAAATGGCATTTAGTTCACAGTGAATAAGAGAATTAAGAAGAGCAAAGCTGCAGAAAAAGTAAACTGAGTATTTGCCGGGAAAACACCAGAAAACATCTACGTTTTTGCTCTGTACTAGCTTCTAGACACTCCAAAGTTAAATCCAGCATTATTCTAGACGCAGCATTTCACATCCGAGGAGAGACTATATTTATTCCTATTCGAGGCGGACAAAACAACCAAAGAAATTAGTTGTCATTTACGTTTATAAAAAAAACAAAGTGACAAACGAAACTACAACAATCGAACTTTACACAACACATGGAACTTTTTAACAAAAGTTGTCATGAAATAAACATTTCGCAAACACCTCTAGCGACAACAGCATAACTACAGCCATTTACAGAGCGGAACAGCCACTCACTCCTGCTCTGCTACATGATCCGCACGTAGACCTAATAATTCTCTCACTCCTATAAGTTCAAACAAACAAGAATGACGGCCCAGAAAATCTACAATAGCCAGAAAGAGAACAATTGATGATTCACATGCTGCACATAAATACACTGAGCATAAAATTTTCAATACCGAACGTATCAATTAGAAACAATAACACGGCATTTGAGAGTAAATAAGAACTTACAAACCAAAACGTACAATACATGTTCGTTTTCAAATGAAACCAAAATACACTTGCTAAATACTACAAACTAGTACAAAGCGAGAAAGCGAAAATTTATAAGTTCTGAAATCCAGATATACATTAAAACAAACAAAACGACTCGCCCAATTCGAACACGGATACGAATCCAATCGCTTAATCCACAGCAAACGAATCCGAACCTGGAAAAAGCAAAAACAGGGAGAGTAAGCTTAATAAGTATGGAAAACTCTACCGCGTCCTCGCCCGAAGTGACCTCCCCCTCCTCTCTGGATTTAGGGCATTTGAACTTGCCGCGGCCAAAGCCCCCTCCTCCAGAACTGGCGGCCGCCGTCGATGAGGCTTTAGGGTTAGTAGACAACGGCATGGAGGCGATTGCCTTAGCCCTAAGCTCCTCGATCTCCTCCATGGTGCGCCGCTCCGCCTACAAACATGTATGATTGGCTTGGAAGTCAGCAATAACAGCTTGCTTTAAAGCCCACGGGAATACTCGCCGCCTGTAAGTGTGATTTCAGTAACTAAAATATTTCTGCCTTATTTCTTACTGTTTGTCGTTTATTTTCCTCTCCTTCTCCTTGATTAGAATTTTCTAGTTAAAATAAGTTCATTTAGGGCTTTTTACATGCCCAGGCCCTCAAACCCTCCTATTTACATATCAAGATTCTGAAATATTTCATTTTTGCATGGAGGTCTCTGTCACACCTCATGCGACCCGATCTCATGTCACTGCCGACGACTCCACGGATTAAGATTCTACGGTTTAATTAACCTGACATCACTATTTTTTCTTGAATTTACTTAGTCTAAACAAGTGGCTAAACGCATTCAGACCAAAGATTTCTTATTAGCAGTCGTAGGTTACCTCATTCGATAGATTCTCGTAAACCCAAGAGGAGCGTCTTATTTTTGTTCAGAGTTTTTTAAAGTATATTAATATTTTTTAAAGTGTATTTTTTTAAAAGTTTTGTTTTGATTTTGGTTTTGCATGTAAGGTAACTAAATGCAGATAGAAAATATTGTAAACTAAATAAGTACTCGGGCATCCGCTAACGTTGCATGGTTAGTATCATAAAACATAACAAAATTGCAAGGAATTTGTGTAAATTGCAAAAAAAGAAGCAGGAATACCCGGTACGAAGAAGACAAAAAATAAGTCATAGTAAAATAAGTGCAAGTAAGACAAAAGTTGTAGTCTCATGTGAAACATTGATACTATATGTAAGAATTTAGTGAATGTGTGGGGCTCAAAGCTGAACTCTGTGCTTCCCAATTTGGATAAGAGCCACTAATCCAATAATCTATAGAGGAAAGTCATAACCTCGATTCAAGTAATTAACTCTAGATTTTCATAAATTTCATTAAAGTTCCTTAATTTTTCATGCATGTGAAATTTACTTCGACAAACAAAAATAGTTATCTTGCAAAAAGAATTATTGTTTAAAATATTTTATAGTCCACAAACTAACAACTCTAATCAAGCTATGACTACTAGAAACTTAAGTGCGTCGGGGGCAATAATCTTACTAAGAGTTGACAAATAGTATCGTCGATCATTATCCTCTTCCCTCACTGAAGGTCATCGGGGTAAGAGATATCATTCTAATAATCTCACATTTAACACGCATAAGTCTTAGTGTCATCGGCCTTGCCACCTAGACCTCCGACTTACACTAGTCCTATGGTTCATATATCGCTACGTATAAAAAAAAGATTGTCCACCAATGTTGACGTCATTTTTGGTGAGGTATTTCTTTCTTCTTAGTGTTTAGAATCTAGCTATGGGGCTTTCCCTTTGACTATCATAGAAGACTAGAGATGAAACTCACCTATATATAAATTTAAACCACCTCCTAGCTCTCTTTGAAACGCTATGTGGTTGGTTATAAACCTCCAACACTTGGAATGTTAGGACCAACTTTTGAGGATTCGATGATGAGTTCTCATAGGGTTTAGAAGCCTCACGAACACCCATTACGACTTTCGTATATTTGTGCATGAATGTCACGATTCAGACTGTCGGCATGTTAAGTATTGCAATTCATGTCGCCTTCGCCTTTATATATTGCATAATTAATCGAAACTTAAATAAAATATTGAAACGGTCGATTGCGAACCAAAATTTTGGCGAAAATTAAATTTCATGCATTTTTTTATATAATCGTCGACGAGGATGTCCAGGTGACCCCGAACGACGAAACGAATCACGCGAGTGCGTCCAAAACGTCGATTTCACCTAGAGAGGGTGATCGCTTTGTCACGGCATCGCCGACGGGCTAAAAATGCGTGAATTGTCATTTTGGACGCGATTGCTGAAAAAATTATCCGAACGACCCCGAATGACAAAACCGACTGCTCGATCGTGTCCAGAACGTCAATTTTACCGTGGGCTAAAAATGCGTGAATTGTCATTTTGAACGCGATTGCTGAAAAAGTTATCCGAACGACCCCGAATGACAAAATCGACTGCTCGATCGTGTCCAGAACGTCAATTTTACCGAGGGGCATTCATTTCATCATAATGTCATGTTGGAACAAAAAATATGTAAATGATGATTATAATAATATAATATTACTATTATTATTTATTATCTTACCCTCCCAACTATTAAAAAAAAAGTCATCCTATGAAATGTAAGGCAAGCATATATATATATATATATATAAAATTTAGCTCTCTTAAAA
>NW_018164444.1:81334429-81336269 GCF_001263595.1 Phalaenopsis equestris
GCTACAGCTGCGCTGCCCTAGAAAGCTGTTGTAGGAAAATTGTTGCGGGGAAGCTGACTGACTGTTTGGGTCAGATGTGTGAAAACAACAGCGGTGCAGCTGTTACTGGAAAAATTACCGTTCTATCCATTTTTTGTAAAATTTTGTTTAACAGAGCTATGATAGCTATAAATTTAATAGTTTTAAGGCAAAAATTAACTTAAAAATAGTACAAAACTACATGTACATGTCTCATTTCACAGTGAGCATTAAAAGTGCTAAAAAAAGTCTAAAACTATTAAAAATTACTATCAATAACATAATTATATTATTTTTAACATTGAGGCGGAGTAGCTCCCATGCTAGATCTTCCTCGAGCAGCGTTCTTCATTCTCGATCACGATCGCGGGGGAATCCTCTGAATTGTCTGCTCAACGGAAAAACGTCGCATTGTTCATTATGCTCCAGGGAAATCATAATGAAAAAAAAATATTGGGTAAATAAAGCATTATAAAAAAGTAAAATGATTTTCTCGGCGAACAAGTAATAATAAATTGCAAAATGCGATTTTGCATTACTCTACAATTTGCTTAATAAGAATTGAAACTATTTCATGATTCATTTCTTTCATCGTGGCAGCCATGGAAGACGATCATTATAAACCAAATGAAGGGAGGGAGTCGTGGCCTCAATTGTAAAAGAACCCAACACATCATTATTAAAAAATTCCAGTTTTTCCAAGGAGGCGAGTTATCGAGGAAGAGTTTAGTTAAGCAAGGAAAGAAACAGTCATCCTGCTCCACCAAACCAATCCTCTGATACTTGTAATCCCTTAATATTTAGCACATCCAACGATAGAAACACATAAACCTTGTCATTCCCATGGAATTTACAATCAAGTCGCTTTGCTTTTGGCACGTCAGAAAGGTACAGCGACTTGAGGTTGGGAAGCTGCCCAAAAAGTGGAAGAGTTTCCCACTCCGAGCTCCCGTTAAGACTGATGAGCTCCACATTGGAGATCAGATTTGTATTGTACATCCATTTTGTAGGGAAGCTGCTCACTCGGAGCAAGATAAATAAAAGGCGGAACGCTGGGAGATGGCGAGACGGCGAGGGATCGGGAACACCAGGCGAATGCTAGGGCAGAGGGATTCCTTGCGCACGGGGGCAATTTGGCATATTTAGCGAGCTAAAGCTAGCGTCGCTTTCCTTGTGCTTCAGCGTCCTTCCGTCGCGAAGCTCATAGCCAAACGCGAGCTTTTAGCGGTTCGGGGCCGCGCCGCGTGAAAAAAGCGGCCCCAATGGGAGCCTTAACCTAGGGGGTAATCATTTCACCACAATACAAAGAATATATGTAAATGATGATTATAATAATATTATTATAATAATAATAATATATTATTATTATTTATTATCTTACTCATGCAGCTATTAAAAAAAGAGTAATATCCTATTAAATGCATCACACGCCTCGCCCCATTTCTCTCTCTCTCTAATATATTATCGCATGTACATATCCGATGGGATTATACTGCAATTGGGTGGTATGTATGTAAATTTTACATTTTTTTTTATCTCGTGGTTTGGGTAAGCGGCAAGGAAGAAGAGGGGGAGATGGGAGGGGGGCTTACCTGACCGAGGCTCGCGAGAGGGAGTGAGGTGAGTGGTGCTTGGCTGTGAAGCGAGGGAGGAGAGGGAGTGAGGTGAGTGGAATAATGGAAGAGAAATGGGGGGGGAGGATGTGAGGTATATAGTTTTCATTGTTATTGTTATTTTGACCCCCAATTAATGAGCTAAGGTAAAAGGACAATTTTGTAATGTGGCACCGCCACCTACCACATCTCTACCTACCGCTCACCTA
>NW_018164444.1:81340128-81340813 GCF_001263595.1 Phalaenopsis equestris
CTAGGACCTGCTACAAAGATCCTAGGGATGGAGATTACTAGAGATAGGAAAAATGACACATTATTCTTGTCTCAGAAGTCATATATTCAGAAGGTTCTAGCAAGGTTTAACATGCATGAGGCTAAGCAAGTTGCAACACCTATTGGCCAACACTTCAGATTGTCAAAATCTCAAGCACCAAAGACTGAAGATGAGAAAAGGTACATAGAAGGTGTCTCTTGTGCCAGCGGGGTTGGTAGCATCATGTATGGGTTGATCTGCAGCAAACCAGATTTGGCCTACGCCGTCAGCATTGTAAGCAGGTTCATGGCAAACCCAGGATATGTTCACTGGGAAGCACTAAAATGGATCCTGAGGTACCTGAGATGCACTACAGACCTGGGTATACTCTTTAAAAGGCAGGAAGACAAAGAAGAAAATGTCGTTGGTTACGTAGGAAGCATTGACACCAGGAAGTCACTGACCGGATTCATTTTCACTGTCTTCGGTACCGCAGTCAGTTGGAAGTCTAACCTCCAATCCGTTGTGGCCTGCTCGACAACAGAGGCCGAATACATCGCTGTGACTGGTTGTGACTGAAACAGTCAAGGAAACTATGTGGCTAAAGGGCATGACTGAAGAGCTTGGGATACATCAGAAGGTGATAACATTGTTTTGCGACAACCAAAGCACCATTCACCTAACC
>NW_018164444.1:81340913-81345778 GCF_001263595.1 Phalaenopsis equestris
CTCTTGTAACATCCGAAGCAATCGCAGCCGAGTTCCGGTGGGTGGTGCTGGTTGTTCTTCTTTCCGGCGATCGGGCCGCACAGAAGGTAGGCGAGCACCTCTTTGTCCTCCGGCGAGAGTGCTGCGGTTAGGGTGAGGATGGCTGCCGGGAGAACGGAGAGGAGATCGCATGGGGATGAAGGTGGAGGTGAAGGGTGGATCTTCTTTCCTAATCCGTTGTACAGCTTCATCATATCTATCTATCTCTGTTTCTTTTCTTATTCGGAAGAGAGGAAGAAGAATAAGATGGATTATTTATATGTTACGTATTATATGCAATTGATGCTTTGGTTTGGAAAGGAAAGCAAAGGAAGCTGATTCTTTGAATGACTTCAAGAATCCTGAAAGCAGTATATGCTCCAATTTGTGAAGGAGTTAGTTTTTATACATTGATTTTTTAATTTTAGAAATTTGTTAAGAGACCAAGTTAAATAGAATAGATCCGAGGATCAGGGAAGGCTTGGTCAGAGGAGGAGCCATTATTGCGTGCGGAGAGCGCACGCAGATCACAACCGTGCATCGCGGCTGTCATATAATTAGATTAAGAGGAGACACGTGTTTGGAGAATATTTAGATATATATTAGGAAGTAAAAATTGAAGTGCCAAATAAAAAAGGATTTTTTTTTCCATATATAGACAATTAATAATTTATGGAAAAATAGAGAAAATAATCAAAATGTTGGTCTGCCTTTTAAATTAGTTGTTTATGATTGAAATCACATAAGTAATTATGAAGTTGACAGGCAAGGGTTGGAGCCTGGAGGCTATATATTAGGAAATTAATAGGTTGTAGGAACTAAGAAATGAAAGTGAATGTTATAACGGTAAGTGGGAAGTTTTAATTTAAACGTTTCTTAAGCGACTTGTTTCATATGGTAGAAAACTATAAGATAGGAATCAAAATTCATGCTACAAACATTATCATGATAAATCATAATAAATCATAACAAACATTGATTCCTATGAGCGAGAAACACCAACTTCATTGAAAAGAAAGCATTATCCAATGTAGCTCAACGACGAAGGTTATAATAGAGCAATTTATAGGCTCATTAGATTAGTGTGCAATAATTCATTGCTTCTTAAAACACCAAGAAATAGGATTTTAATCCACATAAATGAGATAATTGAAAGAGAAGTTTTCTTTGTCGCATGCCAATTTGCATTAGAGTGCTTTAAAGTGGGAGGAATTAATGATAAAAGATATCACATGATTTAGAGTCTCATAATGATAATAGAGTAGATACATCTTTTTATTAATATCCCTCTCTTTCTTATTCGTCTATTTTTTTTTAAAATTGGGTTTATTTGTCATTAAGAATAAGAAAGAAAAATTTATATTTAATTAGCTTGGAAAGAAAATAAATCATATCTAATGATGATTTTGAGAACCATAATAAGCAATGCACGTTCAAATATAACAATTTCTATTTTATAGAAATTTTTTTTTCAAACTCGAAGTCAAATACTAAAGATGGAATGACAAATGGTAGGTGACGATTTTTCATAAAATATTTTCAACAATAAAACTGACAAGCAGGAAGTTAGTGAAAAGATAACTAAGAGTCTGTTTGGGGCAGCTGCAGCTTATCCAGCTTCTGCTGATAACCAGCTTATCCTGATAATCTGTTAATGAGCAGCTGATCCGGGTAAGCTAGCTGGTTGTTTGGTTTGTGCTTTTGGAAAACAACTGATTCTGGATAAATGATTATTCTGCCCTTGTTATGGATAAGTTGTTTAGTTGTTTGGTTTGTGCGTTTGCTTGTTATGGATAAGTTGTTTAGTTGTTTGATTTGTGCGTTTGGAAAACAGCTGATTTGCAGTTTTTTGTTCATAAAAGACCATTCAGACATTATTAATTTTAATTTTCCAAAAAATTATTTTTAAATTATGTGTAACATAAATTGTAATCAATAATTTATATTTTAAACTAATTTTAAAATCACATTAGATTGCAAAGTATATACAGAGAGAGAAAGGCTACGTAATTCCACACTCGGATTTTTCCGGGTTACCAAATTCTACAAACATATATACAAAGAGAGAAATGCTATGTACCTAAACTCTGATTCTGAAAGGGCTGGACCAGCAAAAATAGAAACTGCTACAATTATATGAATGGAATTTAAAGGGGTATGAATGACAAACATATAATTAGTAAGAAATCTAATAAAATTATAAGAGATAACACCCCTAATTAGGAAGAATTTGTTTATCCCATATTAAAGAGCAGTTATTCACCTCGATGCAGCAAACATGATAATTATATGAATTTGACAGTTAAACTATTGATCCTACGCTAATTAGAAAATAAGATAAAATAATTATGAAATGAAACTTATTTATTTACAAAATTAGATGCAACCAAAGACTTATTTTTATTATTCAATTATTATTATTATTATTTATTTTTTTTTTAAGTAAGAAGTTTTGAATATTAATTGAGCAAAACATAATTAAAATACTATCTTTATTTTATTTTAGTTTTGACAAGGAATAAAAATTTTTATTTTTAAATAAAATTTTAGGTGATTTACTTGCATAACACCTATATTTAATAAAAAGTAAAAAAAAAAAAAAATCTTTAAATCCTAAAAAATTCTTACCAGCAACAGGACCTTCCAAGCTTGATATTTAACTATTCAGGAGTTCTGTACATATACATCAAGCAGTATTTAATGACCATTACCAATGCTACCTTATTAGACGATACATGGTTGACAAGCATCATGTGATAAGCATATGAAATATATGGGAAGAAGAACAGAATAATAAAGTCATAAGCCAGTAAGAAGACGAAAGAGGGATGCAGAAATCAAGACCAATCAGTGAATTCAAACACTTTGTAAACAATTTCAATATCAGTGGGAATCTGCCAGAACATTCAATGCGTTCAATGTAATGTGCAGATTTCTGGTTGTTTCATTTTCGTTCTGCATCTGAGGAACCAGTGCTGCTGCCAGCGCCCATAAGATCGTGATTCCTACAAATCAACCTTACAAATCAGCTACGAGATTCAAGGGTTAGGAAAATTCGGTCGGACGGTGGATTTATAAGATTCAAAGAGGCTTATGCACGTAAGCTGGTGGGAACATGGGGAGAAAGACGAAGGTTGCCTTCCTTGCTGGTTTCGGGTAGGATCGGACGGAAGGAGGAGGGCGCCCGGAGGAGAGCGACGGAGGATGTGTAGGAGGGGGAGTCTAGCTTTCGGCGAAGGAGCAACGAACTTCGAATGATTTTCAGTGAGTCGTGGCTTAAGGGGCGAGGGCTAGGTTTTGCAGTGAGGAAAAGGGGTAGAGGCGTAAAACGATGGACGAAAACGCGGATCGCTGGTATAACCCCGCGATTTGTGTGTAATAGAAAATATTGAATGCAATTTTCAAATAATTTGTCCGAACGTGCGAAACAAACAGACAGACGGATTTTTCAAAACGCCGCCGCACTTATAAGCAGCCTCAAACGGGCCCTAAGTAATTGTATGAATAAAATAATAATAATAAGAATATTGAAGTAACCTAAGGACATTATCATAGCTTATGTGGCTCTCAACTCTACCATTTATGACCTACATATATTATCACAGCTCATGCGATTCCCAATACTAGTCTCTGTGACCTACAAACATTATCATAGTTCAAGTAACTCTCAACCCTGGCTTCTGCAACTAACAAACATTATTGTAGCTCCATGTTACAACTTTTGTGATCAACTACAACTTATATGGTCCACAAATCATGTAGCTCTCAACTCCAGCCTGTACGATCTAATGACATTATCGCAGCTCACTACTATGATCTATGTGACCAACTACATCCTACGTGATTAACAGCTTCTGCAGCTCCCTATTACGACTTTTGTTGCCAATCAACACTCATGAAGCAACCATCAATGATCCACATGACCAACTACTATCATGATTTTCAACTACGGCCTCTACAGTAAGCTGATGCTACAACAACTGTCAATAATATTCACTGAGACTACTACCTCCATGACAATCAAATAGGGCCTTCGTGACCTGTCACGACTATTATTGTTGAAATACTGTTGTATATCAACTTTATAATTTCATCTTTTCTAACTCGGGAGAATAGCTAGTTTGTGTACTCACTATTATATAAAAGATTATTTCAATTAGGCTAAGCCCTCTGCTTTTTGCCCTTTCCAGAGTCTTCAACATAAAACTTATAATTTCTCTATCTGTCACTTAATTATCTGACTGTGTGTACTGCATTTCCATGCAATGTGAAGGCATTAAATAACCAATCTCCCGTCACAAATCTTTTGATACACATCAATATTAATATATACATAAAAGATATGACAACAATATACAAAAGATTATACAACAAAGTTTGTTATAATATGGAGATATCTTAAAATTTTGTAGAATCATTCAAATTAGAAAAAAACATGCAAAAATGTGAAATTAATAGAAACCATGTAAAATAAATTTTTCAAAAAGTTCATGCTGTTGGTCAATTGTCTAATTCCTTAAATAAGAACCCTTAATCTGTAAAAGCTATTTCATTAACTTAGCACCCGAGATCAAACAATGTTATTTCTTGGTCACCACGGAACTTTGGCATTGAGCATCCAAGTTAGTTCATAATCAACATTCTGTTAAATTTCATCATTTCTCTCGCCTTCCGCCCGCAATGGCGACCACCTGCACAGTCCCACAGCACACCTTTCCCCAAATCCGCACATTTCCCTCTCATCTCCCTTCTCGCGGCTCCATCCTGCCAGCTCTATCCCGTCGTCGGTTCCCCGCACTCGCCACGGCTGCCTCGGGTGTAACCATGCCCGGAAGCCTTCGGGCTCC
>NW_018164444.1:81345941-81360953 GCF_001263595.1 Phalaenopsis equestris
TCCCCCGCACTCGCCACGGCTGCCTCGGTTGTAACCATGACCGGAACCCTTCGGCCTCCTGTCGACTCACTGGCAGCGGTGCTGAACCCTGACCTAGTGCACGCCAATTTTCTCTTCTTTAGCTCAGGTTACAATGTTCAGATCTTGGTCGAAGAGAATGAACCAGAGGACGCCCTCCTCCGGCGGTTTAGGAGGGAGGTCAGTAAGGCTGGCATCATCCAGGAGTGCAAGAGGAGGATGTTCTTCGAGAACAAGCAGGAGGAGCGGAAGAGAAAGAAGCGGGAAGCTTGCCGTCGGAATCGGAGGAGGTATTTTCTCGCTTTCTACATCTTTCCATTTGCAGTCCTGGTCGCTTTCTTGTAAATGAAGAGGAAAAAAAAGTGAGGAGTTTCAGCTTGGACGGAGAATGCGATAGATGATTGTTACCCGGCATTGAAGGAGATCAAACTAGTGCACATAACAGTATGTTGATAGTTACATAATAGTATGTTGGTAGTTCGAGAGTGGTTCTGAAATTGACTGCAATAGAAGACAAGGTAACTTAAACATTTTGTTAAAAAGGTAAGGTTTTTGACAATTTCTTCAATATTTAACAAATTGTATCATGTTAAAAACTATGTTCATATGAGCTTGACTATATTGAACTCTTTGGTAGAAGCTGAACGTCGGGTTAATATATGAGAATGGAGACATATGTTTGTTGAATAGAGAAGCTTTAAGTATTGTCGTCGTGAGCAAAATTTCATAAACTTAAAAAAACATATTTACATAAAAATACTAGAAATGCAGTATGTGAATTTGAAAAGTAGAGCAACTATTAATGATCGATGAAGTTGCAGAAGCATCTTGCAGTTTACCATAGATGTTTTCCATAATTACATAACAATAGAGCCACTGAAATCTCCTTGTAACACCTTCATTCAAAATGCAGTTTATAGACATCATAAAATTCATATTAAAGGAAGTCTCCTAAAACACATTCAATCATTTTACATATTTATTTGTAGTACGTGTTGCATCATTAACATCTTCACAAGCTTTTCATTCCATTACCTACACTTTACCCTCTTCTCATGATCCTTGTCTGAAAATGTTTATTCATAGAGTTATAATGAGCATAAACCAAGTAGAAAGCAATGAAGTTTGCATTGGAAGAGCTCATTAAAGTGAAGCAAATGATATGCAAGCCTCATGTTAATTATTCTCACTTTCATGTAAACAGGTTAATATAAGAAAGTGATCATCATAATCATACAATAGCTTGGCATGAATCGATATGTAGGAGGTGTATTCGTTTTTGATAGGGTTGTCTCCTCGACCATTTTGACATAACTATTTTTTAAGAGAAATCATGCAGCCATCCTGATTTAGCAAGATAAACATCTAACCAATTATCTATCTTCTGCTCAAGACTTATCCAATCGGTTATCTTAGGGTGTGATCGTAGTCCAATCGATTAGCCCTCTTTTTATCAACCTTTAGATTCCATCATAACAATATGCATCTATTTTCATGTATTTTCATCTTCCATATAAGTAAATCTTTTATTCATTTCATCCAACATAGTATTCATCTCCTCAAAATCTAAGTCATGAATAATGAATATTAGCATACATAAACAACGCGTACATAGAATTTTATTATTCTTTGCATATTTTTGCATATAAGCATTAATATTTAAGGCATTATTCATCTTTTATCTTCCAAGATTTGTCATATGCTAATGAAATTTAAATGAAGTCTGGTTAACTAAGAAAAACATGCTTATCCTTATTAAGGTAATGATCACACATCTAATCCATGTAAAATTCCTCAAGATTTATTTAACTCTCACAATCTCCTTATGCCTCCCCAAATGATAAAATTGTGTGCAAGCATTACTAACATAAAATCGAAATCTAGATGTTAAGTACCTCTCTTTCATATGAAGCCACCTAAACCTGATTCCACATGGTTGAATTTGATGTATCCAATCATGAATTAGAAAATTCCTTTACTTCTAAGGAAAATATCTAAAGTAAGAAAGTCAAAAATCAATTCGACCTTATCATACAATAGGACACAAATTTGTATTAACAACATTCTCAAGATCTAAACCTGAGATTATAAATATTTTAATGGTCGACTGATCGTAAGTCTTATCACACCCTGGGTTCAGAATAGGCACATCACAACAATATGGGATTTATGAAGTGGCATGAAAATCTATTTATACTCACAAAAAGAAATTTTATCGACGAGTAATATACATGGTAGGAGTAAGAAAAGAATAATAAATATTATTTCACTCTATAACTAGAATTTAATTATTGATGTAATTGACGAGACAAAATGCAAAGCAAATAGAAAAGAAAACAAAACAATAGATACTTAAACAAATTACCCAAATTCAAAAGAAATATAAATTGACCTAACATCCACATAAAATATCAAGACAAGCCTAATGCTAAAAAAATTGCTTTTGTGGTAATGTTTCATCAAGCACAGCTGCAAAAGCTACTATAAAAGAAGTTATCACGAATGAGTTTAATAACTCGAACTCTAACTTCTACTATTAAAGCATAAATATGAAGACATTGTGGCATGTAACATGAATAATGAGCACAAATAACCACATATAAGTAGGGTATTTGATATGATCTAGCTATCAAAATTAAAGTGGCATTGCATCGTTAAAAGAATGTCATATATTTCAAGAAATTTAAAGAACTATTATGCTTATCACCATATGCATGAAAGATTGTAAGCATGTGTCTCTATGCTAATATCGCATGCCACTTCATAAGGTGCATATGTTCATGTTTATAGCAGACTCATTAATTATTAATCTCTACTTGATAATATCTAAATATAAAAAATGCATATATGTATCTCTATAAATAGTTAGATTTATACGATATTCTGAAATGAAAAATATAACCACCCATCATATGAAAATTCAATAATTTTTCTCATAATTTATTAGTTCGGCTAGCAATTATTATAGGACTTAATACTAAATAAATATTATTGTAATAAATATGCACATTTCACACATCTCATATAAGTAATTACTAAGAGTATTATTACCAGTATGATCAGTATTATTTATATATTAAATCATGAAATACAACCTTAAATTTTTTTGCATTTAATAGAGTTAATGTGTATGATAGATAATTATTTAAATTTCATGAATCAATTTACTGTACATAAGTTTGTGTAGAATATTCAACTAACTAGTTATTTCATTATTAACATGAAAAGAATTCTATGACATTTGTATAATGAATAAATAAATATATAATAAAGACAAGATTGGTAATCCTACAAAATATCTTGGATTTTAATATAAATAATAATGATAACACCTCTACCAAAAAAGAATATATTTATTTCTTGATAAAAAACTATTACTTACCTTCAAATGAACATTAATAAAATATACTTTTTCTTAAGGTACCACCAACACATTTTATGGAACTCAACCTACAAATTTTACACAACACAATCCCCAATCAATTATTTGTGCAAAAATAAAGGCATTTAATCAATGTTTAACTAAGATATGTGTAACCTAGTCTACCTAATTTATTTTACAAATAACTTAAATTAATTATGAAAAATTTGAAACCTAGTTAATAGATTACATAAATATTTTTTATAAATTTACTATCAAGATAAATTTTACAAAATAATATAAACAAATTTTTTTACTAAAGCTAGGCCGTATCACAAAAAATAATTGGTAAAAATAGAAAAATTAGACAATCATACTCTCAGATTAAATTGTTTCGGATATGTGTTAATATAGATAGACATACTCTAGATATAGAAAGAGAAGGAGGAAATATGGACGAAGTAGGTTATTAAAGAAGGAGAAAAGAAAGATCAAATTCATAGAAATTTGACCAAATATAAAAGAAATGTATGGTTTCTTTCTCTCAGTAGAAAGAAAAAATAATTGAGAGAGACAACTACTCTACCAAAGGAGTTTGGTGATTATAGTAGGGCATGTGACTTGAGATGCTCTGACCTTATTTTTTATCAAATGAAGGGGAGATACGAAAAGACGGAATGAGAAATTATGAAGATATTGGCAGAGTGACATGGGCGACTTGGATGAATCGCATGAAGTGGTAGGAACTAGGTTTTCACTAAGATGGATGTTTCATAGGCCTTTTGATCGCAATGAAAAGTAGTGGAGCTAATCTAGTTTAGGGTGCTCGATTTAATTTATTACATACTACATCCTTAAAAGAATTTGTTCTCAAATTTCATACCTTAATTCTGGAACAATTGTGGGTATTTCGCCATCATTTCTTCTTCAATCTCTCAAATTGTTGCTCATTCTAATTGGTTCTTCCAAAGTTCTCTGAGAAAGGAATAGATTAACGGCAAAGTTGTTGTACTTTGTGCTCCAAATTGCATTGTGATACCTCTTCATAACTAGAATCTTCTTGGGTTAATAATGGTTTGAACTAAATAATGTGAGAATCATCATGCATGTAGGTTGTAAGAGAAAATTGTGAAAAATATTGTGTACTCTTGCCAGTATCAGAGGGAGTGTCAATCAATATTGAACTTTATTATCCTCTCAATCACTTCAAGTTGGCCAATAAAGTGAGGTTGAAGCTTTCCACTTCAATTAAAATCTTTTAATTACACAGATGAAATTTGAGAAATACATGGTCTCCAATGTGAAATATAATCTCTCCATCCTCAGTGTCAAAATATCTTTATTGATGCTTCTGAATTGAACGTAGTTATTCCTATGTTCAATGAATCTTTTAAGTGGTTTAATTAACTAGTTTAGTTCCTAAGGGTTTTCCTCACAAACATCAAATATACACAAATGAGATATGTTATTCATTTTATACAAAGCATTGTACGGTGAAATGTCAATGCTAGCTTGATGTTTATTATTATAAGAAACTCCACAATCGGGATGTAATTCAGTTATCTCTGGATTCCAAAATATAAGATCTCAATAGATCTTCTAATGCTTGAATTATAAGCTCTGACTAATTATTTATCTTATGATGAAATATAGTACTAATGTTAACTTTCAGCCAAAAGTTCTAGCACTTTTCTCCATAGCCTGGAATTACATATTTTATCTTAATCATATAAAATGACATTTGAAATCCCATATAGTCGAACAATTTTATCTATATAAATCTTTGCTAGCTTCTCTACCGAGTAATTATGTTTGATTAGCATAAATGAGTAGCTTACCTATGTATATCAACCACAATCTAAAATGCATGATCATACATTTTTCATCTCATTAAGCTAACTATGAAATTCATTGTAATCTCGTTTCACTTCTAGGTTGGAACAGGAAGAGGTTGCAACAAACTACCAAGTCTTTAATGCTATATATTTACCGTCTAATTGGTCAAATATTTGGTACAAAAAATTCATTATTCTTTATACCAGGCTATTAGAAATGCTGCTTGAGGTCTTGATATATTTGTATACTCATTGGGTGAACAAAATATGGAATAAACTATGTTTTATGGTATCTCATGTTGAAATCCATCCTTATTTAGAATGCATAACTAGTTTTTAAATCTTAATGCGCCTATTTGATCAGTAACGAAGAGTTTCAACCCATTTTTGTGTGATTGTTATTGACGTTGAAGTTAAAATGGTTTGCATGAAGGATAAAGACAAGATAAATACTGTGAAACACTTTTTGTTCACCCAGACCGTATCAAAATGTACATGCCTCCAAAAGCTTTTTTGGTGGCATCGTATGAATAATGATTTGACAATTTTTATAGCCAAGTTTTGACTTGTCAAATGGTCTAGCTGGAACATTAGAGATCTAGTAGTTTGGTGCAATCTCTTCCTATCCGAGAACGGAAATTGGAGGAGATTGCAATGGATTTTATAATCTGGTTAAAAATATTTGGAAAAGGTACCCAAATAACTTAGTGACATATTATAATTAAAGTACATGATCTATATTCACTTTCATGAAATGAAACTTTATGATATTCAATGATTTCATAAGTTTCACTAGCAAAATCTTATTATTAAAATTTATAAAAAAAATGCATTTTGTAAGATTTTAAAGGAGGTATGCTCCAATCTATAATGATGGTCCTAAATGATATCTTTATTTAAAGTAGATATGAATAAACATAATAATTTGTTATTATCTTCAAGTAGATATAACTCATCTTTTTCTCTTGTTTGTCCAATCATTTTCTTCATAATAAGTTCTGAAATGTACAATGATTAGTAAAAAAATTGTCGCTTTATAATTGTGGTCATTGATAAGTTTTTGAATAACAAAAAATTTTTGCAAGGTTAGTGACATATAGCACATTTTACGAGTAAATGCAGGAGAGAAATATGGATTTTCTCTTAACCTACAATAATAATCAAGGAGCTATCATTACCCTTTATTTTACTGTTGATAGGATAAAGTTTGCATGTTTGGAAAGTGTTGACATGATTTTTCATGTGATTGGTGGCTGTTGAATCGGTTATCTAAGTTATTGTGGAGCTATTTGAGACATTAAACTTACAAGAATTTATATCATTTTGAGCTAGTGAGAACAGTCTGAAAGATTTTTTTTGGTAAATTGAGGAAGTTCCAATGCTTGTCAATTTCTTCTTGGTTGAGCTCTTTTGGTTCAATGAGATATGCATTCCCTTTAGATTTGCGTTCTTTATTTCCATCATGACCATGGAGCTTCCAATATTTCTTTTTGATATACCATATCATTTTTTCTTACAGTAATTACACTATAGGTTGCTTCTGTAAAAAAAATATTTATTCATCTTTTGGGAAGATCCGGTTTTAATAAGTATTTTGAGTTTTTGTAATTGTCATGGCCGACATTTTAGAGTTGAATTTGGCAAGCATTACCATTATTCTCTTCTTTGATTCATATGAATGAGAAGGCCTCATTTATGGATGGTCGATTTACTCTGCTTAAGATTTGAATGCGAGTTTTACCAAATTTGATATTGTCTCGCAAGAAATTAGAAAACTCCTCTATATGCATATTATTTAATATCCACAATATCATCAGTACATATCATTATTAGATCTTGGTAGTAGTTTAGCTGTCTAATAATTCTTTGTTATATTAAAATATCTTACTTGATTGCTGACAGTCGTCTTAATTTTTTAGATAATAATGAACTTCTGAATTAAATTTACTGGCCTGGTTTCCAAATTTTTTTTAGTTCTCAGGAACACATGTGATTCAAAGGAGAATCAATAAGATATTTTTCTTCTAGAAATGTCTTCATAATCTCAGACTAGTTCAAGTTGTTTCTTCCATTCAAATGATACAAAATTTATTGGCACTAAAATTTTCCTTTAATAAAATTTATTTGATTTTATCGTTTATGTAGTTGACCCTTTGAGTGCAAAGTCAAAATAACCTAACATGATGAGGAGAATAAGAATGAAAGTGCTAAAAAAATATACTTTGCTCTGATATTATATTGAAAAGAGAAACTGGATAAAAAATTTGCTTTGTTCATTCATTGACCCAATAGATATTTATACACATGAAATGATCTTAGATTCGACTTATGTTAAGAAAGGCAAAGGTAGACCTAGGAAGACTTGGGCTTATTGTATACAAAATGATCTTATTTTATTAGAACTAAATGAAAATATGATACTAAATAGGATGCAATGGAGAAAAAGATTCATTTAGCCGACCCCACGTAGTGGGATTAAGGTTTTGTTGTTGTTGTTGTTGTGGTCATCAGCTGGAGAAAGGAGCAATCTATGGCATTACCCTTTTCACATTAAGCTCATGAATCCAAGTCACATATTTTTTCCTACCTATCACTTGAATCAATGACTCTTTTTATGTCTTAATTAGCAATTTTAAGGCTGTCAATTCTGCCAACTCTTAGATACCATTCAGCATTAGCATAAGACAATATCCAGATCTTCAACAAAAAAAAAGAATTTAGGCCAGCTAAAAAATATAAAGTAAAGAGATTTTTAAAGCATCTCCAACAAAATAATTCGTAAATATTGAAAACCTTTCAAGGGCACCATCCCAAACCCTCGACACAGGGACTCTAACACTTGCAATGACTTTACTATAAAAATCAACTCAAAACAATATCTACATAGCACATTTTTTAGGACAAAATTAAGCTCCATAACGCAAACACTTACCACATTAATTATTCATGAATTTCCTCATCTGAAGTTTGTAAATCTCTTTGTTTGTTACTTTTTAAATAAAATTTTACAATCGTATTTTCAACCATGTTTGATGATATTCTCATTAACAATTATCCCCCAGCTTACCACATTTTGCTTCCTGTTAGATTACTGATAACTTTATACCTTGTCACATCTGACAGGCGATTTTCAGGACCTAGGGTTAGGCCATCTTCATCCCAGGAAGAAAATAGTGTAACTAAGAAGGCCGGCGATGACTCGGATGATAACTGGGAGTACTATGATGCCGACTTCCCTTAGGTTAACAAGAAAATTTTGTCTGCACATTCTTTCAGTCTGAAATGCGAGCATTTAAAGTTGTATCCATCTTCATCAGCAACAACAACTTTAATTTTAATGGTATGCATTAGCATTTTGGTCCCTTTCTTACCCTCTCCGATAATCTGATTTTATTTTGTACAGCCATTTCTGAAGTTGATAGGTAAAATGCAAACTATGTTTATTGGTTAATCTTTACTTTTTTGGGGCATTTATATACATACCACACAATTCTTTTGTATTTGCATATCTAGAGCTTAAACTTTCATATTTACTTGCATTCCACTCAAATCTTGAAGACACATCAAAATAACCACAATCACTTCTTTTTTAAAGTGAGATGCATATTTGTGTTATAAGTAAATGTCAAACTTTGAGTGTTAGGTATGCAAAATATTTAACTTTTTGGTATTTATGTAAGTTTCCATACTTTTTAATGTCATATTATAGCTTTTGAATTCTCAAAATATAAGAATGTTTCATGTGGCTGAATCATTATTAACAAGACTTTCAGGCCATGTTATTAACTGAATTGGAGTGGCGACCATAGTGCACAAATCTTTTTTAGTATTAGAAAATGTTATCTATTTTGTAACTTCAATCCCTTTGGAAGGAAAACACTTTCAATTATATTTAGTACAATGCATTATTAATGAATTTCTAAACGATGCGTACTTACACGATCTGAATGCCTAAACTTCATTTTTAACATATCTGCCCCTTTACCTTTGCATGAAAATGTGCATTTTACTTTTTTTAAGTTAAAATAGTGACGTTTTTAATGTGCTGTGAAAGATTTAGGTGGTATAAATGTCAAAAGCAAAGTTAATGTTTTAGATATGTAAATACATAGGAATTAGGTGTTATGAATGTAAATGTTCCTATATATATTAGATAATTGAAAACAAGAATATTTATTTTACTTTCTAGCCATAGAAGCCTTTGTCTTTCTATAGCTTCAGCACCTTTAGAAGGAATCACATTGGTTTTTTTTATCATTTCAGTCTGAGAACATTTTAATATATAGCAGTCAATATTAATAGACATTATAAAACCTTAGGCTACCAGAATACAAGACAAAATAGCTAAAAAAAATTGAGGAAAATGCTGTGGCCAGCATCTAAAATGTTCCAAAATGCCTTTTTAATGCATTCAACTTTCTGCACTTCACACCATTATGATGGCACGCCATAGAAGTTAATAGTTCGTCTTGAGTTTTGGCCATAAACTATATCAAACTAAGATTTATTAGCAGTTCTAGATGTTGTTTTCTTATAAATAAATTCAATTATAGATAAATATGTATTTTAATTTTTAAACTTTTGTCTATTATACATCTAAGCCTATTTTCAAAAATGTGATAGGCTTATTCAATTTAGCCATCAGTTGGGGTTGATGGCAAAAGAAATATTTCAGTTTAATTTCAATCAATCAATGATTGTGCCAATAATAGTGCTAAACTCCTTGATAAACCTCCAATAAAAGATAGCTATACCATTGAAACTCCTAACTTTGTTAAAATGTTCAGATGATGACTAGTATGGGATTTATCTAATTTTGGAAGGATTATGTTTAATTCTAATAGTGGATATACTATATTCTAAAGAACTCACCTTACTTATCATTCTAAAAAAATTAACTTATTTATTATTCTAAAAAAATTACGTTAGTTCGTACCAAAAAAATTTTTTTTTTTTTCATATTGATGCTATTTAAAAATTTTGTTGCATATGTTACAAGTGCTCCTTTTCATTATGACTATTGAAATCATTATTTTATAAAAATGTCCCACAAAATTTTCTTGTGTAGGATTAGCAAACATCATTTGTTAAATCTCATAAATGTGTTTAGGGAATATCAACTCTAAAAAAGAACTAGTTTAACACACATATTCTTAGGCACAGAGTTTTGAATACAAGAAAAAATATGCCTAAAACTATCAATTCTCAATTTTTTTACAAAAGAAAATTCTTACAAGCTTTTAAAATAAACTACTAGTGTTCACCATATGAAATTAACAAAGTAAAGTGATTAAACTTCCAATTTTTCACTATTGGTGGCATTTGTTTGACATAAAGAGAAAAGCTACTATTTATGGTGGAGCTGAATGGTTAGAATTTTATATTATCATCTAAGGCTTGAGAGCAATATACTTCATTTTCAAGTTATTCATATGAATATGAACTATCATAATGAAATGAATTACAAACCTTAAAAAAGCCAAGCCTAATCTATTTTCGATTAGTTTGATTGATTTAAAATATCTCTTTCAACAATGGGTTTAGAAGTTACCCAAATGGGAGGATAAGATGATGTATGGTTAGTTTAAGATGTTAACGTATGATCTGAACTTGTAGAGTTTTAAGGTCTTCAGTGGGTTGGAGAAGAAGACTAGATCTCTTACTTATCAAACGAATCGAACATTGACGAACCGAACACGAACTGTTCGCGAACAAGGAGCTTTTTTGACCGCCCTAACCGCGCCGTTACTACGCCCTAACCGCGACATTATTCCCGCATTTCGCATTGGCACACCAGTCTTTCCACTCCTGCCCTCGCTAACCCCATCGTCCCCCTAGCTTTTCGATCGACCGCGCCTACCCGTCGCTCCCCTATTTCGCCGAGAAGATGCTATCCTCTGGTAAAAAAAATCTCCCTCCCTCTTCTCCTCCCTCCCTCCCTCCCTCCCCTCCTCTTCTCTCCTCTCTTCCCTCTCCTCCCACATTGCCGAAAACCCTTATTTCGCCGAGAAGGTGCTCTCCTCTGGTAAAAAGATCTGTGGCATTTTTGACTACTTATCTTGCAAATGTTTGTTTATGCCGAGAAGGTGCCCTTCTGTGTCTCTGTATTTCTGTTACAACCGGTTATTGATGAGATGGTGAATGTTGGCAGTGTTGGCTAGGTCTGTTTGTCTTACAGATGTGCTGGAAAGGGGTTTCTCTTTTTCGATGTGCTGATTTTTGGTCATTGGTGAACTTTTTTGTCCACAAATTTTACTTTTGTTGTAATTACAGATTTATCAAATCCAGATCCCCTTGAATTCAGTTTAATCCATTTCACATGTTTGGCATTTTAATTCAGGATTTAACAACAATTAATTTTCAAAGAACTTAAATATGAAGTGCACCAT
This sequence comes from Phalaenopsis equestris, assembly GCF_001263595.1. Taxonomy (NCBI): domain Eukaryota; kingdom Viridiplantae; phylum Streptophyta; class Magnoliopsida; order Asparagales; family Orchidaceae; genus Phalaenopsis; species Phalaenopsis equestris. The sequence goes on from NW_018164444.1 coordinate 81,357,545, forward strand.
AACTTTTATTGAGGCTCCTGTTTGTTCCCATCCGCCATGCTAGCATGAGTGCCCCAGATATGATTGGCTGCTAATGAAAATTCTTACATATAAAATCCACACATTAATCCACACATTAAGGATAAATTTTGATGAGTTATGAAAAAAATGGGAGTAAAATTTCATTTTGTAGATGCGAAAATGTATGAACCTCTGATTCATATATACATATGCAGTTGTATGAAAATTCTTAATTATCTCGTTTTTTTATATCTTGAAATATAAATGGTTGTATTTTGTATAAATTTGAGATATCATCGGAGTAATGTGAAATCTAGGTCTTTCAGTTAAAGTTTAGGTTAGATTTCATTTTATCGGAAGGATGGGAAAAGTGCAGCTCTTTGAGAAGTTGTGGTTAACTCTTTGATTGGTATCGCACATGATTGGCATTTTGTCTTGCCTGAGTTTCAATGTACTCTAATAATGGTGATGTATTGAGGATTGATTGTATATCTTCTAGCAACCCTACTACATTTTTTTATACAATATTAGTTATTCTTTTCAATTTCCACTATCTTTATTATTTCATCAAATTTTTTGGCTGACATTTTCTCTCTTGAATAGTACTAATTTCATGCTAGTCTGTTTATCTCAAAGTCAAAATGAGTAAACTTAAAGAGGTCGGATCTTCGGCCATGTGGGATGGAGAGGCCACTAATATATTTTGTGATCTCTGTCTGAGGGAGGTCGAGCTGGATAATAGGCTGACTACCTATTTTAATAAAAAAAGGTTGGAAGAATCTTATGACTAAATTCAAGGAACTGATCGGAAGGGATTACGATCGGATGAAACTCAAAAATAAGTGGGATCAATTGAAAAAGAAATGTAAAATTTGGAAAGAACTCAAAAGGGGATCAACGGGATTGGGTTGAGATCCACTGAAGCGAACAATTGTGCATCAGATGATTGGTGGGCTGAGAAATTAGAGGTAAATACGTACCTAAATTTACTTATTGCATATATCTTCACATTGAAATGATTTTACTTATAATTTTTTTTTTGTATTACAGGCAGTGTCGGCAGCCAAAAAATTCAAATTAAGTGCCATTGATCTAGTTTTGGAGAGGTTGGATGACATGTTCACTGACGTAATATGGAAACCGAGCATATAAGTGAGTCAGAAGAAGGTCCCAGCCAAATCCACACAGATATTCAATCCACTGGCGGGACAAAACGTTCCAAAGTGGAAAAAAAAAGAAAAAGGCTTCGCATTCGTCAGAGGTACCATAGAGACACTGCTTGAAACCTGCAAAGCAAAGGTTGCACTGGCAAAGGACAACTCAATTCAGGAGCGTATTTAGCTCCTCCAAACTGGAAAAAAAAGAAAAAGGCTTCGCATTCGTCAGAGGTACCATAGAGACACTGCTTGAAACCTGCAAAGCAAAGGTTGCACTGGCAAAGGACAACTCAATTCAGGAGCGTATTTAGCTCCTTAATATATATCCTGGTGTTAAAGAAGACGAAGTTATGTATTTAAAGTATGTGAAGTTGCTAGGGAAGTCAACTCGCAGACAGTTTTTTTGTGAATTTGGACCCAAAATTTCAACTCGCTTATTTGCGATCTTTCATGAATGCTTGATTGCTTCTGACATTATGTTTTATTTTACTATCGATCTTTGTAATATTTATGTGATGGATTCTTTTTTATTTTATTTTCATGGAGGCACATTCAGGTGTCTTTTATTCTATTATGTACTGATTTTTACATTCACCTTGCTACCATCTATGTATCGTTGCAATTGTCTCAAGTTATTGTTTATCTTGTTTAAAAAGATATCATTTTTTCAGATTTTGTAGAATGGACGAAGAACAAGTTAACCACAACCGCAAAGTCGCTCTCATCCTTACCTTGCTATACCATTATTACCATACATACATTGATTGAACCCCATGTATGACGTTGAGTCATATTGGAGATATATGGGTCGGTGAGCGCGGCCACCCTACACGGTTTACGAACATGTTCCATATGACGAAAAAGATATTTCTTGACCTGCTTAATGACTCCGGAACCTTCATGGATTGCACGACTCAACAAGAACGACGACAAGAGAGGTGTTGACAATTATTCTATACATTTATCCCAAAATGAATCCATTAGAGGAGCTATGAATCAATTTTAACATTCCTCTGAAGCCATCAGTAGATATTTCTCAATTGGTTTGAATGTGCTTGTGAGTTTGACATATCAAATAGTTAAGCCCGAGGATCCAATATTTCAGTCCATTCCCACACATATCGTAAATGACCCTTGATACATGCAGTTCTTCAAGATATTTCTGTAACATAAATTTCATGCACAAAAATGATACACATGTGAAATTCATGTACAAGAACTTAAGCAAGTGATAAAATGAACAGTGTTGTATATTGATTCATGTACTTGAATAATACTTTGTTGAAACGGATTTGCGATTTCATGAGTCGTGTGAAATTAATTTGATGTTTGATTTAATGAAGGATTTAAGTTTTTGATGCATGAAGGGAAATTTTTTAGTGAGATCCTCTCCTGGCTTCAAGGATCCACTGATTTCCAGTTTATAATTTTGGTCTCCACTTTACACTTGAATGTAATGCTTTGTGACAAAATATAAGTGATGTCTGTGTATGCATCAGGTAACCTGTACTGGGGTATTCGGGTAAGCAACTCCCATTTAGGTGAGATGGTTGGCCCCTTCTCTCCCCTTCCTCTCACCCTCTTTTTCTCACTCCCTCTATCTCTCTGTGGAGCAGCTTGGATACAAAACTTTCTTGATGATAACTGTTGCCTTAACACTTTAGTAAGTAGATTTTCTTGATTTCCTATATTTTTTTTTACTGATATAATCTCTTTTTAATAATTGCAGAATGATGCGCTCCAGGTATTCAGGGAAGTCCGGGCAAGTGATGTGTCGCTGCGGAATGTCATCCTTGCTACTCACGTCACATAGACAACATAGCTACGGGCGACAGTGCTATAGGTTCCCGAGGTGGAAACACAAACCGGAGGATTGCAGCTTCTTCAGGTGGGCATACAACCCTTCAGATTATACGTTATCCCAATCGAACAAAGTTACACGGGGTTCGACGGTGTCACGATCAGAGACCATCACTTGTGGTTCGAGTGTTTCCCAACCACATAATATTGCTTGGGGTTTGATCGTGCACCAACCGAGCAACGATTATCATGAGATGTTACTGTTGCTTTTTAAATTGAATGTTATAATCATATTACTAATTATAGTTTCAATATGTATTTTGGTTTTAATATGATATCTTGAACTCTATTTTACGTAAAATGAGCATCAAAATTATGTACTGTTATGAAATTATAAATTTGTCATGCAACAAATATATGTATATATATATATATGTATATATATATATATA
>NW_018164444.1:81361004-81366612 GCF_001263595.1 Phalaenopsis equestris
TATATATATATATATATATATACATATATACATATGTACATATGTATATATACATACATATATACATATGTATATATACATACATATATACATATGTATATATACATACATATATACATATGTATATATACATACATATATACATATGTATATATACATACATATATACATATGTATATATACATACATATATATATACATATATACATACATATATACCTATACATATATACATACATATATACCTATACATACATATACAGATATACCTATACATACATATACAGATGTACATATACATACATATATATGTACATATATATACATATATATCTATATAGATATATATACATATATCTACATATACATACATATATCTACATATACATACATATATCTACATATATATACATATATGTACATATATCTACATATACATATATATATGTACATATATATACATATATCTACATATACATATACATATATATATATATATATATGTAGATATATCTATATATATATGTAGATATACATATGTAGATATATATATATATTGTGTTAATAAAATAAGGGTTATAAGAAGTTTTTCATTTCTATTTCTTCAGCTCTTCCTGCATATTTTCTTCTGTTTGAGTTTACTTTATTCTTATTCTCTCTAGAGAGACTTCTTTGTTTCACCTACATTTTAATGTTCCTATAATATTTAAAAAAATTATATCACATGACAAAATATTAATACTAACGTTTTTAAAATATACATCTTTTCAAATATAGGTAAATTTATATAAATATAAAAATTAAATTTTATTTGTTAGGCAGGACACAGTAGAAAAAAAGGATTCATTTATGTTATATATTTTAATTATGTCAACTCATAATTTTGTTAATAAATTAAATTTAAATTAATATATTTTAAAATTAGTGTAAAATTTATGTTACACAGAATTTAAAAAAAAATTGAAAAATTTTAATTTATAATATCTGAATAATCTTTTATCTACAAAAATCTGCAAATCAGCTGTCTTTCAAACACACAAACCAAACAGTTAAACAACTTATTCAGAACAAAGGCTGAATGTTCATTTATCCAAAATCAATTTTTTTTCTAAACGCACAAACCAAACAACCATCCTACTTATCTGGATCAGCTGCTGATCAGCAGATAATCGGGATAAGCTGAATAAGCTACAGCTGGCCCAAACAGACCCCAAGGTCAAAAGCTACTATGGAGGGATTGGAGTAGTGATTTTAAGTGATGAAAAGTGAATTGTTTGGCATAAATGATAGTTAGGATGTAGACAAATGTGAAGGATGATCGAGAGGAGTTGTATAAAATAATAATAATAATAATAATAATAATAAAGCAAAGAAAATCAAGATCCATGAGGAAAATTTATCATTCAAAATTGAAAATGCTCCAGTACATATCAACCCATATTTTCGTATTACTAGAATTTTGGAGAGCTATAGTACTATGTAAAATCATAAAAAAAGAAAAAGAAAAAAAGGGTAGTAAACCATTCAAGCAGCTAGATATCCTTTTTTTAATGCTTTTAATTATCGAATCATCCTCTCACCTCAAGATTATTTTTGAGCTCTTACTTGAAGGCTCAAATTTCCAAGTTTTAGCCAATTTGGCCCGTTTGGGGCAACTTATAAGTACGGGTGTGTTTTTGAAAACGTCACGATACCGTTTGGATTGCGCTTTTTACGCGCTTATTCGAAAACGCAGTTTCATTTTTACATTAAACGCAGGTCGCGGGTCGAACCACACGGTCGACCCGCAGTCCACGTTTAAGGATAAACAGTTTACCCTAAAACGCAAAAACTGCCCCAAACGCACCCTTAAACTCAAACCCCACACTTCACATCAAGTTAGCAAATGACTGAAACTCTTGGAAGGAAAAAAAAAAATGGAAGTTTTAAATTCAGGACGCTCAATTCTTTTGTATTTACATTATCTAAACATATAAATTTTAATTTTACATATATGTGCCCTTATGCATAAAAAAATATATTTTAATTAAAATAATGATATTTTTTATGTGATATAAAAAATTTGGGTGTTATGAATGCAAAAATTAAAATTTAGATATTAGATATGTAAATATATAGGAATGGGTAGCATATATGTAAATGCCCCAAAAATATATTCACAGATATAAAGCATATCCATGTATGTAAATGACCCAAATATATATACATGTATAAAGTAAATTCTTAAATTCACACTAAAATAAATTCAATGGAAGAGACCAAACAGATATCCTTTGGCTGTGTTTGATTTGAGGATGGTAATCAAGGATTCCACCAAAAAATTTCTTCTTATGATAGAAGCCCATAAATTAAAACTGTACAGCATGATAGGGTATGATAATGTTTTCTATCAACTGTTGACATCAAACTTACCTTTTTCAGCAAGATTTCACCCGGCCCCGCGGATGAAGAAATATTTACGTACATAAGACGTACACAGAGTTGCGTACCTATTGGGTTATTAGAAAAGTACAGATAGGTTACACTTAGATTATATCTCTTATAATTCTTCCTATAACCTAAATGTAACTTACATGTACCCTCTGAACAACCTAATATGTACGCAACTCTACGTACGTCTTACGTACGCAAATATTTCTCCCGTGGATGAGATAATTTGTTATAATTTCCAGCACTTTTTACAGCTTATGAACTCATTAAATTGTCGTCGTATTTTATATAAGTACATTTACATACCACCCAATTCTTATTGTTTATTTTATTTTTTAATTCAATTCTTTCTTATTTGCATGTCTAGCACCTAATTTTTACCTTTTTATCTTTATACCACCCAAATATTTCATCACATTAAAAAAATACCACCATTCTAAATTTAAAAATTGAAATACATCTTTTAATGCATAGATAAGGTGGTACTAGATATATAAATACATGAGAATTGAGCGGTATACATGTAAATCTTCCTTTATTACAATCCACAAAAAATATCAATTTTATAACACTATCATCTTGCAAAATAAAATGAGAAATTAGCAAATCTTAAAAAGCCCAAGATCAAAATGAGATACATGTTTCAAAAGTATGAGAAAATGTTAGGTGTGGATTACTCACCTGCAGATAGCCAATAGGAGTACACAGAGGGAAAGGTAGTAGGAGATGGCCATGAGCTAATCAGCACCTAATATTTTCTCCAAAAAAAAAAATAAAATAAAACACAAATAACAGCAACACAAAAATGAAAAAAATATTGCATCAGGACTCACCACGTAGTGTTACGTGCGGAGTCCAATAAAATCACGCCACGTGGCAGTGACAGAAAAATAAAATAAAATATGTCTGGTAACACAATGAAATATTTCTCCCGTGTTATTCAGGCGTTATTGTGTGTTATTCAAGTGTTATTGATGTGTTATTGTATTATTATAACACCTAGAATATTCCTAAAATATAGAATATTTCCAGAACAAAATGACAACTGAATAATACACAATAACACATGAATAACACAGGAGGAATATTCCCTTGTGTTATTTGACAGATTTTTTTATTTTTTTTTCTGTCACCGTAACGTGGCGTGATTTCATTATACGTAACTCTACAGTCCTGATGCAATATTTAGCATACATACCCCCATGAAACATCTCATTTACATTCTTTTAACTTTTAATCGCGGTACTGTTTGGATTGCGTTTTTTACGCGCTTATTCGAAAACGCAGTTTTATTTTTACATTAAACGCAGGTCGCGGGTCGAACCACACGGTCGACCCGCAGATCACGTTTAAGGAGAAACAGTATATCCTAAAACGCAAAAACTGCCCCAAACGCACCCTTAAACTCAAACCCCACCCTTCACATCAAGTTAGCAAATGACTGAAACTCTTGGAAGGAAAAAAAAAAAAAATGGAAGTTTTAAATTCAGGACGCACAATTCTTTTGTATTTACATTATCTAAACATATAAATTTTAATTTTACATATATGTGCCCTTATGAATAAAAAAATATATTTTAATTAAAATAATGATATTTTTTATGTGATATAAAAAATTTGGGTGTTATGAATGCAAAAATTAAAATTTAGATATTAGATATGTAAATATATAGGAATGGGTAGCATATATGTAAATGCCCCAAAAATATATTCACAGATATAAAGCATATCCATGTATGTAAATGACCCAAATATATATACATGTATAAAGTAAATTCTTAAATTCACACTAAAATAAATTCAATGGAAGAGACCAAACAGATATCCTTTGGCTGTGTTTGATTTGAGGATGGTAATCAAGGATTCCACCAAAAAATTTCTTCTTATGATAGAAGCCCATAAATTAAAACTGTACAGCATGATAGGGTATGATAATGTTTTCTATCAACTGTTGACATTAAACTTACCTTCTTCAGCAAGATTTCACCCGGCTCCGTGGATGAAGAAATATTTGCGTATATAAGCCGTACGCAGAGTTGCATACATATTGGGTTATTAAGAGGGTACAAGTAGGTTACACTTAAGTTATACCCCTTATAATTCTTCATGTAACCTAAATGTAACATATATGTACCTTCCGAATAACCTAATATATGCACAACTCTGTGTACGTTTTACGTGATGAGACAATTTATTATAATTTCCAGCTCTTTTTACAACTTATGAACTCATTAAATTGTTGTTGTATTTAATATAAGTACATTTACATACCACCCAATTCTTATTGTTTATTTTATTTTTTAATTCAATTCTTTCTTATTTGCATGTCTAGCACCTAATTTTTACCTTTTTATCTTTATACCACCCAAATATTTCATCACATTAAAAAAATACCACCATTCTAAATTTAAAAATTGAAATACATCTTTTAATGCATAGATAAGGTGGTACTAGATATATAAATACATGAGAATTGAGCGGTATACATGTAAATCTTCCTTTATTACAATCCACAAAAAATATCAATTTTATAACACTATCATCTTGCAAAATAAAATGAGAAATTAGCAAATCTTAAAAAGCCCAAGATCAAAATGAGATACATGTTTCAAAAGTATGAGAAAATGTTAGGTGTGGATTACTCACCTGCAGATAGCCAATAGGAGTACACAGAGGACAGAGGGAAAGGTCGTAGGAGATGGCCATGAGCTAATCAGCACTTAATATTTTCTCCAAAAAAAAAAAAACACAAATAACAGCAACACAAAAATGAAAAAATATTGCATCAGGACTCACCACGTAGAGTTACGTGCGGAGTCCAATGAAATCACGTCACGTGGCGGTAACAGAAAAATAAAATAAAATATGTCTGGTAACACAATGAAATATTCCTCCCGTGTTATTCAAGTGTTATTGTGTGTTATTCAAGTGTTATTGATGTTTATTATATTATTATAACACCGAGAATATTCTCAAAACACAATAACATCTGAATAACATACAATAATACCTGAATAACACGGAATACCACAGTTACCGGACAAATTTTTTTATTTTTTTTTCTGTCACCGCCATATGACGTGATTTCATTAGACGTAACTCTATGTGCGGAGTCCTGATGCAATATTTAGCATACATACCCTCATGAAACATCTCATTTACATTCTTTTAACTTTTA